>NC_062577.1:62437959-62780042 GCF_022837055.1 Prionailurus viverrinus
CCCGGAAGCACCCATTCCCCACTCCTCCGCTTTAACCTGGCGGCCTGTGGGTAGGCGAGGCCAACTGGAGTCCGAGCTTTCCTTCCATCGTCCCCTTCAGCCCACCCCACCCGTCCCCAAGACACGCAACTCCCCGACACAAGGATGGGGGAAGGAGAGGGAAGATTAAGGCTGAAGTGGCTCAGAACGCATCAGCCATGCTTGGAGACCCACATCAGTTGGACCACGCAGTTGGATGGATAGACTCCCCCCGCCCCCCCCCCCCCCCCCCCCCCGCCGTGAAGTTTGGTGACCTGGGGCGGAGCCCCACCCGCCTCTATTTCCCACCCAGCTAGTTCCCTAAGGCAAGACTCTGATGGTTGTTTTGGAGTCCCCGCCCTCAGAAATACGGGAATCCGGAATTAATTGATCCTGGGTTCTCTACCAACCCCTGTTGAAAGGAGTCAGGGTCTCTCATAGCGTAATTTCTGCTGGCACATTCTGACTAGAACCTTGGTTCACCCCCCGTTTTCCTCTTTCTATCTTCTCCAGTGGACCCTGTCTTAGGATACTCAGTTTTCTACAAAGCCGCCTCTTCTCTCAGAGAATAGAGGTCGACGTGCGCCCATCCCGGAATCTGAACCCTTCCTTCGGTGTGGAGTGACGAGATGCAGAGCCCTAGTCCAAAGCCCTGACCCTATCCTCCAGACAGCCCTGGGGGGATCTGTCTCCTGTGACCCGTGGATGGATGGCCCTTGCCGGTATGTTCCCAACCCCACGGAAAGGTCTGGAAATGGTGTTCCAGTACTTACAGGGCACAGATTCCCAAGGAAAGCGACATTAACCCTACCATGCAGGATGAGTACATTCTCAGACCTCCAGACTGCTGTGTGGTAAGCCTCTGGGAATTGGGGGCGCTTTATTAGGGTTTGGGCTGGGGCAGAACTCTGGCTGGTGGACACCATTCTCCCTGTCACCCTTCTGAAGTGTCAGCTGTTCACTAGGCAGTGCTGGGAGGGAGGGAGACTATACTTCCTGACCCAACCACCGGGGTCTCCCTGAGCCATTCCCGAGACTTGGGCAAAGTGGGGCACCGGTCCCATCTCCACTCCCCTCTGCCGTGAAGAGGAAGAAGTTAAAGGGTACGCTTTAGATCAACCTCAGGCCAGTCCTTGTTCCCTGGTGGGGACTGTGGGAGGGGCCAAGAAGGGCGTTTGGGCACCAGAACGTTCTCTAAAGCCCCAAACCCCAAGAGTGCCTCCTGGTCTCATTTAGGTGCCAAGGAACTGCCCCCGTGCCCCCACGGTGGCTTGGCAATAGAGTCCTTGTGCGAATGCAGTGGCAGTTTAAGGTGGACTCAGCCAACCGTTACGAGCTCCAACACTCGCACAGGCCGTGGACACGCGTCTGCGTGCCGAGCTTCGGAGAAACGCACAGTTCTGAGGCTGGACCTGTGGTCACGGCTCAACGCGACTGCACCAGGCCCTCTTCTACGCAGCTCTCCTTGAACTCAACTCCATTTTGAAACTGAAGACCCTTCGTTCTTCCCTGACCGTAAACCCCACCAACGCTCCCTAGCTCTCAAGAAAACGAGAACCAGAAACACTTTGAAAATCTGATACAGAGAACAGAAAAGGCAAAGAGCCAGTTTCTGGGCTCTCGACTTTATTCAACGTAGACTTACCTGATTTCTTTCCTGTGTGTAAGGGCCCAAAACACTGGAGAGTGTGTGCGTGTGTGTGTGCGCGCGTGTACCTTCTTCATCAGCAAGCCATCCTGTGCTAGTTTCTTCTGTGCACGGCTGTGTCCCTCCTGAGGGAAATCCTCTCTCCCGAGTGCCCCGCTGTCTACTCTAGGCCCCCAGACTCAGATCTTGCATAACAAAATAAGGACATGTTCTGCCTTGAACCTTTTTGATTCTCCTCCCAGACCCCAGACTTTGCTCTAAGCTGCACTTTAAATCATACTGTCCTTTTAACACAACCTGCTTCCTCAGCCATGAGCCTCCCTGGAGGACAGCGCTTCCCCCCCAACCCTAACCGGCTCTTTGTATCACCCCCCCTCTTCCTCGGAGCTGAAATCCTTTCTCCGGCTGTCGGACAAGCTTTATAAACAGCCACGTCTGGTGAGCAGTGGGTCCCTGACCACGGCAACCATGGACTTGGGATGTCAGGAGAGCACTGGGCACCCATGTTAACCGGGCGATTCCAGACGGGCAACACAAGCGACAGGGAGGGTACTCAGGGTGTGACGGAGACAGAGGGGGGTGCTGAGGGGACCTGGTGAAATCACGAAGCCGGGAGTCTCCTTGGACTAGTGGACGAGTCGTAGGCGGAGGCTTGGGAAGTAGCACATGGTACAAATGGAAGGTTTACCTAAGGAGAAAGCGACAGAGATTAATATATGTATGTAGGCAGATGTATGTATATAGATGTTTATAGGACCAATATACTGAATGTACACAAAGGAGATCTTAGCACGGGGGCAGTTCTGTTGCTCTGGGTCGGGGGGGGGGGGGGGGGGCTCCCCAGGGTTTCCAGACTTTCTGCCCAGTGATCCTGGTCTCCGTGCGGAGACAGCTGATGAGGCTTTCAGGTTTGGAGGACGGAGAGAGGAGGCGTGGAAGCCGCTCTTCAGACGCCCGTGAGGCTGCTGACAACCCCTGCGTGCTGAGGCCCGGGAGGAGGGGGACAGGAGGACACGGGGGGAAGACGCTTGGGCCACGGGCGTCTAGAGTCCACTTACGCTGCGCGCTCCGCCCCGGCAGTGTCCCGTCACTGTAGCACTTTTTTTTTTTTTTTGGTTTTAAAATAAAAAAGCACCTTCTGTTTCCTGGTCTTGAAGTCCGCTGTATTTCCTTCTTCTACAGGGGCGGGGGGGGGGGGGGGGGGGGGGGGGGGGGGACTGCAGCCCCAGCCCCGTGGCGCGCGGGCGGGGTGGGGGGGCTGTCACACCAGCAGCTGACCCCCCGGGGGGGTGGGAGGCACGGATGGGGACGTCCCTACCCTAGACTCCAAACGCCGGGACTGCACAGGTGTTGGCTGCGGACGAGCCCGAGGCAGAGCCCCAGCCCTGGCCCTGGCTGCATCCGGCCCCGACACTGTCTATGCGGGAGTCCTACACCGGCACCGGCACCGGGGAGGGCGGGGTGAAAAGGGGAGTGGGGCCACCCGCCCCAGGGGAGGGTGCAGTCCCACGGGAGGCTTCTGAAATCCTGACTCTGTGCTTCACCTCGTTAGCCACGGCCCACCCCTGCCAGCTAAGAAGGCCGTGCAAAGATTTCTCTGTGAGGCCCCAGCAGGGAGGGGCAGGCAGTCCTCACACCGCTGCTGCAAGTCGGGGACGCTGCCCCCTCCCCTCGGCTGCTACCGGGTCCTCCCCGCGCCGGTTAACCTAGTGTCTCTGTAAGAAAAACCCACCGCCCGGGCTGTAGCGTCCGCACGGCCCGTGGGCTTCGGATCGGCCGGTTCTGCCGAAGCACACGTGTCCAGGACGGCTTTTCCGTTCCCACGCGTTCAGACGAAACCAGCTCTTTTTACCTGGTTAAAAAAGACGTGAGCTTCTTTGGCTTATTTTATTTTAGTCTGTTCACAACATGCTGCTAAACAAAATGGGACGAATCTCTGCTCTAAGTCGAAAGCCAATCCTAGTACGGCCGGAACTCACAGGCCTGAGGGAAGGGAGGGTGGAGTGAGGGCGGGGAGGGAAGAAGGGAGCACATGGCCAGGCCCCCGCCCCATTCCCACCTCCCTCCCTCCTTCCGGGAGCTCCCTTCATCAACCTCATCAACCTTGGGGGCCTTTAGTTTAGCAAATCCCTTTCACACTCGATTTTGTTTGTTTTTTTTTAAAGACCCAGAAATCTGGATATTGGCTCAGCTCAGTCCGGGAAAGCCCAGGTGCTTTGGGTCCCGGGCACTGTGCCCTTCCAGCCGGAGATTCACGCGCCCGATTTCCCTTCCATGCCACCGTGTGCACGCACTCCTCACACATCCTCGAGGCTCTCCAAGCCCGTTCACTTAACTGTGGCATCTTGCCCCGACACTCAGAGAAATGGGTTTCTCTTCCACGCTTACCCAGCACTCACCCGAAAAAGATCTGGTTGTCGGTCCCCGGTCCCCGAACCCTCTCTGACAAGAAGTAACACATCCCTGGGGCGCCTGGGTGGCGCAGTCGGTTAGCGTCCGACTTCAGCTCAGGTCACGATCTCGCGGTCCGGGAGTTCGAGCCCCGCGTCGGGCTCTGGGCTGATGGCTCAAAGCCTGGAGCCTGTTTCCGATTCTGTGTCTCCCTCTCTCTCTGCCCCTCCCCCCGTTCATGCTCTGTCTCTCTCTGTCCCAAAAATAAATAAACGTTGAAAAAAAAAAAAAAATTTAAAAAAAAAAAAAAAAAAAAAAAAGAAGTAACACATCCCGGAGTCACTGACTCCTGTTCCCTAGAAATGAAGGACAGAGGGAGGAGGAGGGAGAATACGGGTCTCGTATCATCGTCAACAGATGTTTTACCCACGACATTTCGGCAACACTAGTTTAGGGACGAGCCAGTCGTAAGACACGGGAGACGGAGGATGTACGAAACATCCAGTCCCTCAAACTTTGAAGAAACTTGCAGACTTGTGTGGAAAACAAGACAGAGCAACAAGTCACGGGCACCGAGGCCAATGGCAGGTAGCATCCGCCAAGGACCAGGTATGCCATTCACAACACGAGCTAGAGAGTGAGACCTCGGGGGACAAACAATACTTCACAGGGACAAGCACCAGGCAAGGGATGACAACAATCTACGAAGTCTGGCTAGAACACATTTGACGGAACGTTCAAGAAACATCAGCAAATGCTGGGTTCCTCTTATGTGGATGGTAAGAGTACCATTCGAGGAACAGGGATAGAAGACATGACACCTGCCATGAGGGACGGAACGGCCTCACTGGGCTTTGCTCTGCTCTCCTGCGCAACTCCCTCCTGTCCGCCAACCCCAAGCCTTGCTAACTCTTACGACGCCCTTCTCAGACAAAAACGCCTGTTAAAAGCTATGGCTTGGGGCGCCCGGGGGGCTCCGTCGGTTGAGCGGCCGACTTCGGCTCAGGTCACGATCTCGCGGTGTGTGAGTTCGAGGCCCGCGTCGGGCTCTGTGCGGACGGCTCGGGGCCTGGAGCCTGCTTCGGATTCTGTGTCTCCCTCCCTCTCTCCGCCCCTCCCTTGCTCATGCTCTGTCTCTGTCTCAGAAATAAATGAACATTAAAAAAAAAAAAAAAAAAAAAAGCTATGGCTTCGCCACATACCCCCCCTTCATAGCGCTTGTCAGAGTGGCAACTTCACCTGTGAATGGATCTCACTGATGTCGGTCTTGCTCACCAGACTTTAAGTGCCATGTGAATGGGACTCATGTCAGGGTTGGGTCACGGGCACGGCTGGCACTTAGCCCAGGACCTGCATGTATGATACTCAAGAAGAAGGGAAGAGGGAGGGAAGGGACTTGCCTGGAGTTCACACCGCTAGTATACAGTGGAGCTCACACGTCTGTTAAACGCCCACAGAAGGCTTAGGTAGCAGATCTCCTAAGGCAAGACGCAATGAACTGATTACAAACCAAAAATAGAACAGACACTAAACTCTACTGTTCTGCAACGAGAGATCATTTCCACTAGTTTAGGTCTAGGGAGAGTTGACATAGGAGTAGAGGTTGGAATCCGGCATCCAAGGACCAACAGTAGTGAAGTAAGTGAAAAGAAATTCGGCCCTTTGTAGATGGAACAGCATGAGCAAAAGCATGGCAGGAAGAAAGCACAAGGCTTAAGTAAGGGATGGGTAATAAAGCCGCAACAGAGGGCTTTATAGGTGAATAGATGGCAAGGTAGGGTAATGGAGGGACCGAATGGCACGTTAAATGGCCCATTATTTTTTTCTGTAGGCAGTTGGGAGCCATTGAAAATGTTTGAGGAAGGAAAGGATCTAATTAAAGTGCTGTTTATGGCTATCAGCCTAGCAGCAGAATTGAGAGACAGGAGACACTAAACCAGTTAAAAGACCTACAAAAGCTTGGGGGGAGGGGCGGGGGGGGGGGGAAGGTAAGCACCACAGTGTAGGTGGTCAGGACGTATGATTAAGTGGAGTTGTTGGAGGTCTGGACTAAGGTACAGGAGGCTGAGCCTGAAAAGAATTAGGAATCGATCAAAAAGAAATGACAAAGCAGGAAAATATAAGCAAGATCCATGCAAAAGAGTGACTGAATCGATCAGTATTCCAGCGGAAACCAGATGGTGCACTCCAAGGGCTAATATGGAGAGGACTCAGTGAAGGGATTTTTACAAAGGTGTGGGCAGGGCTAATAAACCAACAAGGGCTGGTGAGGCACCCAGGGACTCCCGACAGCAGGAAGCCTTTAGCAGTCTTAAACCTGCCCGGAAGGTTACTGGAACCTGGTGAGAGTTGGAGCCAAAGGGAGGGGGCTGGAGTAGCTCCAGTGGAAGTCAGGGTCTCAGGCAGCCGAACTCAGCCACTGCCAAAGATCTGCTAGTCCCCCCCACTGGCCTATTCTGATGGGGAGCCAGAGGGCAGGGAAGGCCGCATGACGCTGCCCAGAACAGGGCAGAAAAGATGGAGCGTAGACCTGGAAAGGTAATGAGAGCAAGACAGTATGATGACCAAGGTCAAGGCACCGGCCGAGGAGGCTAGCTAGGGACAAGCTACGCACTTGCGTGCTTTCCCTAGCCACGGGCTCTAAAAGGGTGAGAGCCTAGAGGCAGACAGTGAAAGGGGGAAGTGTTAAGTAATTGCTCAAGAGGTAATCCACACGTGAGCTTTGAAAAAATGGTAGCTCTTCCAGGAGGAGGTGACAAATAGAATCCCTAAGCCCAATGCCAAAAGCTCGGTATGGGCCCCTTCAAGCCTGTGGTTCTGTCCCACCTAGAAGCAAGGAACAGAAGTTGGACCTCCCCGTCCAATTTATTTGCCTGAACTCCAGTCCCTTCTTCAGTCCCTCAACTACTGTCTGTATCTCTGCCCTTTGACTGCAGTGCTCCAAGCTGAGTTTCTTTTGGTTAGCTGTTTCTTGTTTCCTTATCTGTCCAATATGGTGCCTCCCACCTATTAATAAATAAGCTCTAGAGGGTCAGATGGTTGGGGCCTTTCTGCCACACTACTAAACCAACTGCGCCAGAGGGACCCTGAGTTAATCCTCAGACATCCACCTCCCCTAACTTTCTGGGACTAAGCCTCACTTATGTACCACTGGCAGATGAGAAGAATCATCAGAGCAAGGATCACAGTGAGAGTAAATACGAGAACGATGCATACAAGAGACCAATGAGAGGAGGCAGAGAGGGAGATCAGAATGCACCAGCAACATTTTATTTGCAGGTTAGCCACACGGTAGTTAGAAATGACCTGAGCCAGGGGTGGCTGGGTGGCTCGGTTAAGCGTCCGACTTTGGCTCAGGTCATGATCTCACGGCTCAGGAGTTGGAGCCCCACATCGGGCTCTGTGCTGACAGTGCAGAGCCTGGAGCCTGCTTTGGATTCTGTGTCCCTCTCTGGCTCTGCCCCTCCCTGCTCAATCTCTCTCTCTCTCTCTCAAGAATCAATAAACATTAAAAAAAAAAAAAAAAAAGATCTGAGCCAGATAGAATTGCTTTTGCTTTCCAGCTCTGCCTTTAGGTCATGATGTGACTTAGGAAAAAATTACTTGACCTCCGTTAAGTCCTGCTTTCTTCCTTTGGGAAGGCAGGGTATCCGCCTTGCGTGGTAAGTGTCGAGCACGATGCCTGACACACTGCAAACCGGGCCTCAACAAAGCCGGCTGTCTGAAGTCATCGTCACCACCATCACCAGCAGGGTGATGCGCTGTCCTTACAGACGCAGCCACGGTACCAAAACGACAGTTAAAAGGAACTATCCACATAAGGCACGTCATTACACCGAGGCACACAAAAGGAGAAAAAGGTATCGGGATATAGATATGGAGTGTTAATACGATTAATACGGTGCATCCACAGGATAAATGTAAATTGCGTGATGGATGAACGGGGCAAGGGAGAGCAGTCCTGGGAGCTGCACGCTGAGGCTGAATGGCCTCACCTACTCTGTAAAACCTGTAAGTCAATATCTGCCCGACATTTCTAATGTGCCTAACATGGCAGTCAATTATGAGTGACTGAAAAGAAACTAAGGATAAGATATCATCCCTAACCTCAGAAACCCAACAATCTCATTGAAAGGTTACGAACAGAACCTGAAATACATGAGGACATCCGGTGGTTCTGCAGACTAAGTGCAGTTGAGTGTCCAAGAAGGGAAAGAGCTAATGGGCTGGAGTCCCTGGTGAGAAATTCAGGGGAGCACGGTTGGGGGAGGGGGGGGCCGGGGAGGAAGGGGGCAGAGGCTGAGACAGGTGAAGGACATCAGAGAGAGAAAAGGGCTGGGAGCAGGGAGTCCTCCGAGGACGCCACCCTAGAGGGACTCTGGTCAGAGGATGATCCAGATTGCCCTGCAGGTGCCGGACCTGCTGTTCTGCCGCACCTGTGACGTTGGGGCAAAGAGGAAATGGCTGTTTCCACGCTCAGTGCTCGCAACAGTGAGCACTAAGCACGGTCTGTAGCCCCACGTGCCCCACAGCTGCCGCGGAGGCAGTTTTTATGTGTACGTGGCAGTGAGACCTACCTTTGGGCTTCTAGCTGGGAACGCCGAGCAAGGCACTAACCGCTTTGGTTTTCAGGTTCTTTGTCCATAAAAGGAGACTTGTCATGGGGGTTACAGGAGATGTGCAGACAGATGAGCATGTGACCGGCCTCTGGCACAACGGGACTGACCGGGAAGAGGGTCTCCCTCGTGGAAGCGCTCATTCTGTAGGTCTGTCTGGGGTAGGGCTCTCTGGAAGTCCGGGCAAGTGTGTTGTGTACCCCTGGCTGCTATGAGTGGCCTGTGTCCTGCCGTTGCTCCCTGCGGGGGCTTCCAGGCCCTGTGCCCACACACCCTGCTCTAAGGACACTTGAGACAAACAGAGAACTCTTAGCTGAACAGGAGGCAGGCTGGGAAGGAGAGAGACAGCAGAGGGCCACACCTGGCTTTGTCCTGCCAAGGAGACATGATGGGGCGACGGGCAGCCAGCAGTGGGCTAACTCTAACCCTATAAGCAGCCCTCTAAACCAGGGCACTGGAGAGTGGAGAGGGGTTGGTTTTGGTAACCCCACTGCGGGTAGCGGGTGTGACGACGGCTAAAAAAATAAAAATTTTATCGTCCGACTTCAGCCAGGTCACGATCTCGCGGCCCGTGAGTTCGAGCCCCGCGTTGGGCTCTGGGCTGATGGCTCAGAGCCTGGAGCCTGTTTCCGATTCTGTGTCTCCCTCTCTCTCTGCCCCTGCCCCGTTCATGCTCTGTCTCTCTCTGTCCCAAAAATAAATAAACGTTGAAAAAAAAAAATTTAAAAAAAAAAATAAAAATTTTAGATTAAAAAAAAAAAAAAAAGAGGAACGTCCAAAATCAATCCAACTTGTACAGAATGCCTACTACCAGCCTGCTAATGTGTTAGGCGCTGAGGCACAGAAAAAGAACAAGATAGTCTCTGTTCTCAAAGAACTCAAGGCGTCCCGACGGAAAACGAGGGAAGCGGGACGAACAAAAACTCGGGTATCACAAGGCAGTGCGACAAATGCTGTTAACAGAGACTGGTCATTCCATATGAGAGGGCCGGAGCACCGGGGATGGCAGGCACCGGCCAGGGCTTAGGTTAGCAGGCAGGGTCTCGTGCGGGAACGACCTAGAGCTTAGAGGCCCCTGCACCCCAGTCCGTCCACCCTCGGCGGAGAGGAGGCAACTACGTCACACTGCGGATGAAACCATAATCTGAGAGCCAGGACGTGCTTTTTAAGGCCGGAAGGGTCGAATTGCTGGCTGGGGACGGGAAGGCCACCTTGACACAAGGAAGGGCCAACTCCGCAGCGGCGAGACCCGGGGACACCTTCCCCGCTCCCTCCCACCCAGGGCTGCCGGACAAAACAGCAGCGGTCCAGTTCGGTTCCAGTCCGGGCACACGAGGCATAGTTTCAACATATAGGCGCGTCCCGAGTACTCACGGGGCACGCACGCTGGGCCCGGCCCACACGCCCCGGTTCCCGGCGGGCTGGCGGAGGGACGCCCGGCAAGCGATCGCGGGTCATCTTCCCTTCATCCGCGGGTCTCCGGCCCGGGGGACGCGGCCCGAAGTTCGTCCCGTCCCAGGCTCCGTCTCCGCTGACCGGAGATGCGGCGGGGGAACAGGCGGCACGCGCAGAGCTAAGCCGCCGCGACTCCGGGACCACGCCGGCCGCCCTCCGGGAGCCAGGGCACCACGCCTCCCTCAAGGACCGGAAGTCCCGCCCCCGCCGAGGGAAGGCGCGGCAGCGACACAGCCAATCCAGAGGAAGGCACGCTCGGCAGGGCCACTGAGAGCGCGGCGCGGCGCCTCCGACCGGAAGCGGGGCGGGGGCGGGGCCTCCTGCCGGAAGCGACCGCCCGGCCGAGGTTTCGGTTGGCGGCCGGCGGGTGGGAGATGCGCCCGCGAGCGAAGGGCGGGCGTTCGAAGGCAGCTCGGCGCTGGGGCTGAGCGGCTGAGGCGCCGCGCGGTCATGGCCCCCACCAAGCCCTGGGGAGAGTGGTTCCTGGGCCTGCGGGTGCCGCCCGCCGGCGTCTTCGGCGTGGCCTTCCTCGCCCGGGTGGCCCTGGTTTTCTACGGCGTCTTCCAGGACCGGACGCTGCTCGTGCGGTACACGGACGTCGACTACCGGGTGTTCACGGACGCCGCGCGCTTCGTCACCGAGGGGCGCTCCCCGTACCTGCGGGCCACGTACCGCTACACCCCGCTGCTGGGCTGGCTGCTCACGCCCAACGTGTACCTGTGCGAGCTCTTCGGGAAGTTTCTGTTCATCAGCTGCGACCTGCTCACCGCCTTCCTCCTCTACCGCCTGCTGCTCTTCAAGGGGCTGGGCCGGCGCCGGGCTTGCGGCTACTGTGTCTTCTGGCTCCTTAACCCGCTGCCCATGGCGGTGTCCAGCCGCGGCAACGCCGACTCGATGGTCGCGGCGCTGGTGCTGGCGACGCTGTACCTGCTCGCGAGGAGGCAGGTGGCGTGCGCCGCGGTGTCGTACGGCCTCGCCGTGCACATGAAGATGTACCCGGTGACCTACATCCTGCCCATCGCCCTGCACTTGCTCCCGGAACGCGGCGGCCACCCCGGCGACCCCGGCCGGCCCCGCTGCCCCTTCCAGGCCCGCCTGTACGGATTCCTCAAGAGGCTGTGCAGTCGGGCCGTGCTGCTCTTCGTCGCCGTCGCCGGGCTCACGTTTTTCGCCCTGAGCTTCGGCTTCTACCAGAAATACGGCTGGGAGTTTCTGGAGCACACCTACCTGTACCACCTGACGAGGCGGGACATCCGGCACAACTTCTCGCCCTACTTCTACATGCTGTACTTGACCGCGGAGAGCCCGTGGAGCTTCTCCCTGGGCCTCGCCGCCTTCCTGCCGCAGTTCCTCCTGCTGTCGGCCGTGTCGTTCGCCTACTACAGGGACCTCGTCTTCTGCTGTTTCCTGCACACGGCCATCTTCGTGACTTTTAACAAAGTCTGCACCTCCCAGTACTTTCTTTGGTACCTCTGCCTGCTGCCCCTGGTGATGCCGCTGGTGAGGATGCGGTGGAAACGCGCCGTGGTTCTCCTGATGCTGTGGTTCATCGGGCAGGCCCTCTGGCTGGCTCCCGCGTACCTCCTGGAGTTTCAGGGAAAGAACACCTTTCTGTTTATCTGGTTAGCTGGTTTGTTCTTCCTTCTTATCAACTGTTC
The DNA here is from genome assembly GCF_022837055.1 of Prionailurus viverrinus. Lineage (NCBI taxonomy): Eukaryota > Metazoa > Chordata > Mammalia > Carnivora > Felidae > Prionailurus > Prionailurus viverrinus. The sequence continues at coordinate 62,449,746 of NC_062577.1, forward strand.
CATCCTAATTCAAATTATTTCCCATTACAAGCAGGAACCCCTGGCGGAGAGAATCAAATATGACTAATTCGGGCTCCCGTTCTTCGGCCACTCCTAGTACATTCTGATGGTGCCCAGTGGGCCAGAAGAGAGCTTTGGAGACATTTTTGAACATCCTGTGCACGCTGGTGAAAGTTCAGTTGGGAGCATGAATCCCGGCCCCAAGGGAGATTAAAACGAATGGTTGCCTTGTATATAAAGGGGACTCAATAATTGAGGTCCACCTCTAGGAAATCTTAGGCCTCATTCATCGGGAACACGATGGGAAGGAAAGGTTACTTGTTTCAACACCGGAAGGCTGATGAAACTATCAGATGCCAAAAGGTTTTTGAAGAAAAATAGAGGAATGTAGTCAGTCCCGGGGTCTAAGCCAGTATTCGTACCAGCTACACTATGCTGCAGAGTCTAAAGCTGTCTTTTTCAACCCCCCACTTTTTCTTTTGAAAGCTTTCCCAATAGCTGTGAAAACTCGCGGAATGTTCCTAAAGTACAGCTTTTAGATGTAAAGTGGTAAATATTAACTCTTGTGCTTAGGTTGGGAAAGTTCATTCTGTATTGAAAGTGGGGGCTTAGAAAAGAGCCCAAAGAATTTAAACTGTAATCATGTTTCATGTATCTGTTTCATTACTTAGTTTTTCAGCACTTAGTCTCATGGTATTACACTACCATTTGGTTTTATGCAGAAAGGATTAAATTAAAATTCACCCATCTTTAAACTGAAGTCATCACGTTATTTTAAAATAGCATCTTGCTTTTGATGTTTGACGTCCACAAACTATTAAGGACATTTTAGTGTTCTTTTATACCCCTTTGTTTTTAATTTTCTGATTGCTTTTTTTTCTAGTTTTCATTTTTTTTTAATGTTTATTTATTTCTGAGAGACAGAGAGACAGAACGCTAGCAGGGGAGGGGCAGAGAGAGAGGGAGACACAGAATCCGAAGCAGGCTCCAGACTCTGAGCTGTCAGCACAGAGCCCTACTTGGGGCTCGAACCCATGAACCGTGAGATCATGACCTGAGCCGAAGTTGGACACTTAACCTGACTGAGCCCCCCGGGCGCCCCTAATTTTCTGATTGCTTAAAAGTATTTTTCGTCTGGAATTTAAGTGAATCTTGTGTCATCTGTGTTGCGAAAATGCAAAGTAGTAGATTTTAAGTGATAAAAAAATTACATTGTTAGTAAAGTGTTTTCCAGCTTAAAAATACCCCTCTGAAGAAAATTCTATGATGGAAATGGGAGACCTGTGTGGGAGGCTCTGGAAAGCGTTAAGAAGCATCATTAGTCTTCAGACCAGGAAATTGAGGGAGAGACTGTGGACCTGAGGCTTTGCTGGGCAGACCCATTTCCCTTATTACTATCATATTTCTAGGAAAAAATGTTTTCTGAGTTTCAAACAAGCAACCTAAAATTTTTTTTAGTCCCCATCTAGGTTGGGGACTCCCCAAGAAGCTAAAATGTAGGAGTTTGCTTTTGTGGTTTTAAAAGATGAGTAATTAAGTGACATTGTTCTTTCATAGTAAAACACACACACACACAGCCCACAACTTTAGAGAAGTAGTATATTTCATATCAGTTCCGGCCAAAAAGAGACTTTGAGAGTAATGTCTGCAGGCTGGTCATAAACAAGAATGCTGTTACTGGGAGCACTTCTTTGATGGATGTGTTTTGGGACCTGCCATTAGAAGGAGGGGAAGAATGGGTGGTTTTGCGTGGGTTGTTGTTCAGTGAAAATAGCAGAGACCATTAATTGTTGGAGATGGTGACCGTTCTTAGAGCATCTAGTCTCATATCCCATGTTAGGTCTTACCTTGAGTACTCTTCGTATGTGATTGTTTCATCAGTTGCCTTCCAGCCATGACTTTTTTATCCTTTTTTTTTTTCATTCTTTTGTAATAATAATTAAATTTTTTTTTTTGGTAGAGAGGCACCTGGGTGGCTCAGTCGGTTGAGCTTCCGACTTCGGCTCAGGTCATGATCTCACAGTTTGTGGGTTTGAGCCCCGCACCAGGCTCTGTGCTGACTGCTTGCTCAGAGCCTGGAGCCTGCTTCGGATTCTGTGTCTCCTTCTCTCTCTGCCCCTCCCCTGCTCACGCTTTGTCTCAGTCTGTGTCTCAAAAATAAAAATAAATGTAAAAAAAAAACAATTATTTTTTTGGTAGAACTGGGTGGGAAAGGGGTGGGAAACATGGAATTCCAGTATCCCAATATAATTGTCTTTTTGGTATTCCAGACTGTTTTTTAGATTGTCATAAGTATATTCACTTATTAACTTCCCAATTTGTTTTAATATTCTGTTTTTGTCGCGGCTTACTCTGTACTTACATTGAAGTTGCTGAGTAACACTCCCATCACACGGATGTTCACATCATAAATAGGTCAGTCTTTCACTGTGAAACCTCGACAGTTGCCTCTAATCTAAGACTTTAAACGTTTTCCATGTCTTAGATCATTCCCTTAACATTCTCAGAGTGTCTGATATTCTTAGAAGTCGGTGGAGTTCTGCTGGGATCTTTGGACAGAGCTTCAAGTGTGGAACCTGCCCTGGGGGGACATTCTCTCCCAAAGAACTGTGGGCATTTCTCAAAAGATGTAGAGGCTGTTTTGCAGCTCGTAGGCTGCAAACCATTTATAAATTCATGAAGTGATTTTATTTTGTCTCTTGAGGGTTTTCATTTTTTTCATTTTTCTTTCTGGTTTTATAAAATCTCTTCTTGTCTTCTTTTCACTTGCAGTCTTTTTGGTGTCTTTAGTAGTCCTTTAAGAACACCTTAAAATCGTATAGGACTTTGCCTTATTTCCTACACAATTCTTTTTGTTCTAATGATCAATGTACCTTAAGATCAATGTACCCATTTATAGATAAGCGCTAATTATTAGCATATGAGGCACCGTACTTAAGAGAATCTGTTCTAAACCCAGCAGACCACATGGCTTATTTTCTTCAGTAGTTGCCTTACTGTCTTCAAAATGTCCTTAAATATCTCTAGATACATTTCCTGGATTAGGTACATTGGAAAGGCTCATATTCTCCCGGCCCCCACACAAGACTCTTAAAACCGTAGATCTTAGTTACTGACTTCTCACCATTTGGCTGAATGACTCTGTGACATAACTTTGTGTCAAAAGTTGGATAAAACTCGTCTTGCAGTTAGTTTTCTGCACCACCACCCAGCCTCAACCATCTGTACAGTGGGTGGAAAAGGGAAAAGATGGAAAATTTCACATGGGACAGTCTCTAAATGCAACCTCGTGTTTTTGTTTGTTCCCCAGTGCTTTATTATGAACACTTTAAACACGGCCCATAAACCTGCCATCAAAGTTCAACAATTAGTGTTTTGCTGTATTTGCTTTATTTACACGTACTATTTTTAAATTATTACTATTATTATTTTTAAATTAATGCTCAGTTTTGAGAGAGAGCGGGGGAGTGGCAGAGAGGGAGACAGAGGATCCGAAGTGGGCTCTGTGCCCACAGCAGAGAGCTGGATGTAGGGCTTGAACTTAACCGTGAGATCATGACCTGAGCCGAAGTCAAATGCTCAGCCGACTGAGCCACCCAGGCGCCCCTTATTTTTATTTTTATTTTTTTTTTTTAGAGAAAGAAGGAGAGAGAGTGCAAGCGGGAAAAAGGGGCAGAGAGAGAGAACCTTAAGCAGGCTCTATGCTCAGTGTAGAGCCTGACGTGGGGCTCAGTCCCACAACCGTGGGATCGTGACCTGAGCTGAAAAAGTCAGACCCTCAATAACTGAGCCAGCCAGGCACCCTATACATATTATTTTTATTATTTATTTGTATATATAATTTTTTCTGAACCATATGAGGTTGCAAACATCAGTGAACTTCACCGGTAAATTCATCACACATCTCCTAGAAATAGTCTTTTCTTACAAAACTAATATTGTTATATCATTTTAACAGCCTGTCCGTTTTCTAGTTTCTCCAATTATTTTGTGTTTAATCTTAAAGAATAGACCTTGGATTCTCCGGAAGAGTGTGCTAGAGAACCTGTAATTACGCATTTTGGATCTTTTCCTGGTCTTTACCACTAAGTGAGAAGTAAAGGAATTTACCTCCCATCGAAGTCGAACAAATAATTCTTTGGTGTGCGTCTTTCTGTCTCCCTCCTAGGAAAACCCAGGGTAGGCATCATCTCCAAGAAGTTTTTCAGATAAAAGATTATACGTGTTCAGATTCCTCGTATCCACCCCTCCCCCACGGCGACCGATGAACTGATTTTACAACGTGGTGATGGTTAAGTTGTGGCTTTTCATGATCCACCGATTCAGGATCCCCCTTCTGCCGTATGTGGCTTCGGTTCATTTTCACGGCAACACTTTGGTGTTGGAGTTGGAGCTGGCATTCGTACTCCTGTTTTACAGATGAGCAAAGAGGCTCAAAGATTAGGTGACTCACTAAGTGTCCGGGCTAGAATCTGACGGGAGTTTTGCCTGACTGCCCTACTTCTTCCATTCTGTCATGTTTTGGATTTTCCCCGGAGCGCGCAGGCCCGGGAGATGGAGATTGCCGCAAAATAAACAGGACTCAGCGCTAACTGTCATAAACGTCGGCCAGTGTGTCCTTCCTAAACTTGCGGCATCTGCTCGAGGGCCAGTTCTCACCTGGGCGGAGGTTCCCGCTGGCCCCAAACTTCTTTTTAATCATCCCAGACATGTAATAATCCCCTCCCACATCCAAATCCTCTCACCAGGTTTTATTTGCTTTGCGACGGCTGACTTGATAATGCCCTTTCTCTCCCTGGCCTGGGCTAAAGCTGACTTGCAGAACTGAGCGTTAGCCCCGCTGTGGTAGATCAAGCTATGGAAATTACGTGACCGTAATTTCCAGAAGGTAACGGATCACGATGAGATTCGTCTCGCTCTACCGTGTGCGTCGATTCATGCATTTATAACTCATGACCAAGACTTGAGAGGTTGGCATATGAGGACACAGGTTCAGGCAGCTGAAGTTCAAGTTCCAGTGTGTGACCTTGGGCGAGGTCCTTTTACCTACGCGGACTAGCTTTCTGTCTGTGAAGTGAGGACGATACCATAATGCTCAGGATCGTCTGCAAGGATGAAATGAGTACTATCCCGGTGTTGGCACAGAGCTAGCCATTCCACGTCGCCTCCCCAGCTTTAACATCTGTTTGCAAGCATTTAAAGAAGGAGGTTGGGGCGCCTGGGTGGCGCAGTCGGTTAAGCGTCCGACTTCAGCCAGGTCACGATCTCGCGGTCCGTGAGTTCGAGCCCCGCGTTGGGCTCTGGGCTGATGGCTCGGAGCCTGGAGCCTGTTTCCGATTCTTTGTCTCCCTCTCTCTCTGCCCCTCCCCCATTCATGCTCTGTCTCTCTCTGTCCCAAAAATAAATAAACGTTGCAAAAAAAAAAAAAATTAAAAAAAAAAAAAAAAAAGAAGGAGGTAATGTGGAGTCTAGAGGTAAGCCTTCCTCCCCTCCCCCCCACCATCCCGGTCTAATGGATATAGGAAGATAACCTGGACTTATACCAAATAATTGTTTAAACTGCCCGTTACTATGACTTCATTCCTTCTAACGTTGATCTGGTTCTTTGAAAAGGCAGTGGCTATATGTGAAAATGTACGTGCAGAATTTTCAGAGGCCTGGTTCCGTCTTGACAGTTGACTAAGCAGCGGAGGTTCGGCTCATGCCCCCCGGTTGGCACTTAGGACCCCATCGTGTGGAGGTGTCACTCACGGGGCCGGCGCTCTGTCGTGGGAGCGTGTCTTCTGCCTGGGTCGAAGCATCAGAATGGCATAAGCACTTTTTCCGTGCTGACCCGGGAGAACCATTCATTTAGTAAAAACAAGCGTTTGTATTCTTTATCCTAAACAAAACCCAGACTGACGGAATATTCCTAGCTGCTGAGACACATTGCCAATGGTTTTGTCTGCCATAGGAAACGAAATGACACAGTGGCTATGTGAAGATCATTTGGAGCATGACTGTTTGAAGCTCGGTTCATTTCTCAAAGGAAGTTTTTCACCTTTGCTCCCTATTTTTTTCACAATTATTTATAGATCCTGGCCGGTGCCGAGTCCTATAATAGACGAGTAAGACTAGGTCCATGCGCCCGGAGAGTTAACGGTAAAGTCAGAAACGTACCCTGCTGATAAAATGCTGTGTGAGACCCCGCTAAGTTCCACAGCAGTCCTGTGATTTGTGACACGGGGAAGTGGAGGGGCTCACTGCTCTTTTTACGGGGAAGAACATTGACGCTCAGAAACCGTGACTTTCCAAGGCCAAATAGCTTGTCACTGGCGAGGACAGGTCTGGTCTGATTCTGCTGTGTTTCATTTTGCAAGTCCTTCTTGATTCCACGCGATGACAGGTGACGACAGCGAAAAACTTCCTTATGCGCCCCACGCCCTTCATTGAGCAAACGACCCGGCGCGAGGCGCAGAGCGTCCCCTGTGTGCCAGCTGCCGTCCTGGGTGTTGGGGAGGCCGCTCTACGTGAGGCACTCTCTCCACGGGGCTTGTGTTTTCACGGGAGGCCACGGAGTAAACAAGATTGTGGGGATTACCGGAAGGAAAAGAAAGGCGGGCTAAGAAGAGGGGAGCCGCGGCAGAGAGGAGGGGAGGTGGTGCTCCTGTAGACGGGGCGCTGAGGGACGGCATCTTTTTGTTGGTTTTTTTTTTTAATAAAGTATTCGTTTTAAGTGTATTTATTTATTTATTAAAAAAATTTTTTTTTTCAACGTTTATTTTTTTGGGGACAGAGACAGAGCATGAACGGGGGAGGGGCAGAGAGAGAGGGAGACAGAATCGGAAACAGGCTCCAGGCTCCGAGCCATCAGCCCAGAGCCTGACGCGGGGCTCGAACTCACGGACCGCGAGATCGTGACCTGGCTGAAGTCGGACGCTTAACCGACTGCGCCACCCAGGCGCCCCTAAGTTTATTTATTTTGAGAGAGAGCACAGGAGGGGCAGAGAGAGAGGGAAAGAGAATCCCAAGCAGGCTCCACACTGCCAGCACGGAGCCCGATGCGGGGCTCGAACTCACGGACCGTGAGACCATGACCTGAGCCCAAACCCGGAGTTGGTCGCTCAACCGACCGAGCCCCCCGGGCGCCCCCAGGGAAGGCATCTTGGGGGCGGCTTCCGCCGAGCAGAGGCCTGAAGGAAGTGAGGATGAGACGTTGTTGATGCAGGTGTCCGGGAGAGAGCGAACAGCAGGGCAAAGGCCCTGAGGTACGGGCGAGCCTGGCCTGTTGAAGGAGGCGCCAGAAGGGGAGTGCGACCGAGTGGAGCCCGCCAGGAACAGCCAGGATCTCACTTGCGGTCGTCAGCAGCCCACCGTGAAGGCGAGTTGACAAGCACCTTTAACGTCGGCGTTTCCGCTGGCCTGTAATCCAAGGCCTTAAACTCAGCCTACGGTTTCCCGACTTTTGAGCACAGGCTTATTTGTAAAGGAGAGGATGATATACGATGTATACAACGTAGGTTTGAGCAGTGGTATGAAGTTCTTTCGCACGTTGCTTTGAGATGTGAGGACTTTGTTTCAAATCCCGTTTTCACGGGTGAGAACCCTGACTCAGAACGTAGGCGCTTTGCCCAAGGTCAGCGTTAGCATGAGACAGCAGCACAACCCGGATCCGCTGGGGCCAAAGTCACCCCCTTCTCGGGGCTGCCCGCGTCCTTTAGATGCGGTGAGATGGCCAGCGGGACCTTAGAAGGCAGGACATTCAGGAACAAGCGGCCCGGTAGGTCATTCATTCATTCAGGCCCTCAGCCAGACTGGGGGTACAAGGGCGACACATGTCCTGGCTTCCAGAGACTCACCGTGTCTTACAGAGGACACAGCTGGGAAGGTGCTGACGCCCCCACGTGACACTGGCTGGAGCACAGTGCCCGTAGAGTCGTCGGGAGCGCTTTGCTGGCCCATCCGTCGGACGAGGCTGGCGCAGAGCTTGGTTCATACGAGTCTTCGTTAAACAAGGAGGCCATGGGGCGCCTGGGTGGCGCAGTCGGTTAAGCGTCTGACTTCAGCCAGGTCACGATCTCGCGGTCCGTGAGTTCGAGCCCCGCGTCAGGCTCTGGGCGGATGGCTCAGAGCCTGGAGCCTGTTTCCGATTCTGTGTCTCCCTCTCTCTCTGCCCCTCCCCCGTTCATGCTCTGTCTCTCTCTGTCTCTCTCTGTCCCCAAAATAAATAAATGTTGAAAAAAAAAAAACAAAACAAGGAGGCCAGTTCTAGTGCCTCTAATACCCTGTCTAAGCAAACCCCAAGCTATGCTGGTCAGTGCCTCAAGGTTAGGAACTCAAAGCTTATGAACGACCGATCACAAACAGCCATGTAGGCTTTCCCAAATAACGCAACAGCTTTTTTTTTTTTTCAACGTTTATTTATTTTGGGGACAGAGAGAGAGCATGAACGGGGGAGGGGCAGAGAGAGAGGGAGACACAGAATTGGAAACAGGCTCCAGACTCTGAGCCATCAGCCCAGAGCCCGATGCGGGGCTCGAACTCACGGACCGTGAGATCGTGACCTGGCTGAAGTCGGACGCTTAACCGACTGCGCCACCCAGGCACCCCACGCAACAGCTTTTTAAAAATGTTTTTTTTTTTTTTAAGATTTATTTTTAGGGAGAAAGAGCATGAGCAGGGGAGGGGCAGAGGGCCAGGGAGACAGAGGATCCAAAGCGGGCTCCACGCTGCCAGCATCGAGCCTAATGCAGGGCTCGAGCTCAGGAACCCGAGTGAGATCATGACCTGAGCCGAAGTTGGAAGCTCAACCGAGGCACCCAGGGACCCCTCCAAGTAATGCAACAGCTTAAGCTATAGCCAACCAAATACTGTCCTTGCTTTGTTTCTGCCTCTTGTCTGTGAACGCCTCTCCCCAGGCTCCTGTTGGCAGAACGTGCCTCAGCCAGTTTCACGCTGCCCGCCTGGAATTACTTTTTACTCAAAATCTTTTTTTTATGTTTATTTATTTTGGGGGCGGGTGGAGAGACAGACAGAGTGCAAGCAGGGGAGAGGCAGAGAGAGGGGGAGACACAGAATCCGAAGCAGGCTCCTGGTTCTGAGCCGTCGGCACAGAGCCCGACGCGGGGCTCGAACCCACAGACTGCGAGACCGTGACCCGAGCCCAAGTCCACCGGTTACCTGACGGAGCCACCCAGGGCGCCCCTTACTCAAACTCTTAAAACGTTTGGCATGCCTTGGTTTATGTTTTAACACGAGGCACTGAGATGTTTGTTGGCTTATCTGCTTTCCTCCAATACTGGGCAAACTCTGGGAGCTTCGTCTGAAACTTGCCTGCGTAAAATCACTCGGTGGCTCATTACCCCCTGGATAATCCTTAGCGCCCTATGCCTTTTATGCTCCGGCCCTTGCCTGTGCGGCTAGCATCACCTTCTACCTCCCCGCACCCCACAGCTGTGCCTTTGCAGCTGTTGATACTCCGGACAATTCACTCTTCTCCTCCCTTGTCTCTCTCACGGCCGCCCCTTTCCGGATGAGCTTCTTCGTGAGACGTTCTCTGATGAGGTTCTCGTGCACACAGCGTGGGGCGCACCGTCCCCGCGCCTCTCCATGTGTGGGTCTCTGGCGTGTGGCCTGTGAGCTCCCTAGGAACAGCGATGCTTCTCCATTGCTTTCGTTTTCCGGGGCCTTCCCAGAACTGAGCGGAGCCCGAGAGGGGACACCTGTCACTGGGCTGCCGAGCGGACCACGCCCGGCCCTCGGAGGGCCGAATCGAGTCGGGCCCCATTCCATCAAGGGGGAGCCAGGAGAGTGGGCTTTTTTGCCCAGCGCCTGTGGCTCCAGGCGCAGAGTAGGAAAGGAGCAGTTTCTGGGGGCCTGTCATTTCCAAATGCCCTCAGGATCCAGCTAGATTCCTAAGCTAGAAGCTTATACTGCCCCCCCCACCCCCATTCCTCCTTCTTCGCTCACTACCCACCTCCTCATCTAATTCCTCGCTGACTCTTGCCAGTTCCACATTCTAATGTCCCCGGGGCCTCCTGGCACCTCGCCATTGTGGTTGCGGAGTCCGCAGCTCGTCTGGAATCAACAGCTCCCGACTGGTCTAGCTCCCAGCTCTCCCAGCCTTCATTTTTCTTCTCCTCCCTTCCCTTTTTTTCTTTCCTTTTCTTTTTTAATTAAAAAAATTTTTTTTTTAACCTTCATTGATTTTTGAGACAGAGAGAGAGAGAGCATGAACAGGGGAGGTTCAGAGAGAGATGTTGACACAATCTGAAACAGGCTCCAGGCTTTGAGCTGTCAGCACAGGCTTGAACTCACGGACCGTGAGATCATGACCTGAGCCGAAGTCGGACACTCAACCGACTGAGCCAGCCAGGCGCCCCTCTTTTTTCATTTTTTAAATGTTTATTTTTGAGCGAGAGAGAGAGAGAGCACGCACTCAGGGGAGGGGCAGAGAGAGAGAGGGAGACACAGAATCCGAAGCAGGCTGCACCCTGTCAGCAAAGAGCCCAATGTGAGGCTCGAACTCACAAACTGTGAGATCATGACCTGAGCCGAAGCGGGATGCTTAACTGATGGGGCCACCCGGGCGCCCCAGCCCTGCTGTTTCTAAGCCTGTGTGCTTCTCCCGTTCTTGTCCCCGAGTGGGTTAGCTCCTGGAAGACCAGAACTGTGTCGTGTTCATATCCTTCGCTCACAGCCTATGTACTCAGTAAATATTTGTTAAGTAAATGAGGCTGGAGTTGGGAGGGAGCAAATATTTGTTGAGAACCTATTGTGAACCTATATGCTTCTCCCTTCGTTTCACTCCCCAAAACAACTTTTCGAGATAAATGTTACTGCGGACAAGCCTCAAATAAACAGTGGGTGTTTTCAAGGTCATGGGCTTGTAAGGGATGGAGTGAGAGTCGGAACGTAAATCTGTCCGGGGGAAACTTTCCTCTCTGGGTGGTTCTCAGCCAGGGGCAATTTTGTCCCCGACTCTGGGTACATTTTCAGTTGTCATAAGCGGGAGGCATTACCGGCATCTAGTGGGCAGAGGCCAGGGGTGCTGCTAAGGAACCCACAAACTCAGGATGGCCCCCTTGGCAAAGGTGCATGTGGCCCCAAGTATCAGCGGCACCCAGCGCCCAGGAGAACCCTGCCCCAGACCCTGTTGACTCTACTGAAAAGCAAATACGCAACCAAAATAGAAGCTGCCGTCAGGAAGCGAAGCCTTAGGGGCTGGTGGGCAATCCTGAGCCGGGCACTGGTTGGGAATGAGGGCTCCTCTCTGTCCAGTCCTGACCTGCCTCTGCGTCTATGCTGCTTTCTCTACTGCATCCACGCGTCTTTCTTCTTTCCACCTGCTCTCTTTTCTTTTCCTCGTCACACTCTACCTTAGCTGGGAGAAGGCACCCAGGACACTCCCAGCGCTTTCACACCTCTTTCCTAATGAGAAGGTAGAGTCAGTATATGAGAAGCCGCAGGTTTCAGATTGACAGTAACCCTGGAATCCGGGAACAAGGCCAAAAATGTCAACTTCTGAAATTGACAACAAAAAGTGGATGAGATTAATCACTGTGATAATCTTCCCAGGAAAGAACCCACGAGGACATCCTTGCTAGGGCTGCTGCTGATAAGGCTTGGCAGTTTCCTAATCTCCTCCAGGGTCCAGGAATGCCTCCCCACGAAGGGAAGCATTTAAAACCCACTTGTGTGAGATCAACTGTAATCTAGGAAACTTTAAAATGTTTGTCCCGGGGAAGAGCTCTGATGGGGAAGCTTTTAATGACTCATAAGTAACTGCCTGTAATTGTTACGGATGCATGTGTGTGTGTGCATGCATGCATGCACGCGCATGTGTTTTCTCAGCATAATAAACCCCAGGGGGGAGGAACTAGCTTTACATTATTATTACAGGGATGCGGGTGAGCCAATGACAGCGGTGGGAATTAATGGTGGTGTGTGTGCACAGGGGCAGAGGGAGGGCACAAAAATACTATTCCTAGTGAAGTGATTCTTTTTTTTTTAACTTTTAAGAATGTTTATTTATTTTTGAGAGGGAGAGAGAGACAGAGTGTGAGGCAGGGGAGAGGTAGAGAGAGAGGGAGATGTAGAATCTGAAGCAGGCTCCAGGCTCTGAGCTGTCAGCACAGAGCCCAATGTGGGGCTCGAACCCATGAACTGTGAGATCATGACCTGAGCTGAAGCCAGGCACTTAACTGACTGAGCCACCCTGGTGCCCCTCGATCCCACAGATCCCTTAGTAACCGAGAGTCACTGGAAAGAGAAGGGTCCCGTGAGGCTGAGTTCCAGGAAGCAGACGAGGCAGTTAAGATGGGGTCCTTCGATTGTTTTCCTCAAAGATGATTTCAGTTGTAAGTCACAGAACCCAACTTTAGCTAGAGGACTTATTCCAAAAAGTACTGGGAAGTTCATAAACTCCAAGGAAAAAAGCTGAACGGGGACGTCTGGTGGCAGAAATTGGACAGCTCGGGGACTTCCACAGCAGGTGACTGGCTCCGGGGACCCCCAGTTTATGGATCTTTATGTCCGGGTTTTAGATTTCCAAGAGAGAAGGTACGTGTGGGGAAGGGTCCCAGAGAAGAGGAGACTGTGGGTCAAGGAACCACCTCAGCTGTTGCTGGCCGCAGTCGTGACCACCGAGGCTTGGAGGAAGTGTCCTCTCTTGAAAATACTGGAAGTTCGGTCTCCAGGGCTGCTGACTGCTGGTTACACGGTGGGTGCCCTCAATGTGTATTCCTAATTCCTCACTGTTTTAAAATTCCAATTCCCATTGAATGGGGTGGAAGTGAGGTGGGAGGACTTTCAGGAAAAGGAAACAGAGAAGTGCAGCGGCCCTCAGGTAGGATGAACTTGGAATCCCAGAAATAGAACCAAGAATAATTTGCGAGGAAATGGGGAGCAGAGGAGGGGCCTCCGTAGATCCTGTGGACCAATGGTGAGAAGTTCAGGGCTTTCCCAAGTGCAACAGGAAGCCATTGGAGGGATCTCAGCACATATAAGTTACATTGAAAAAGATCCCTCTGCCAACCCAGGGGACAGCAGGTTCTAGAAAGACCCACCCGGAGGTTATTGCAGTCGTGAAGATGAGAGGCGACGAATGCAGTCAGGATTGCGGTGCCCGGGACCGTGAACAGAGGGTGGCTTTGGCACATAGTTTTATGTTCTGGAGACAGAACCGACAGGGCTTACTGAAGCATTTGGGGTCGGGCGGAGGAAAAGGGAAATCCCCGACGAAGGCTGGCTTTTGGCCGGGGCAGCCAGGGGAATGTGACCCCTTCCCCGAGCCGGGAAGACTGAGGGAAGGAGCAGGAAAGGGGGGGGGGGCAGGATGTTGAGTGGACACGTCAAGTTTGAGACGTCAGAAGTCTTGGTGGGAGAGTCACAGGACAGCCACGAAATTCCAAATGTTCCTCGCAACACGGGGTGGGTGCCTGCCCCGTGGGAGGGTCTAGGTGGACGGTGGCGGGCAAAGGGGACGGGAAGCGGTCAGTCGGGTCAGAGAAACGCCACTTTGTTTTTAGAGCGTGGGCTCTTAATTTGTAGCTTCTGGACGTCCCTCTCAGTTTATTTTGGGCACTGGCATTTTATTTATGAATACACTCTCGCATTCATCTGTGGCACGTCACACCCTTCGCAGCCCCACACTTTTCCGTGCCCAAGTCACTGGCAAAATCTCTCCGGCTTCTCGGTGTGTTTGAAGGGCTGGCAGGATCTGACTGTTAACCGGGCCTGGAAGGAAGGCCAAGTCTGTCAATAAATCTCTCTCTGGGCCTATAAATATTTGTATAAGGTCCATTAACTGTATTAAGTTGCTGTGGATGAAACCAGGCACTTAGAGGCAATTCTGATAAACCACATGCAGAAAACCCACTTTGTGGATTATCTGCAATAAAATTTTAGTTTTTCAGAGTGTGGAATGAAAGCCTGCCTCAGCCGTCTCCTGGCAGTTTGCATGTTTCTGGAGTGGTTGTCTTGACCGGTGTTCAGCACACGGCTCTACGTTAAAAGCAGTCTGAGTGGGGGCGCCTGGGTGGCTCAGTCGGTTGAGCGTCTGACTTCGGCTCAGGTCATGATCTCGCGGTCTATGAGTTTGAGCCCCGCGTCGGGCTCTGTGCTGACAGCCTAGAGCCTGGAACCTGCTTCGGATTCTGTGTCTCCCTCTCTCTCTGCCCTTCCCCTGCTCGTGCTCTGTCTCTCTCTGTCTCAAAAATAAATAAAAATATTAAAAAAAAAATAAAAGCAGTCTAAGTAAAGCTGAAGTAGGAAGGGAAGCCTGCCGGGGCGGCTGGGTAGCTCAGTCGGTTAAGCGTCTGACTCTTGGTTTCGGCTCGGGTCATGATCTCACGGTTCGTGAGTTCAAGCCCCGCCTTGGGCTCCGGTCTGGCAGCATGGAGCCTGCCTGGGATTCTCCCTCTCCCTCTCTCCCTCTCTCCCTCTGCTCCTCCGCGGCTCTCTCTGTCTCTCAAAATAAACTTAAAAAAGAAAAAGGAAGGTAAGCCTGCTGATTATATACGGTACATATATTTATATACACACACAGCAAGCTAAACCGTATGAACTATGTCTAATACAACTAAGTTGCATAATAATCAATGAGTCTACCTGAGAACCCCAACTTCCTCCATCTTTTAATTAAAAATAAAGTTTTCCTCTTTTTAAAATCCAAATGGTGTGTCCGTCATGGACAAACACGACGTTAACAAGGAAATTCGGAACACGATAATTGTCAAGTGCATAGTACGGAGGTAACCACTTGGGGAACTTCCTTTCTGATCTCTCTATAGGCCGTGTAGTTTGGAGTTGCTGTAACATACAATTAAAAATGAACTTAACTTTATTTGTTTTAATTTAAAATAAACCTGATTAAAAATAAACTTTAAGGGGCGCCTGGGTGGCTCAGTCAGTTAAGCATCTGACTTCGGCTCAGGTCATGATCTCATGGTTTGTGGTTCGAGCCCCCCATCGGGCTCTCTGCGGTCAGCACAGAACACGCTTCAGATCCCCTGTCTCCCCCTCTCTCTGCCCCTCCTCTGCTTGCACTCTCTCTCTCTGACTCTCTCCAAATAAATAAATAAATTTCAAAAAAAAATAAATTAAAAAAATCCCTTAGCAATGTATCGTATTTTTCAGGGAGCCTGGCTGGCTGGGTCAGTGGATGGTGCTGCCCTTGATCTCATGGTTATGGGCTCGAGCCCTATGTTGGGTGGAGAGATTACTTAAAAAAATAAAATCTTTAATTTTTTTTTTACATTTATTTACTTTTGAGAGACAGACAGCACAAAGCAGCGGAGAGGCAGAGAGAGAAGGAGACACAGAATCCGAAGCAGGCTCCAGGCTCCGAGCTGTCAGCACAGAGCCCGACGCGGGGCTCGAACCCACGAACTGTGAGATCATGACCTGAGCCGAAGTTGGACGCTTGACCGACTGAGCCACCCAGGCTCCTCCCAAAAATAAAACCTTTAAAGTTTATTTTTTTGTTTTTGAGAGACAGAGAGAGAGAGAGAGACAGAGAGAGCACATGTGCGGGCGCAAGCAGGGGAGGGGCAGGGAGGGAGAGGCAGAGAATCCCAAGCAGGCTCCACACTGCCAGTGGGGAGCCTGACAGCCGAGTTCCAAGTCATGAACCGTGAGATCATGACTCTAGCTGAAATCAGGAGTCGGACCCCCAACCACTCAGACGCCCCACCCTCAAAATAAAATCTTTAAAAATAAATAAATAAAAATAATATTTTTCAAGACTTCTTTGGACTTCAAACCACGGCCAAGAATCGCACAGTGTGGACGGACTAATTTAACTATTTTTCCCTCAGCGTTGGCTTTGTTCCGTCTTTGGTTTTGTGCTCTGCTCTGATATCAGCAATGGCATTTTACAACTAAGTCCTTGTATGTATTCTGATTTCCTTAGATTAAACTTCCAGAAATAGACCTGCTGAGTGGGAGTTTTTGACGCATATTGCCAAATTGTTCCACATGTTGTTTGTGTATACTTCCATCGGTCATAAATGCCTTTTCAACCTGGACCCAAAGACATTTAAAAAAAAAAAATCTTTGTCAAATCAATAGGGGAAAATGGCACCATGTCATTGGTTTAATTTGTGTTTCTTTAATTGCTAGTGAGACCGAATGTCTACCTTGTACTCATTGGCCGTGGGCGTTTCTTATCTTGTGACTGGATTTT
This sequence comes from Prionailurus viverrinus, assembly GCF_022837055.1. Taxonomy (NCBI): domain Eukaryota; kingdom Metazoa; phylum Chordata; class Mammalia; order Carnivora; family Felidae; genus Prionailurus; species Prionailurus viverrinus. Next base: position 62,465,911 of record NC_062577.1, read on the forward strand.
CCACATCCTGTGCTTGATATATTCTGGATGTGCTTGATATTGATTTGGAGGATCCGGCTCTCTCTTTAAGGGATATTGGTCTTATGTGTTTTAAATATTTTTCCTACTTTGCCACTGACCTTTTATTTTTTGACCCGAAATGGTTAAAAAGTGTCTGTAATCAAGGTCAGTCTTTTCCTTTTATGATTTCTGTCTTTGTTGTATTTTTTTGTTTGTTTTTTGTTTTTTGGATTTTTTTCCTTTTGGTTATTTTTAGAAAGGCTTACCCACCCTAGGATCGTATAAATATTTAGCTATTTATATTTTCTTATTTAAAAATTTGTTTTACTGTTTTTTGTTTATTTTTCAGAGAGAGAGAGAGAGTGAGAGAGAGAGAGCGAGCAAGCAGGGGAGGGGCAGAAAGAGAGGGAGACACAGAATCCGAAGCAGGCTCTGGGCTCCGAGCTGTCAGCACAGAGCCCGACGCAGAGCTCGAACCCACGAACTGTGAGATCATGACCTGAGCCAAAGTTGGACACTTGACCGACTGAGCCACCCAGGTCTCCCTTAGCTATATATTTTTCCCCTGTGCTTGTTTACTTTCATTTTTTACATTGAAATCTTTATCCTGTGGACGTTATTTGGTGTCACATAAGGAGAAGTTTAATTCGATTTATTTCGAATTGTTAGTTATTCAAAAATTAGTTAAGTTTTGTCCTGTCTTACATTTGCTCCCATTATATTTTCAGTTGAATCATACAGGAAAGTGCTGATCAAAAGTTGCCCACTGGAGGCCCACGGTCACATCTAACCTACGGTTAGTTATCTGCATATAAAAACGAGGAAATTTGTTACAGAACACTGGTTTCACAAATTCTCTTGAACAATCAGAACAGCAAGTCTGAGCTCACTTTCCCTCTTGAACAAAATGTGCAGCCGTCGCCTGCGGTGTTCACGAAGGTCCCACCGAGTGAAGTCCACTCCGTTCGTTTCGTTGTCTGCCTGAAGGCATCTGAGGTTGTGATCACCACTGTCAAATCCTGTGTATTTATTTTGCAACCGAACATATCACAGAAACTCTCTATTTAGTGCTAATTATGTTTGAGTTAATTTTCTTGATTTTTTTCTTTAATTAAGTAGGCTTCACGCCTAGCAGGGAACCTAATACAGGACTTGAACTCACAACCCTGAGATCAAGACCTGAGCTGAGATCAAGAGTCAGACGCTCAACTGACTGACCCACCCAGGCGTCCATAATTTGCTAGATTTTTTTTTAAAATTTTCTTTTAACGTTTTATTTATTTTTGAGACAGAGAGAGACAGAGCATGAACAGGGGAGGGACAGAGAGAGAGGGAGACACAGAATTGGAAGCAGGCTCCAGGCTCTGAGCCATCAGCCCAGAGGCCGACGCGGGGCTCGAACTCACGGACCGCGAGATCGTGACCTGAGCTGAAGTCGGACGTTCAACCGACTGAGCCACCCAGGCGCTCCTATAATTTTCTAGATTTTTAAAGTAATTACGTCATTCTAAAAATTATAATTTTGCCTTCTCTCTTCCATTATGTATATTTCCTAATTGTCTTTTTCTTACCTTATTATACTTGCTTAAAACTTCTGAATAATTTTGAATAATGATCATGATAGCAAACATCTTTATATTATACTAGATTTGAATAGGAATGCCCCTAATGTTTGACTTTTAATTTTTTTTTTTTTTTAGTGTTTATTTATTATTGAGAGACAGAGAGAGAGACAGAGCATGAGCATGGGAGGGACAGAGAGAGAGGGAGACACAGAATCTGAAGGAGGCTCCAGGCCCTGAGCCATCATCAGCACAGAGCCCAATGCAGGGCTTGAACTCACAAATCATGTGATCATGTCCTGAGCTGAGGTTGGATGCTTAACCGACTGAGCCACCCAGGCAACCCATGAAGTGAACATTTTTTCATTCTGTCAAGGAGGTATACTTTCGTGGGTCCTTGATGTTTTGATTTCTTGTTACTACCAGTAAAATATGTTGAATTTGACCAAATGAATTGTCAGCATTTACTGATATTATCCTGAGACTTTTCTCTGAACTTAATACATTATCATAAGAGACCTGCTAATGTCGAACCATGCATGTATTTTTATTATAAATGCTAACGATACCTGACTGTATCTGATGAGCTCTAATAATAGACTTCTTAGGCTGATTGCCTATTTAAAAAAAACAATTAGGAATTTTGCATCTATCTTCATGAATGAAGTTTGTCCGTAGTAATTTTTCTCTCTCTTTTTGGTGCTTTGTCAGGTCTTTTCTTGAAATAGACTGCATGTAATATTCCTACCACTGCCCACGCTTAATTCTTTTTTATTACATCAGCTGATATATTCTTTAAGTCTGCTAAAAGTTACGTTTTCACTGGTGTATTTTCTTTGTTTTCCACTTGAGATGTCTTTTTTCAGTCTGTTTTACAATTTCGTTGGGAACATCCTCTATACGCAGAATAGCGTACAACAGGTGTCTGTGCGGCATCACAGGATAACACTAGGACAAACGCCCCTGCGACGGCCACCAAGCCCATTGCCACCTGCAAGTTCCTTCCGCTAGCACCCCCTCCGCTCCTTCCCCAGCTGCAACCGCTGTCCTGCATTTTGGGTGCCCTCACTTTTGGCCCGTGGTCCTCCCTCTCAGCTGTGGATCCCGAAATAAGACGTTGCCCAGTTTGACTGCGTCTGACCCCTGCACATACGGAATCAGACCGCTGTTCTAGAACATTCCTTTTGCCCAGGATTGTGTGTGTGTGTGTGTGTGTGTGTGTGTGTGTGACTCCTCGCTCAAGAGTGCAGGTGAAGCACACTTACCTTCACTGCCCTATCCTTTTCCATTACACACACTTACTATCTGTCCTGCTGCTGGATGACATTTCTGCGTTTAAGGTTGCTACTTCTCAGCCTAAATAGCCCGTCTGTTTGTTTTCTCCTTGGATGGCTGTAGGCCTTTTTTTTCTTTATCTTCGACGTTTCAATCTTTGCTGGACTGTATCCGAATGAGCCTTATTATATTGAATTTGCCTGGCACTTCTCACATTGGCCCTTTACTTCTGTATCTGGTCATTTTTCTCCAGGTTCTAATCCTAACAGAGGAAGATCTGTGTTGGTCCAGACAGGGGACAACAGATGTTCTGTTAGAGATTATGTGTTCCATCGAAGTGTTTTAGTGTCAGCAAAGGAAACAAGTTTTTGTCTTCTTGACTTGAATCATCTTAGAGATGCCATGGTATGTGAGGGTAACAAGGGGGTCCCCAAGTGTAGGCAGTCCCCCTTCTGGCCAGGAGGGCTCCTGTGTGGCAACGTCCTCCACAAAGAGAGAGTCTCTGAGGGTCACTCGGGCTGGACCGGGTCACCCTGAGGCACGGAAGACTTTGTCCCCTTCTGTGCCAGACCTCATTCCATCTGGGACTTGTGAAGGGAGAGTGCCAAGCGCATTGACTCGGATGGTCATGTTGGACCAGGAAACACTGCCTATCTCACTGACAGTGAGTCTCACACTGACACGTGGACCCTCGGTGCGTTTGTGGGGCCTCTCAGAGCCGGCGCGGAGGACAGGGGTGGACAGGTGGCTTCGTTTTCCAATCCACACCTTGAGAAAGTCGTAGTCTATTCAGCGGGTTACAAGGGAGCCTGCCTGAAGGTAGCCTGGGGTTTGTAGCTGCCCCCACGGGGGGAGGGGAGGTAAGCGTTTGTCCCCAGTGTCGAATTAGACATCTTTCTCCTTGGTTTCTGGACAACACAACAGGAGGCCGACCATTTGCCAAGGACATTGTGGATGCATGGGAAAAACGCATCAGACGGGAGGCCAGAGGTTTCCTTCCCATCCTCCCTGTCCAGAATTTCTGCGACTGCCGTTTTCTCTGGCTGGTAAGCGGAGTCCGTCTCTCTAATCCTGGAGTCCTGAGATATGTCGTCCTCGTTCAGCGTCACCTACGGTTTTGTACCTGGGGTTTGAAGGATGGAACCGTCTTGCGATCACATACTTTTATTGCCTTAGGGCCTCACAAATCAGAGATGCCTTCCCTTTGGGAGCCCTCTGGTCACGTTGCCCTTTATGGGCCTGAAGCCCCCCCTAATACTCATCATGCGGTCACGGCTTTCCCCTTCCTCCTGGGAAACCCATGGGGGTAGCAAGCTGTGACTTTGTTTATTGTCCGTAAGCGCAGTGCATTAAAATTTATACACACCTTTCCTAGAGGAGATAAATGACACATATTACAAGAAGGGTTGACAATACAGTGATTAGGATGTTCCTTCGGCTGGTCCCAGACGTCGTCCAGCTGAGATCGGGAGTCTCCAGCTTATACTTCCCGCTGCTGCAAAGATGCTTGAAGGGTGAGAACACTTCCCCTTGGGAGCTTTCCCGTGGTGCCCGAGGGGCTTGGCTGGGGTCCTCGCCAGGACAGAGGCTGGAAGGGGAGGTGGAGAACGTGGCAAGGGAGCTCTCCAAGCTTCGTCTTCAGGCAGGGTCTGGAGACCTCACAAATTACAGCCGATTCTCAGATGGAGGAAAAAGGGGACAGTAAAATAACTCTTCGATTCGTTTATGCCTGTCGGAGTGTTGAAACTCTCACGTCTTCGACTTGAACGCCATACAGGTGGGCCCAACCCGAGAAGGATTAGATAATCCTCCTTTATCTAACCTAAAGGAGGATTAGATTAGATAAATCTAATCTGATCACATTTAGATTTGTGCAGGATGCCAAGAGACGGAGACCGGCCCCAAGGACTTGACTGTCTTTTTGAAGTTGTTTTTTTGTTATCGGATGCAATGCTAAGCAATATTCAGGCACCGACCATGCCACTTCTGGCCCTGTGCAGAAGGCGGGGTTCTTCAACTGTCCAAATAGTCCCGGAGCCCAGAGCTGGGTGCCAGCTGCCCACAGCAAAGCCTCTGAGAGTAAGCAGTGGACAGTGGGGGGTGCTGTGACCCCCGTTTATACTTCCCCAAGGGCAGAAAGTCTGGATCAACCGTGTCAGCCAATCATAACTTCCTTAGTTATTTAATGACCCGGTGCCTCGGTTTCCTCTTCCGTAACACGGGGATAGAAAATAGAAGGTACTTTCTGGGGAAGTTGTGAAGATCTGGGCCAGAGCAAGTGCCTAATCAATACTAATTATTCATAATATTCTTATTACCTTATTGGGATCAATAAGAAGTAAATTTCTCCCTATACTCTGATAGAAATGCTTAAATATTAAACTTGATTCATTCATTCAGAAGTGAAGATGAATAGGAAACTCATCTAATGGGAAATTCAAAGATGTCTCCTATGTGCCTTCCCTTGTAGATATATAGCCTGTCTTGTGGGTTGGGACGCCCAGAGCCTTCTGTGCTTTGCTTAAGAACAGTAGATGATGCTCACGAAGTCTCTTAATCCCGCGTGCTTCCCATGAGAAGGGCGCTGTTCCATAGTGACAACAGTGGATATCGGCGCCATGAAGGGTCCTTCCCGAGAGACTCCTGAAACACTCATTTCGTAGCGAAGATGCCTGCCAGCAAGACCGACTGTAAAAAGAATTTTCTCTCCCATTGACTTGGATCATAAAATCAGAGATACGATCACATGGAAAAAATATCCCAATTGCTTTGGCAAACATTTTTGTTCGGGAAGGAGTAGATAATGTACCTGTTTCATTCCACGATGAAATTGTAAGTCCTTTAAGAGCAGGGCGCTGGGACTCCTGTTTGTAAAGAGTCAGTACAGGGCCTTCCAATGCGGGGGGGGGGGGGGGGGGGGGCGCACAGTACATGTCGTTGCTGTCGATTGGCCAGGTCTCCGGGGCAAAACCAGAATTTTTGGAAACTTAAAAATATCCGTGGAATTCTTTTGGAAGTCAGAATATTATTTTAGAAATTTGTATGTAAGGAGACAAAAAGAGGAGTGTCTAGATCAGAGGAAGAGGAGAAGAGAAGGGGAGGAGCCTGTCTTGGCCCTGCCTCTCTGACATGGCCCGGTGGGTACCCTTAGTGCTTCAGGGACACAAGGATAGAGCGCCCCCCACCCCTGTGATTCAAGACAAGGCTCCTGTGGCCAGGACGCCAAGTCTATACAGCTAATGACGACAAAGACAGGACCATAACTTGGGCTTGTAACTGTTTTTGGACGATTCCAAGATCGCCCCTCTGCTTTCTCTGTACGACAGGAATTTCTATTTTGATTTACACGGGAGCCTAGTGGAATTAGCCTGAACTGGCTGATTTATTTCCTATGGAAGGAAACTGAATGCAATCCCACAAGCTACCAGTAGATGTCACTATGTGCCACGTTATCGTGCTTGTGGTCTCCCACCTGACTTTCCCTTGAATTTTAAAATTCCCATCCACAAACTCCTGGGAATCCCTGGATTTACTGGGGGGTGAGGCCGGGGGATGGGGCTGGGGGAGGGGGAGCCCAAGAGAGCTATGAGAATTTTCATGTGTTTTAATCACGGTGAAACATTTTAAAGAGTTCTCTAACGAGATATAATGGCAAAACTCTTAGTTTTAATCCATTTTCACAGAAGAAAATGGGTGTTTCTTAAACCGAACTCCTGGGATGAGAAGTAGGGTTCGTGGGGCTCAAGGAAGGTTCCATATTCTTTGTAATCAGCAGAGCTCTCTTCTTTCCTTCACAGGAGAGGGCTTCACACGATTACGGAGTGTGGGACAGAATTGGGTTTGAGTTCTGGCTCTGGGGGTGGCGGTGTGGTCTTGGGGACGGTGCCCTCTCGTAGCCTCGGATTCCTCAACTGCAATGACAAAGACAATGACAATATGGTGTTGTGAGGGCGAGGTGAGCCGATATGTGAAAACACAAAGCCGACTGTCATTAAACGAGCTATGATCCTTTCACTTGATCAAAGCATTTTTAGAGCTAAGATCGTTTGAAAACTACCAAGTATTCCAAGCTTTTGTTCCAAAAGTTGTGGGAACTGTCACTGAAGAGGTCCAGTGACGTCTCAACCTCTTGACTTACACGGGTTCTCTGATTTTCCCCATTTCATAACAACGCAATTATTTATGTGAAACAAGACACATCATCTTCTGCTAATCTTCTCCAGGTGTGTCCCTCCCCACTTGGGGAAACTTGACGTGTCACCATTTGAATCTGCAACACGGATGAAACAACAAAACAGTCCTCCCTCCACCCGATGATTTAACAGGCCACACCGTTCAGTTTCTTTTTAAATTTCAAGTTTGCCTTTATCCGTTCTGCTTTCAAAAGTGATCCAGAACAAGTGTGTGAGATTTTAGGAAACCGAACATGAGTGACCATTCCGTTGAGGAAAACATCTCCCCCAGCCTCCCTCCACACTCCACCTAGTGAAAGGGACCCAGGAGAGGACCGTCGCTAAGAGCGGCCTCGTGCCCTCGGGGCGCCAGGCTCCCCAGCAGTCAGCTAACCAGGACTGTCACTTACTCCTAGGACCCTGGTGTGATGGGCAGAGCCTGTTCTCCAAGACGTGGGTGGCGCTGGCATTGCCCCCAGAAAGGAGGGAATCCCCCCCCCACCCCGACGTGGATCCTAATCCTACCTACCCGCCCCTGTGTCCCCTCCACAGCCAAGGTCGTCCCAGCCCCAGGCTTGCCGTGAACGGCTTAGGCTTCTGCCCTCCTCACCTCTGCGGCTCCTGTGTCTGGAGCGAGCTGAGCGCCAAGCCTGAAACCCCTGCGGGCAGATCCTTCCTAACCCACCAGGCCCCGCCAAGTTCCCCGGGATGGGAGGGGCCGCTGGCCACTGCCCAGTGCCTCTGCGGGTCAGGATCCCCCCAGGGAGCCCCCGGAGTTCTCTCCTGCCCCAGCCCTCTCTCCCTGCCTGGAAGACAGCCCTAGAAGACCCCAAGCCATAAGGACTGAGGTCCACAGGCACTGATTCACAGCTAGTGTCCATGGTGAGCATGGGGCCAGAGGCCTGGTGGTTCCAGATCCTTCTCATGCCCCTGTGGCTCTAGGGAACCCAGCAGAGATAGTCCACACAGGGCTATCTCCCTCCAAAGGTCTCTCTCCCAGTTTCCTGGGGCCTTCCCTGACGCCCCAGATTGGAGTCTGGCAGGGATGAGAGGCTATGAGGAGGTCGTAGTTATAAATGGCAGCAACACCAATCAACCAAGTGCCTCTCACACCGTGGTGTGCATTAGATTGGCTGGGGGCGGGGGGGGGGGGGGAGGCGTTTAAATAATGATTTCCAGCTTCCCCCAAAATTCTGACTCAGCAGGGCAAGAAATGTGCCTTTGCGACAATTACCCCAGGACACGCCGACTCAGGGGGTCCTCAGATGCCCGCCCCATGTCAGAGCTGCTCGATGAGACTGGGAAGGCCTTGCTATCTGGGAAGGTGGGTGGGTGGCTCCCAGCCCCGGGGCGGGGCGGGGGTGGATTAGGGTCTGGGAAGAGCCAGCTTTCCCGGGCAGCCTCTTGGGCTCCCCTCCAGCCTCACTGTCTTTCTCAGCCAGGACCAAGAGGGAAGATTCTTGGCTTAATATAGAGAAGGTCAGGCTCGCTCACCAGGATGCAGAAAGTCATTTATATTAAATGATACTAAATTAAGGTACCTCCCGGCTGCCTTGAACTGAGCTCCTTCCCTTCCTCTTGTATGTACCCCTCCTCTTCAAAGCAGTTAAAGCCTCCTGTGTTCTTTGGGGCTCTCCAGAGAGACAGGACAGTAGGAAACAGACAGATGTATGTGGAGATTTCTTGTAAGAATTGGCCCGTGGGATCATGGAGGCCAAGAAGTCCCACAATCTGCTGTCTGCATGCCGGAGAACGGGGAAGGTGTAATTCAATCTGAGTCTGAAGGTCGAGAGCGTTGGAGGGACTTATCGACACAGCTGGGCACCCTGTCTGCCCGGTCCTGGGGCCACTGACTTCGACCTCCGATGAAGGGAGGAAGGTTTTCCATTATCATCATTTATGCATTGAATACTTTCCATGCAGAATGTATTGAATATAAAAATAGCATCTGACCCTGAGCTATTCACAATCTTTTCTGAGACAGGCAAGGCAGGCGGGAGGCGGATGGGTCAGATTCACGGGCCCTCGGATTAGTTTCAGGTTGGCACACGCCATGCTAATAATGTTCGGGCTGCACCCAGAAGCTGGCCGCGCTGGCTGCATCAGCGACACGCCGTCCACGCCCCTGATCTTTCTTCTCTGTGATGGGAGCCTGGTCTTCGGTCACCCATCGATGCAGACCCCGGAGGCCTCAGCTCTCTCATCCAGAGGCCAGGGCCAACCCCTATGCTTTCCTCCTTGAGGGCGTATGGTAGCGTTGGGGCGTAACTGGCTCCCAGACCCGAGCCTGAGTCCCACTTCCTCTACCTCGATGGTACTCATGTCAATTCAACTGATTCTCAGTATAGTCTCTCCTGCTGATTAACCACATTTTCATCTCACATTTACTCTCTTCTACGCTCACAATACATTAACCACATCTGCAAGGACCCCATTTCCGAATAAGGATGCATTCTGAAGTTCTGGGTTGACATGAATGTGGGGGGACACCATTCACCCCACTGTTCCCTCCCACCAGAGTATGGACACCATCCACATATTTGATCTCAGCCTGTCTACTGTCTCTCACATGCTTGATCTAGACACATGGCTGATATAAATATTTTTGAAAACTAAGCATCAAGATTGAGAGATTTTATCAAATTGTACCTTAAAATTCATGGGCCGTGAATCCGGCCAAACGTCTACAAGTTTGATCGAATGCTGCCGAAAGGTGACCCACAGCATAAATCCCCCAAAAATGGGTGGTGTAAATCCTGGACAGTTTCCATCCACATTCGGAACCTGAGGATCCGTGTTGCACATCAGTTAATAGTTGCTTTTTTGCTTTTATTCATCTTTGCCTGTCCACATCTTTGAAATGCGTATTTTATACTCTGTAAGTGTTTATACACTGTTTCTCCTTAAGTGTATTGGTGAGTGCAGGGGAGGGGGTGGGTAAAAGAACTCAGGCGATGTAAAAGACATTTATATTTGAGGAGTAAAATTCTGTAACAAAACAATTTTTTGTCGGTACCTTTGATTACCTAAAAATAAAATGTTCGTAAGTATAAACTTAATATATACTCATTGCAAAAGACTTGGGAACCATATCAACATGAGTAGAAAAGAAAATGCTTTGGGTGCCCGGGTGGCTCAGTCGGTTAAGTGACCGACTCTTGGTTTCGGCTCAGGTCACGGTCTCGTGGTTCGTGAGTTTGAGGCCCGAGTTGGGCTCTGTTCTGACAGCTCAGAGCCTGGAGCCTGCTTGGGATTCTCTCTCCCTCTCTCTGCCCCTCCCCTGCTCGTGCTCCCTCTCTCTCTCTCTTTCAAAATAAATAAACTTTGATCTCAGCCTGTCTGCTGTCTCTCACATGCTTGATCTAGACACATGGCTGATATAAATATTTTTGAAAACTAAACATCAAGATTGAGATCGAGATTGAAAAGAGAAAGAAAAGAAAATGCTTTCGTAATCTCGACAATCAGAATTAATCATCGTTAACATTTGGGGTACGCTTTGTAGTCTTTTTTCATAACCGGAAGCACATGTAAATATGAAGCGGAAAGGAAAAGACATCCACGTTTACACACACGCAGGCACAGGATGACGGCTGCTTCTGCCTTTACGAGGACAACAGAATTCATCCCAGGGAAGATTTGTTTTAATGTTGAGACATGCCTTGCGGTCTGTATACTGTGCGCGGTGGGCTTCTGGAAAGAGGAGGCGAAGCTAAAAAGAGCCATGAGTTACTCCCTACCAGAGCAGGAGGAAACTTTGAGCTGGCGGCTCAAGGGACTGGGGCACCTGAGGGCCCAGGGGTAGAGGGAAAGGGAATGGAGAAGACGCTCTGCAAGACTGGGAAACGGTAGAATGTACGGAGGTGCACGACCAATGAGGAAGTCCCTGTTGCTGGAACATCCCATGTTAACTGGCAGGTGGTTTCCTGCCCTGCGCGGTGGACTGTACCCTGTGAGTCAATGGCCGGTAATAAATGGGTGCTCCTAACGACACCCTTGGGCTGTGCTGCTGGGCTTGAAACGAAGCATGGGCTAGAGTGGAGAGGCGCGAGGGAGCCCAGGAGCCGGGACGGAGGCCGGGAGAGGACGTTACGGGGAATCAGACTATACTGTGGGTGTAGAATCTCGTGCCCTTTTTTTGCGTGGGAAAAATCTATCAGCAGCATGCCCTCACGTGGCGGACAGTCTTTCACATCGCCGGGGTGTTCGCCCTGATATTCGTCTCACGCTTTCCAACATGAGCATTTTCGGGGGCACCTTTGAAGGGAGGACAAGACTCAAGATGACGTTAAACCGATCAGCACCACTTACGGTCCAGTCACGAGTGCGGCGAAGTAGCATCTACAGTTTCTCTCCCACAGAGACTAGGTGGAGACCCTGTTCCTACACTATCCACGCGACGCTCTAATAAACAGCCCTGTACCCACAGCGTTGCCCACATCTCAAATTATTTCCTTTAGACCCCCAACGGCGGAATTACAAGGGTCCGAAGACCATTTCAGAATGTTTGACTGGCATGGTCCAATGTCTTTCCAACAAGCCACATGAGTTTTACTTCAACCCCCCAATTATCCTTCCCAAGACTGAGTGATACTATTATTTCATCCCCCTCCCCCCCATGTAATAAGACTATTTAAAAATAGTCTTTTTTTTTTTTTTTTTTACTTCTGTTTTTTGGTCACTCCTTGTTGAATGCTATTTTGCCCACCAGCGTTTTACTTCTATGAATTGTCTGTTTCCGTCCGATTAGGGTGATCATATTTTTCTTACTGACTTTTGTGATCTCGTAAAACAAGAATGTACCTCTCCTGGTTAGTACTGCGTGTGTTTTGTCCTGATTTGGCCCTTGCCTTTAATTTTAGTTGTGGCATTTTGGGACCGAGAGATGTTTTAAATTTTCCTGCAGTCAAAATTGTTTATCTTTTCCATTATGGAGTCTATATTTGGCGTTAGAGTTGAAGAGTTTTCCAAACCCAAGATGGTGTATTTTTGTCTAGCTCTTTCATGGTTTCATTTTTTAACATTTATTTATTTATTTTGAGAAAGAGAGAGAGAAAGAGAGAGCAGGGGAGGGGCAGAGAGAGGGAGAGAGAGAGAGAGAATCCCAAGCAGGCTCCGTGCTGTTAGTGCAGAGTTGGATGCAAAACTACATCTCATGAACTGTGAGATCCTGACCTGAGCTGAAATCAAGAGTTGGCACCTTAACCGACTGAGCCATCCAGGCACCCCACAAGTGTATGTTGGTCTGTGCTTCGCTGCCGGAGGCATTCCAATATCCCTTCCTCCCTTTATCTTTAGTAACAGAACTTCCTAATTTGGTGGGGCACATGTTTCCCCCAAATTGAAACAATGCCCTCCAATCTCCTTTGCCGGGAGGTACGGTCATGTGGCTATGTGAGATATAAGGCAATGTGTGATATGTAACTTCCAGGACCATCCTCTTCTTTATGTCTTTTCCTCCTTTCTGACAAATGTAATGTCATCCTGATGACAAGAATGCTGGCAGCCATCTTGGACCATGAGTAGAAGTTACTTGTTGAACGTTATTGCCAAATAGAAGTCTTGGTGCTGATGGAGTTCTTGATGATGTTCTACCAGCTGCAGATTGTTTTATCTTACCTTGTTTAGTCTTTAATAAATAAGAGAAAAATAAACTTCTATAGTGTTTAAGCTATTGTTATTTTTATTGGTCATTGCAGGTGAGCCGAATTCCAACTGATGGGGCATCTTATTAATTTCCATGAGCATCTGCGTATTCATGTAACAAGATTAGACAGTTTGATTTTAACACTGTAACGCATTTCCGTAGGTGACAATGCAGATACCTCTTTTTCTTCTTTTTCAATATTTTCTTGGTTATTCTCATTTGTTATTCTTCACGGTGGACTTTATGATAACGGTGTAGATTTGGAAACAAAAAAATTCCCTTGGGATTTTTATTGAAATTGCATTAAATTTATGAGTTAATATGAAAGCACTGACATTTTTACAATATTGAATTTTATCATCCAGAAATACGGTATGTCTCTCTTAAACCTTTTTTATATTCCTCAATATAGGTTTATAATCTTTCTTTATATCAGTTCAATATACTTTTTATATTTATTGTTGAGCATCTTTTTTATTGTTTATATTGTAAACAGAATTTATCGCCATAAATTATTACACTAAAATATAGTTGATTTTTGCACATTCATAGCGTGTAAGAGAGCACACAAAAGTAGATTTAAAAAATAACTCTGCCTCCTAGATGAATATCATAACTCATCTTTAGAGTTTATGGATCTGTGTCTTAAGCAACTGCCTTGATGGGCATTTTTGCTTGAGAAAGTCACGGCCTCATATTCGGTTTGGCAAGACTCAAAGAGGCCTGAATGACATTATTATAAAGTGAGAAGAAGTTGAAGTGTCTGCGAGCAGGCTGAGAGAGGGGGCGAGGGGTCAAGAGCGGGAAGGGGAGAGGACAGTGAGGGATGTCTGGAGAGGGAGGAGGAGAGGGAGGGGGAGAGAAAGCGGCTGAGATGCTATTGTAGACTGGCACCCAAGGATTGTGGCCAGTGGGGAAGTCCCCATGTTGAAGAATCAAAAATGCATCTTTAAGACAACGACGCCTTCTAGTCAGTGTTGTCACCTACACTGATGTGCCACACAGAAGCTTCTTTATTTTCCCAGTTGCTTTGGTAAGAAGTCTGCTGTATACAACAGGTTTGGACTAACAGTGCCTTCACGGATGAAGGAACGGGGCAGTATCCGGTGTGGAGCTAAGGGATGATGGAAGAATAAAATTGTTTTGGAGGCAAGTTCAGGGTAAAGACTAAGAATCCAGGGAAATCTAGGAGTCGCGGCAAGAGATAACTGGGAGAAACATAAAGTCCCCTGAGAATCTTATTTAACTGGATGCTGGGTTTTCTACATGGGGTGTAGGATCAAGCTGTTTTGTTTGAATTCATGAGGAAGGTAATCCAAGATGCTGAACAGCTTGAAGATGCTCCAGCAGCAGAAATCCAGGTTACGAGTGGACTTCATTACCTTCTTTTGTCATTGGCTTTCATTTCTTTTCTTTCTTTCTTTCTTTTTTTTTTGGCTGATATTGAAAGACTAATTATATAAACGAACAACAGTCATATCATATATGACCATGTGACACACAACCTTTGCAGCAGCTGACCGGAGAAGTCAAACCAAAACATCTGTGGCAATCACCTCAGCAAAGTGAGGACTTGCCCAGTGACAGCCAGCTCCCCCATTTCTCCCCCTGATTCCAACTCAGGACCAACCAGAGAAAACCAAATATGCTCCCCAAACCAATCCCATGAGATGCATCCAGTTAGCCTGCCCGCAGCCTCCTCTCCAAACATACTTGAACCCTTCCCTCATGTTCCCACTGTTCCTTGCCTGCCTTTGAGTTTCCACCAAAGCAAGTGAAGGTGGCCGGCTCCTCTGCTCTGAGGAAATAGCCCATTTTCATTAGGATGGTCTTCATTTATTTTCAAAATATTCTGGGATTTTACAGATAGCAATTGCGTGAACGGCAGTTACAACTTCCTCCTTTCGGATACCCATACATTTTTATGTCTTTTCCTGTCTTATTGCATAGGGTTGGAACCACCACAACAGTGTTACCTGATGGGGGCAGTAGCAACCACAGTTTCTTACTCTTTTTTTTTTTTTTTTTGAGACAGGGTGAGAGTGGGGGAGGAGCGGAGACGGGGGACAGAGGATCTGAGCCACCCAGGCGCCCCACAGTTTATTACTCTTTACCGTACTGGGAACATGTCTAAAGTTTTGTCTTTAAATACAACATTGCCTATTGGTTTGAAATGGATAGTCCTTCTCTTATTACATAAGTATGTCTTCATCTGTAGGTTATTTAGGTTTTTCTTTTTTTAGTATCAGTAAGCAATGCTTATAGTATCTATTGAGCTAATCTTTTAATTTTTCTCCTTATGGGTAATAACATATTAATAGACGTTCTAATTTTGGTCCTTACGTTATTCTTACAAAAATAAGCCTACATTATCGCAGTATGTTATTCTCTCAACACCCTGCTGCATTTAATTGGCTAATATTTTATTCAGAATTTTTGTATCTATATGCATAAGTCAGGTTGGTCTGTAATTTTCTCCTTTTGGTGCTATTTTAGTCAGATTTTTGACTTGAAATATATCTCATCAACTATTAATGTTGTAGAGGCTACTTCCTTTTTTTCACTAGCATTAACAACTGGCTGCTGGCTTGAAATACAGATTTTGTTTGTCATGTTCAGGGACTGTGTGTCGACCTACTGTATTTGATTAGTTTTTAATGTTTATTTATTTTTGAGAGAGAGAGAGAGAGAGAGAGAGAGAAAGAGTGTGTGTGAGTTGGGGAGGGGCAGAGAAGGGGCCGACAGAGGATCCCATTGGGGCTCTGTGCTGACAGAACCATGAGATCATGACCTGAGCCAAAGTTAGATGCTCAACCGACCAAGCCCCCCAGGTGCCCCTAGACTTACCATATTTGGAAGATGCAGTTCTTTGGCAGTGGTTTACAATTTATTCCATGCTTCTTAGTTTTTTCAGACGTACCTTTTTTTGACTCAGCTTTGACAAGTCACAGCTCCCCATAAATTTACCGTTTTGTTCTGATTTTCAAATAAGCTGGCAAAAAGCTTTACACAGAACTTAAAAAAAAACAGTTACTCCCTACCTGTGCGGTTATAATCGTTAGTTTTAATCTGTGGCTATCATCCCTAACTTGGGGTAGTTTGGCTTTCTTTCTTTTGTTTTTTCTCCCTCTATAGGTATAGATTTTTATTTGTGTGTGTTGAGTATTTATCTGGTGTGCAGTTAGGGTTTCCCCAAGACAAGAATTTGCATTCAAGTAGGGTTTTTTTATTGTTGTTGTTTTTGTTTTGTTTTGTTTTTAAGTCAACTGTACGCCCAGTTTGGGGCTTGAACTCACAACCCTGAGATCAGGAGTCACATGCTCAACCGACTGAGCCAGCCAGGTGCTGCTGAGTTCAAATAGTTTATTTGGTTGGTGCAGGGAAACACGGGAGGGAAGCGGGGAGGTGACCCTGGGGAGGGAAAGGCAGTCCAAAAGGGAGGAGTTGTTGAGTCGGCCACCACTGTTGGGACTGGAACGTGATCCCCAGGGACTCTGGGCGGTAAAAGCAGGTGTCAAAGGCATCCCACCCGAGGGATGGTGGAGTGGGGTTATTCGCACACAGCTCCGGCAGGTAGTGGTCAAGGGCTACTGTGTGGGAAGGTGGGGTGTGCTGGCTGGGGGGGGGGGTCCCAGTGATCCTCCGCACTTACAGCCTGTCTTAGGCATGCGCAGAAAGGCCTGCCACAGTCTCAGAAACAGCTGTCGTGCAAAGGAGTGCAAATGCTGACGCTGCAATTTCTCCAGAAGACACCACAGCCGTGATGCCCGGGGTCTATGGGAAGCTGCTGTTAGGCGCCCTCTGGGGCTTAATTGTCAACTCTGCTCTTGGTGTCCCATTCAGTCCATTTTTTATTGCTTTATTTCTTCTGTTTTTTAAGCTTTAATTTAATGTTCCTCTTTTACCCTCTTCAATTACATGCTTGTTTCGCATTGGTTTTACTCTCCTGTGTGATCGTAAGAGCCTTCCGGATCGGTTATGAGACATAATTGAGAAACTGCTTGTAAAAGTGCTTAGCCCACCCAGTGCCTGTCACGTAGTAACGCTCCACAAATGTTAATTATTATTTTTATTGAACACTTTGAAGTCGCTTCTAATTACCGATTTGGCTATCTCCACTTGAGGTCGACACGCGGTATTTTCATCACCGTTATTTTCCAAAGGTTCTGAAAATTGCCGTTTTGATTTCCTCTTTGATCCGGGAATTATTCTGAAGAGTGTTTTTATGCCAAGTAGTTGGGCATTTTTTTGTCTACATATTTTTCTTTTTTAAAATTAATTTATTTTGAGAGAGAGAGAGAGAGAGAGAGAGGACAAGGGGCAGAGAGAGAGGGAGAGAGAGAATCCCAAGCAGGTTCCTCACTGTCAGCACAGAGCCCGATGCGGGGCTCGAACCCACAAAGCCGTGAGATCATGACCTGAGCCGAAGTCAGACGCTTAACAGACTGAGCCACCCAGGCGCCCCGGTTTACATATTTTTCCAATTTCCAGTTTTACTTTATTGTGGTGTAGGACGTAGTCATGTGTAAGTTCTGGGTTTGGAACTTAAAAAGGTGTTGGTGGCTTGATATGTAATCCAGTTTTAAAACTATTCCACGGGCGTTAAAAAGACAGAGGGGATTCTTTTTTATTCATTCCATATTTGCCAACCGTACCCCGGCAATGACTCTAGCTGGAGGTCCTCTACTTCCCTGTGTGCTTACTTGGTCAGTAGGAACTGACAAAATCCCCAACCTAGTTGTGTTTTGGCCACTTGTCCTGTTGTTCAGAAACTTTAGGTTCATGGCAAACATGCCTTCATTGCACGTCGTGGTTCTCGGAAATCTCCTTTATTTTACTTCAAGTCTAGGCCTTTAAGTCTCCTTCACTTAATATATCTCATTCCACCTCTTTCCTGTCGAACATGGAGTCACTTTGTTTCGCACGTGTCTCTTGTGGCCGGCATAGGGTGGGTGAAGTATGAGAATCTTCGTCACTAAAAAGGGCGATATAACATTTAGATGTACCGTCACAACTATTATGTTTGACTTTCTGGTGGATGTGCCTGGATCCCTTGGTGTAGTATAGTTAAAAAAAAAAAAAAAGATATCTGATCGTTGTCCCTGGTTCCCGGCATAGAGCTGCTAAAACCTTTGGGTTCTCTGGAGTCATAGGAGTATCTCTTGTTATTCATAAGAAGCCCCCTCACCCATGAGAGTTTACAGGAATGAGGTGACATTAGGAAGCTTCGGGATGGGAGCTGGCCACTAGAAGCTTGGACCTTCCCGCCCCATCTGCACACCCAACCTGCAGGGAGGGGGAGGGGCTGGAGATTGAGTCTATCATCGATGGGCAATGACTGACCAATCGTGCCTGCGAAACAAAACCCCCATAGGACCCTTAAATGATGGGATTCAGGGAGCCTCCCAGTTGGCACACACATCCATGTGCTGGGAGGGTGGCACCGTGCGATGCACGGGACAGAAGCTTCTGCAGCGGGACTCCTCCGGACCTCGCCCTCCGCACCTCTTCACCTGACGTTCACTTGTGAGCTTTGTGGCAAAAGAGAAGCCGAAGCATATTAACACTTGGAAGAGTTTGAGCAAAAACCTTTGGAAGCGGGAAGGAGCGCTCTGCGGAAGCTGGGGAAAGACACACAGAGAAGGCGCAGAAGCAAGAAAGGAAATTATAGACGGGCCGGAGCTTAAAGCTCATGGGCTCTCTGTGACTGAGTGCCCTCCAGGCTTTGATTTCTTAACGTTGAGGCATTTACAGGCTTAGATTTGGGTTTGCTTAACCAGCCTGCCGTCTCAGTCTAACGGCCTCCTTGCTCGGTTAACTTAACAGTAATGAATTGCCATTGCAGATACAGAGTTTCCCTGAGTTCCGGGAGTTTTTCAGCAAACTGTGGGTCCTGTTTGGGGGCGGGGTTGTGGGAATCCCGGATTTTGTAGCCAGGCTGGACGGAAGTGTGAGGGAGCCGGGAACCGAATCTCGAGACTGGCGTCTGAAGCGAGGGTGGTCCAGTGGGACTGAGCCCCAACACCCGTGGGGTCTGGAACTAGCTCCGTGCACCCACTCTGTGCACTTAGCGTCAGAATCGAAGCGATGGGGCGCCTGGGTGGCGCAGTCAGTTAAGCGTCCCACGTCGGCTCAGGTTATGATCTCACGGTTCGTGGGTTTCAGCCCCGCGTCGGGCTCTGTGCTGACGGCTCGGAGCCTGGAGCCTGCTTGGGATTCTGTGTCTCCCTCTCTTTCTGCCCCTCCTCCACTCGTGCTCTCTCTCTCTTTCTCTCTCTCAATAATAAATAAACATTAAAAAATTAAAAAAAAAAAAAAAGAAGTGAATCGCAGGGCACCCGGCTGGTGTCAGAGAAGCAGAGAATGGGTTGTCGTGAGGACAAAAACCTTGCGCTTGGCAGAGGTGGGTATTTACTTTTAGTGTGTGTGTTTGTCCCTATTAAGAAACACTTGTTGGGGCGCCTGGGTGGCGCAGTCGGTTAAGCGTCCGACTTCAGCCAGGTCACGATCTCTCGGTCCGTGAGTTCGAGCCCCGCGTCGGGCTCTGGGCCGATGGCTCAGAGCCTGGAGCCTGTTTCCGATTCTGTGTCTCCCTCTCTCTCTGCCCCTCCCCCGTTCATGCTCTGTCTCTCTCTGTCCCAAAAATAAATAATAAAACGTTGAAAAAAAATTAAAAAAAAGAAACACTTGTTATGTAGACTGGAGACCAGTCCCTGCCCAGCCTTATGGATGGTGGTGCTGCCCGGGGACCAGACCGGCTTCATGTTGATTCTTTGCTGAGGCTGCTTTTTGTTTATGGCGGCTGCTCATGGCAGGCCTTCTCCCCTGCTCCTCGGGAGGCCTGCTGTGCTTCTGGTGGGGGGTGCTCCACCTGCGGCCCTCCTGGCCTGTCCCAGCGCCCTGCTCTCCTGCCTTCGCCTGTGCAAGGGCAGGGGGAGTGGCCGAGCTGGGGGAGGAGGGAGGCTCACACTTGTTCGGGGTTGGTGGGGGGAGAGGTGACAGCTACTCCGAAGTCTTTCTCCGGGCTTGTCCCCCCTGCCCTCTGTCTCCCGTAGCCTCTCTGAAGCGTCTGACCCGTGCGTTTGGCAGTCTCCTGTGGACATCGGCTGGGGCAGAGTTTGCAGACAGAAGCCGCATTCTCGTGGGAAGAGAAAAGAAACCATGTGGAAAAGTTTGTTCAGCCAACTCATGAATTAACACGGGGACCAGTAAGATGTTCCAGCTGGTCCAAAGAGCGCGTGAGAAGCAGACACGGATATGTAGATACAGATTTGCAATTTAATAAAGAAATGTCAGGCTGAGATCGATGGATTAGATCCGAAAAGGGTTCAAGTGCTTCAGGGCAATTCTGCCTCCTTTAGGGCTGGTCGTGTGCTCCACCTGACGATGGAGTATTTAAAGGTTGTTTTTTTTTTTTTAACATTTACTTATTATTGAGAGACAGAGAGACACAGAGCATGAGCAGAGGAGGGGCAGAGAGAGAGAGAGGGAGACACAGAATCCAAAGCAGGCTCCAGGCTCTGAGCTGTCAGCGCAGAGCCCAATGCGGGGCTCGAACTCACAAACCGCAAGATCATGGCCTGAGCCGAAGTTGGTCGCTTAATCGACTGAGCCACCCAGGTGTCCCATGTTGATGGATTATTTAAAGTGTTTTGTTTTGTTTGAGAGAGAGTGGGAGGGGAGGGGCGCACACACACACGCACAGAAAGAGAGAGAGAGAGAGAAAGAGAGAGAGAGAGAATCCCAAGCAGGCTCCACATTGTCCGTGCAGAGCCCTATGCGGGGCTCAATCTCACGACCGTGAGATCACGACCTGAGCCGAGATCAAGAGTCAGACGCTTAACCCATCGAGCCACCCAGGCACCCCTGACAATAGATTATTTAGTGGATGAAGAGTTTTGAGTTAGCGTCTTGAGAATTGCCAAATGGCCCAGTCAATAGAAGTCAAGCCCAGTGCTGCACTGGAGACACTCAGAAATCTCTTTGGGGGGCCTCTGGGGGGCTCAGTGGGTTAACTGTCCGCCTCTTGGTTTCAGCTCAGGTCATGATCTCACAGTTTGTGGGATCAAGCCCCGGGTCGGGATCTTTGCTGACAGCTCGGAGCCATCTTGGGATTCTCTCTCTCTCTCTGCCCCTCCCTGCTTGCGTGGGCTCTCTCTCTCTCTCAAAATAAATAATCTCTTCGGTCTCAGTTACAGATCATTCTTGGGACAGACACACTGTTTTTCCCTTTTTGCTATTTCTGGCCTGAGTGGAGGTGCAGGACCGGCCCCCGTCCTTAACTATTCGGGCTGTGCTGCGGCCGCCTCCCGAGAGACACTTCTCAATTTCTCTTACTAATGGATTGTTGGCGGGCTCAATATAGTCTTGGCTAAACGAGGTGTCTTAAATTATAAAAGAAGCTTCTCCAAAATGTATTACGAATGTCTTATTCATTTGAAAATGCAAACACAAAAGCTCAGATAAAGGAGAATTGCACGATATACCTGTTGAACGGGTAAATCCAAGGATATACTGAGCCAGAAAGCACCGTGGCTAGGAAGGGGCTTGTATTCGAGATCTCCTCGGCGACTTTACCACCGGGGAGAAGGTGAGAGGGAGACCCAGATCCGCCTGCGTCATTAATCTCAGCTTTCTTGGGTGAGCATCTCGGCATGCTGGGTGCGATGCCGGTGTTTAAAATCACATATGTTTTTGAACCACATGGTCCCGAAATGAAAGCCGCATACTTCAACTTTTAGGGTAAGTTCCAGCTAGGAGGGAAACACCTCGCTTTCTTAGGGGATTTCCTTGAGCAATTTTCACACTGCATTTCGTTTGCCTCGTACAAAGCCTGCAGACGTTGTATTAGTTTTTTGACTGCCTCGTAACACGTTGTCGCACATTTAGCAGCGTGAAAAACACACACAGTCGCCGACTCCCAGTTTCTGAGGGTCAGGAGCCCGGGTGAGGTTTAGTAGAGTCCTCCGCCAGGGGCTCCCAAGACCGCAGTCAAGGTTTCAGCTGGGGTGGGGGGGTGATGGTGGTGCCTGGGTGGCTCAATTGGTTAAGCGTCCCAACTTCGGCTCAGGTCATGACTTCGGCTCAGGTCGCAATCTCACGGTTCGTGGGTTCGAGCCCCGCGTCGGGCTCTGTGCTGACGGCTCAGAGCCTGGAGCCTGCTTCCGATTCTGTCTCTCTCTCTCTCTTTCTCTGCCCCTCCTCTGCTTACATTCTCTCTCTCTCAAAAATAAACATTAAAAAAAGAAAAAGAAAAGAAAAAGCTTTCTCCGGGCTGTGCTCTTACCCAGGGGCTCCACTCGGGGCAAATCTGCTTCTGAGCTCTTTTGGGTTGGTGGCAGCATTAATTCCCTGGGGACCAGAGGACTGAGGGCCATGGTTTCTTCCTTGATGTCAGCCGGAGGCTGTTCTCAGTTCTTTGCCGTGTGGACCGGAAGCGTCTCCGCGGTGCTTTCCTCATCAGGTCAGCGAGGAGATCCCTCTGACCTCAGGAAGGACCTAGTCCTTCTCTTGAGGGCTTTCACCTGATTAAGCCAGACCCACCCACCCCCACCCCACCCCACCCCCGCCAGATCCACATCTCTTTTTAAATTTGTTTTTTTCAACATTTATTTATTTTTGGGACAGAGAGAGACAGAGCATGAACGGGGGAGGGGCAGAGAGAGAGGGAGACACAGAATTGGAAACAGGTTCCAGGCTCTGAGCCATCAGCCCAGAGCCTGACGCGGGGCTCGAACTCACGGACCGCGAGATCGTGACCTGGCTGAAGTCGGACGCTTAACCGACTGCGCCACCCAGGCGCCCCAAGATCCACATCTCTTTATTAACTCCAAGTCAAATGCTCTGGGACCGTAATTACATCTGCGAAATTCCTTCACCTTTGCCATGTTCTATGGGTCGGAAGCAGGTCACAGATCCTGCCCACGCTCAAGGGGACATTATTCGGGTCCTGCACACCACAGGCCCGGAGTCACGAGGGTCACCCTAAGGGTCTATCTGCCACAGACCTTAACCCCCCATAGCAGTCAGGGTCCAGCCGGAAAAACAACCACCACACTAGGTATTCTAACAGAAAATATTTAATGCAAGAAATTGGTTAAATAGCTATTGGAGGACTAACAAGGCATACAAACGTGAGGGAGGGAGGCAGCAAAGACAACAGGTGCAGGAAGCAGCCTCCCTCCAAGGCTGGGGGATGAGGGATGGAGAACGAGGTCAGGGTTAGCGGGAGCTGTGAGCTCGGAGAAGGGGCTGTGCTTAGCCTCGGAGTAGAGCCCCACACTGACGAGCTGGGCTCGCATCGCAGAGAAGATGCTGTGCGGCCAGGGCTGGTCCCTGTCAGGTGGAGTCACCAGGCTCGTCCCGGAAGTCTGCAAGAAGCTGGAGACCCGCCTGGCAGCTGCTGCCAGGAGGGGGGCATTGCTGGGCTCACGTGCCGGGAGCAGCGAGCCTTGGGAAGAAGAGTGCTCCCCCCTCGCGCCTTCCGGCCTCCGTCCCGCCCCCCTCCTGGCAGAACCTATAACAGTCACGGGCCGGCAGAGGAACAAAATTCAACTCGAGGAGCCCTGCAGCCAGCACCACAAAACAGACAGGTAGGGGCACATGTGGAACTTAGAGACAATAGCTCGATAACCAGCAAACGCCTTCCTTAGATAAGCCTGCTAGAACCTAGGTCCCATAGAAAACCCTGCCCTTGGCCTTCTGGTCTAACACTGGCGGTGCCGGGAGTTTAGGTGGTCATTGGAGAACACCTCCAATGTGAGTTCTGAACCAGCCACACGAGCATCAGGGGTTATAAGAACAGGGTACCGACCTTGGCCTCATCACTAACAGTCTCAGGGGTCAGGTGCACAGCCAAATGTGTTTGCTAACATCCCATGAGCTGGACTGACTGCCCCAAACTGCCAGCCTCGCCTGTGGGTTCATGAGATCGCGTGCTCTCTGCTGGGCAGGGGTGGGGGCGTCCCAGGACAGGCAGAGAAGTATCCAGGAGGAGCGCCTGGAGGGGCGGAGGGAGGCCTGGGGGGGCTCCCCGGTGGGGGCTTCTCCACTGCGGAAGGGGAGGGGCACCCATGGAGTTTTTCAGACCGGTAGGTTTGGAGATACGCTTGGTCACAGCCGGGCTGTGGCTTGAGATCTAGAAACTCGGATTTTTTTTCTTTTTTCTTAATCGGAGGTACTTTTGTCTTTTTAAAATTGTGGTAAAATATCCATCACATAAAGTTTAGCATTTTAGCCACGGTTAAGTGCACAGTTCAGTGGCCTGAAATGCTTTCACAGTGTTGTGCAACCCTTTCCACCGTGAATCTCCAGCACTTTCTCATCGCCCCAAACTGAAGCTCTGAGCCCATTGGACAGTAAGTCCCCATCGCCCCCTCTCCTCTCCCCTGTAACCTCGGACCTACCTTCTGTCTCTAGGAACTTGACTCCTCTGGGGACCTCGCCTAGTGGGATCATACCGTAGCTGTCATTCTGGCTTGTTTCACTGAGTACAATATCCTTGAGGTCTATCCGTGTTGTAGCAGGGCTCAGAACGTCCTTCTTTCCTTCCTAAGGCTGAATCACACTCCATCGCGTGGATGGACCACATTTGTTTCTCTGCCGATGGACCCTTGAGTGGCTTTCACCTTTTGGTGACGGTGAGTGACACTGCCATGCAGACGTTATGACCGTGGGCGTACAAATATGTGTTCGGAGATGCTGCCTTTGGTTCTTCCGGGTGTATACCCAGAAGGAGAATTGTCAGATCTGCAGTAATCCTCTGTGCATTAGAAACACAGACTTCAGGGGCGCCTGGGTGGCTCAGTCAGTTAAGCGCTGACCTCGGCTCAGGTCATGATCTCATGTTTGTGAGTTCGAGTTCGAGCCCCGTGTCGGGAGCTGTGCTGACAGCTCGGAGCCTGCTTCGGATTCTGTGTCTCCCTCTCTCTCTGCCCCTCCTCTACTCACGCTCTCCCTCGCTCTCAAAAATCAGTAAACATTAAAAAAATTAAAAAAGAAGAAACACAGACTTTAATGGGAAGGGGAGGGGGTCCCAGGGTAGGGGCAGGGAGTCTGTGAAGGGCACATCACCCAGTCTGGAAGCTTCCTGGGGCCTATGTGTGGGGAGTGGGCTCATCACGTAAAGAAGCCCGCACACCCCTCGCCTCCAGGCATGGGGTGGTGAGCCTCATCCTGAAGAGTATGGGCCTTAGCCGACGCCCATGTCGGTCCCACAGCCGGGACTGGTCGCAAGAGCCACGTGGGACCCTGGAGCCTCTCTGCTCGCCCAGTTCCGTTACTTCTGCTGTGCTTTGCGGTTAGCGCACCGGAGCCTTTGGCCTGGGGCTGTGTGTGCGTCGTCAGGGACAGACTGGACACAGGGGCTGGGAGGCCTTTTCTGGTCTCAGGCCCCTCTTGGGGCCAGAAAAGATAAGACAGCAAGCAGAGGCCTGATGGCTCCTGAGGTTTAACGGTTGTAAGACCCAGGCACCGTCTCCAGACGGGGTTAAACATCCTCTTCTAAAGCATCACTCGCGTGGTGGGATCTCAGCACTGGGGCAGGCTGTTGGGTAAACATTTTGGAGCAGATGGCAGGGATTACAAGAACAGTCTGCCATGGGGGCCCCCCGGCACCTGCCGAACCGCGTACAAGTAGGGTGCTCCCAGCTCACCGGGCGTCTCAGAGACGAAGTGGTTACGTCCTTCCGTCCTGGCCCGGGACCCACGTAGCTGCACTTGGCAGTCACGCCTCGAGGGTGCCCCGGGAATGTCCCTGGGTCAGCATCGTGGAAATACAAAAGCAGGAGCAGACGAGTGCCCGAGTGTGTCCCACTTCCCCTGAACGCACGGGGCTTGTCAACGGACGGTTCCCAGCGAGGGTCAGAATCTCCAAGAACACCGTCTAGTAGAAGTCTGTAATGAAAGCCACACACAGAGATCCAAATGTCCTAATAGCTACTTTACGGTAAGAGTAATGCAAAAGTCCAAGGAAACAGGTGAAATTCCTTTTAATAATACATTTGACTTACCTCATGCGGCCATAATTTGATCATCTCAATGTGTAATCAACACAAAAATGATTGAGCTATTTTACATTCTTTTTTTTTTTTTTTCTTTTTTGGCATGGAGTATTTGAAATCTGGGTATCCTTTATTCGTGGCCTACCTCAGTGCAGACTCGCCACATTTCAGTACCTACCCGGCAGGGGAGATACCAAGATCCAGCCAGCCACGTTTCAGGGGCTCGAGAGTCACGCGTGGCTTGTGGCACCGCTGTGGTTACTGCAGCTCTAGAAGCCCCGCGGATAACTGTAAGCGTGAGCGCTTACGGCCCGACTGCGTGACGCGTGTCCCGTCACCCGATCCTCACACGCTCCGAGGTGGTTGCCGGCTGCTGAGGGACGCAGGTGTGTGTTCGGTTTGCGGACTCGCCTTCCATCTTCAAAGAGCCCGTTGGCGTGGCCTCTGCCGCCTCTGATCCCGCTTCCCTCTGCTTCCATCATCGCTTGGCCTTCTTTGATTCTGATCTCTGCGGAGTCCCCTTTAGGAGGACCCTGCGGTGACATCAGGCCCGTCCGGGCCGGCCGGGGTCATCCTCCCCCTTGCAAGATCCTTCAACGAATCACATCGGCAAAGCCTTTTTGTCATATAACGTAGCATCTGTAGGTTCTGGGCTCAGGGGGTGGATGTCTGGAGGGGATATTATGCAGCCTGCGTCGGGGGAGGGGGACTCTGTCTTCACAATCACGGCAGGATGCCGCTGGGCCGAGGCCACAGACTTCCTACTTCCACTTGTCATCATCTGTGTAGCCAGAGTGCCCTGCTCCAGCAAGGGGCCCCCTGCCTTTGCTCCAGCAGATCTGAAGCACCAGCCGCCACCGGGAGGGGGGAGGGAAGTGTGGCAGCTCCTGCCCCTCCCCCCGCCCTGGTGGTTTGCCGGGTGAGGGACTCTGCTGGGATTTATGCGTGTC
Source organism: Prionailurus viverrinus (assembly GCF_022837055.1). NCBI lineage: Eukaryota > Metazoa > Chordata > Mammalia > Carnivora > Felidae > Prionailurus > Prionailurus viverrinus. The sequence continues at coordinate 62,492,518 of NC_062577.1, forward strand.
CTTCCCGCAAGGGAGCTGGAAATTCGTGAGGAGTCCTTATTTCCTGCTTTTTGCTTCTCATTTTGGGGGAGAAGAGGGAGGAGGCTGGCCAGCATCATTGACCAGAAGGGGCACCTCTGACCTCCTAGAAGGGGCCTCAAACGTCATCTAACCTGCCACCCCAGCCCTGCCCGGCCACCACCCAGCCCCACCGTGTCCTAGCCAACACTGACCTCCAACCCAAGCTGGACCTCTCAAGCAAGTTATTTGCTTTCTAACAAAGATCTTTCCAATGAACCCACTGAAGTCCTTGGTAGCCAGTAATAGAAACCGACTTGGATTAATTTATGCAAAAAAAAAAAAAAAGGTGGCCAGGAAACCTCTCCTTGGGGAGATCGGATGTCTTGCTTTTCCTGACAACTTGGGGATTCCTTCCCTAGGAAAGGGAAACTGTGTGCCTCTGACTCCGAGGGCACAGGCACTCCTCAAACACCCACCTGCTATAGTTGCCCGACCCCACAGGAGGGTTGGAGAGTCACAGACCTGAGGGAGCGGTGAGGCAGGTGCTGGGCCGGAGAATGAGTCCCGACGACGGGAGCCTGGTCAAGGTGCCTAATGACTGAGCAAGACAGACCTTTAGTGTTGTTATGCAGTGCGTGTGTCTCGGGTGGGAGGGGTGCTGGGAACGGAGGAGATTGTCCCCGGAAGAGGAAATCATAGGCTCTTCCTGGAAGCGCGCCTGGAATGATCTTTCTAGTGGGTGGCTAGGGGTCAGTGCTCCGTGGCAGAAACGGATGGAACCGCAGACGTGTTGCTGATTATGGCCCCGCCTCCCTTGACCTTGGTTTTGCTCCCAGGGTCCCAATCTTCTCTCCCATCCTTATTTCCACTAACCACCCCCCCCCCCCCGACCTGCCCCATGCTCCACCCAGACCCGGCCCCCGATGTTTCCCAAAGCATCCTGTGATCTCCCATCTGTTTGTACCGGTGCCTTCACACGCAACGTGTTTATCTCACTCCGGGCTGCCTCCAGATCCCTTCCCGCCGCGCCCCTCCCCGAGCCCTCCAGCTCGGTGGGCTGCCCACCCCCCCTTCAACTCTCCTGTTACTCTGCTTTGTGTGTCTGTGTGTTTGGTGCTGTGTGGCCAGACTGCCTGGGAATGAGGCCTGCCGTATGCCTTCTTGTCCCCACTTCCCCCCAGCACAGTGCCTCACTTGTGGCAGAATCAAATAGATCTTTGTTGAGTTGAACTGAAGTGGAAAGATGGCCCACGCTATTTTCTCCGTGTCATCCACGGCAAAGAGTCCCACGAGGGTCTCTTCCGGTCAAGAAGGTAGCTTTTGGCTACCATCTCCTGACTCTCCACTCCTGCCCTTGGAGGCTCAGACTGATTTAAAGCGCTTGGCCTTAAATGCCGAAGCACATTTACCGAAGCGAGCTCCCGGCTCCGTCTGACCTGTTTACCCAGCACTTTGCCTGCACGTTTACAAACCTATTAGGACAGTTGCCAGGCAGAGACAGGGTGTGGCTTCTTCTCATCTTCCCAGCACGGTTTGCATATTAAAAGAAGAACTTGGGGAAGGTAGTGACCAGAAAGCAATCACTGGAATTTCTCGTGTATTGGAGACGGGCCCCAGAGAGATGGGATGCGAGGGGCTTCTCGGAAAGAACCCAAGCAGCTTCAGCTGTAGCCTTCCGTGCCCCCTGTTCTGCAATCAATACGACCACCTCTCCCTACTTCTCCCTTCCCGTCCCGTTTCTGCAAGGTCTCCTCTACATAGGGGTGCTCCTACGTAGCAACTGAACTTGCCCAACCAGAAGTTAAAGGGAAATAAAGCGGGCAACATCACGAGAGCCGGGTAACTACCCCCGAGGCGCAGACCTGGTGTCCCGTACGGAGATTCACTTTTCCCACAAAGTTGGCATCAGACTCGAGCTCGCCTTTATAAAGTGCCCCGGCCCGACCCCGGGGCTTCGTAGAGGACAAGGAGGCTGTCATCCGCCTCTTTTCCTTGTGCCTCCGGAGGCCGGCCGAGAGGGGTACCCCAGGGCTGGCTGCACAGAGACCCTGAAACCAGCACGGCCGGAGGCTGGGCCGAAAGGCTCCTGGCAAGCTTATGAGGAGCTACAGTCAGGTGGGGCACTTTCCAGGTCTTTCCATGAAGAGAAAGTCAGGGGCTCGCTGACCCTCCACACCTGTGACTTCTCTGTCCGCCCGGAAGTGGTCAGCAGCCAGTCTTGTCCCGACACCCGTCCCGGCTGCGGATCCCTGTGATGGACAGCCTACCGGGTCCCTTATTTCACATCCCTGCTGTTTACAAATGTCTGTCCGATGGGACCGTTGTCTGGCTGAGGTGGGCGCAGCCCTTGGCTCTAGATCAGTTGGAGGGGTGGCCCCACCTTCCAGAGCTCAGGCTTCGGCGCCCATCCGCACAGTGGCGTATCCCACATCTGGAGGCCAGGGCGGCCCCGGGGGCTCTTCCTGCCTGCTCCTCCCTCTCATCCCGGTGCCTAGTGACAGACATCTGGGTCTGGGTCCGCCCCGCCCTTTCTCAGCCGTGACCCCCGACGCACCCAGGCCTCCCCGCCAGCTGAAGCCCAGGCCTGCCAGGGACATCCTGCGGGGACACTGAATCCGAGAATGCGATGCCAAAACCGACTTCTGGCAGAAGATCCTTCTTTTTGTCTCTGAGTGAAGAGCGCACCTGCTAACCTCACCTCTTCCACTACCACCTGCGACACGGTGGGGAACACCAAGGATGTGGCTCAGGCCTCCCGCCTGGGCACTGGCCCCCTGGACTCTGGCTCCCGGGGTCTGCTCCCGCGTCCTCTGCTGCTCCCCTGCCCAGGACCTTCTGGGCAAGGAGCCCGTCCCTGCAGGGGGCTGGGGGGCCGTCTTCAAGTACAAGGGATTGACTGAAGGCCGTATGGGGAAATAAGGGAGGTTGGAATCTTTCCTTTAAAAAAATTTTTTTTTTTACATTTATTTATTTTTGAGAGACAGAGTGAGATAGTGCACAAGTAGGGGAGAGGCAGGGAAAGAGGGAGACACAGAATCCGAAGCAGGCTCCGGGCTCCGAGCTGTCAGCACAGAGCCCGACGCGGGGCTCGAACCCACAAACCGCGAGATCATGACCTGAGCCGAAGTCGGATGCTCAACCGACTGCGCCACCCAGGCACCCCAGAAATTTTTTTTTTTTTTAAGAACAAAGAAGGGGCACCTGGGTGGCTCAGTCGGTTGAGCGTCTGACTTCGGCTCAGGTCATGATCTCGCAGTTCGTGAGTTGGAGCCCCGCGTCGGGCTCTGTGCTGACAGTTCGGAGCCCGGAGCCTGTTTCGGGTTCTGTGTCTCCCTCTCTGCCCCTTCCCTGCTCACGCGCTGTCTCTCTCAAATATAAATAAACATGAAAAGAAATTAAAGAACAAAGAAGCATGTTGTGAAAGCTGTTTCTTCCCAATCCTAGCCTGTGACTTACCCAGTCTGCTGTCTATAGTCTAAGAAATCCATATGCATAAGCAGACATATATATACGTGTGAATGTGTATGTGCATATTTTAAAAAACACAAATGGAGTTTCACTGTACACGTGGTTCCACACGTTGCATTTAATTTTCTTTTATTAACACTTTATCATGGAGCTCATTCCAGACAGTAGGTATTTCTGGACCTACCCCTTGTTTTCTGACGGCCACAGTAGATTTCACTATATGGCTGGACCGTAATTGATTTCGCCAGTTCTCCATTAACAAATGCTTTAACTGGGGCAGCTGCGTGGCTCAGTTGGTTAAGCGTCTGACTCTTGATTTTGGCTCAGGTTATGATCTCATAAGTTTGTGAGCTCAAGGGTGAGGAGAAGAGGCAGGGGAGAGGAAGGAGGGGAGGAGGGGGAGGGGAGAGGAAAGCAGAGGCCCCGCCCAGGTCTGGCAGGAAGGCCTGGGGGTGGGCAGCTCAGCAGGTGCCATCCAGCAGCCTGTGTCCCCAGGGGGAGACCTGAGGCAGGCTTGGGGGGGTGTGGGGACAGACGGAGAAAATGGCCACGCAGTGTGTGGCTCCGGGGCCACCCCGTTCCCGTGTCTCACAGCCTGGCTGCACCTCCGAGCCTGGCCAGACCCCGTGTTCGAGGGAGACGCCCTGACTCTGCGATGTCATGGATCGGCCAACAAGGTCCTGTCCCAGGTGAAGTTCTACAAAGACGGAAGATTACTCCAAACCCCGAAGACCAGATGGTCCCTGTCCATGGGGACGGCTACCCTGGAAAGCAGCGGCCAGTACAGCTGCTCTGGGAAGGTGGCCTACGTCCCATACCTGGGCAGACAAACCTCAGAGCTGGTCAAGGTTCAAGTCCAAGGTGAGTCACCAGCTCAGGGGGGTCGGGGTGGGGCTGGGATGCTGCTCAGGGATCTGGTGTCTAGAGGTCAGCAGCTGTCCCTCTGGCTGCCCCTGATGCCAGGCGACCACAGGGCCCCCGTCTAGAGCCAGGGGAAGGAAGTGCCCTGAACCAGCCTGGGCCAGACCCTTCCCCTCTGGGGACCAGCTGACCCCTACGGCCCTCTGGCTTTGGTTCGGGACTCCAGAGAGGCTCTGGCGGTGTGGGTCGTAGCTGGGAGGCGGGTCCTGGGACACAATGACAGGGTCTCCCGTGGGGCGTGGGGCTGTGACCTGGGATGCGCTCTGGCTTGGACCCCGGCCTCTGGGGACTCAGGGTTCTGGAGGCCCCCCCTGAGCCTGGGCCCACGTCTCCCCAGAGCCGTTCCCGCCTCCTGTGCTGAGCGCTGTTCCCTCTCCCTAGCTCCGTGAGGGGAGCCGCTGACCCCGAGATGCCAGGCGAAGCTGCACCCCCAGAAGTCGGCCCTGAGGCTCCTCTTCTTCCACAGAGATGCCAGCACCTTGCAGGACCGGGGCCCCCACCCGGAGCTCTGCCTCCCGGGAGCCCAGGAGAGAGACTCTGGGCTTTCCTGGTGCCGGGCCACCCTTGAGGGTGGTGTGGCCCAGAAGCAGAGTCCCCAGCAGGAGGTCAGGGTGCAGGGTGAGTGGCAGAGGCCGGTCCGCAGAGAGGTCCACTCCAGCAACAGGGGAGAAGGAGACGCGGCGGGCTCCACGGAGAGGGCGCCTGCACATGGGGAAGAGTGGAGAGGGGCCAGGCTTCCTGAGGGTCTGGAGCCCACCTGCACACAGGGCCCCGCGCCCGCCTCTCTCTGCTCCCTCTCCCGTGCGTGCCTCTGTGGGGCTCTCCCCGCCTCTCCCTCTAACAGACGCTCGGCTGCCATCACGAAGTGTCCGGGTGGTGGGGCGGGGGAGCTTCAACAATGAAAATATGTCCTCACTGTCCTGGAGGCTGGAAGTGGGCTGTCCAGATGGTAGGAAGGTCAGGCTCATGCTGGGTTCCCTTCTTTAGGCTTGGGGGGTGGGGGAGGGGTGGGGGGAGGAGACCCTCTGCTATCTCTTCTTCTCAGGGTGCTAATGTCGCCATGAGGCCCCGCCTCGTGACCTCCCATAGGCTGCAACTCCAAAGACCATCTCTTGCGGGCGGGGGGGGGGGGGGCCTTCGGCATGCGAATTTGGGGGGACACAGGCTTTTGGTACGCGGCACACCCCGCGGCCTGTCTTGTCTGCAGGAGAGGAACCTCTACCTGGACCCTGGTGAGACCGGCTCGGAGGCCCCGGGCCCTAGGCGCCAGCTCTGAGCTTGACTCGACGTCCTTTCCAGACACTTCTGCAAAGCCACCAGGCCTCCCCTGGTACCGCACTGGGTCCACATCACCTACTCGGCCTGGGAATCCCTCACCTGGTCACAGAGCAGAGGGGGGTGAGGCCTGTCCACCCCGGAGTCCACCGGCATCTCCGTGCTGTTCCTCCTCCCAGAGGGTGCTGGGAGATGTCCCTCTTCTCCTGCTCAGGGCCGGGCACCCCCCTGCCCCCTGCTCCCACGCGAGCGGCACAGCCAGCTCACAGAGGGGCTCAGAGGCTGTGGGCACACGGTGTCCCTTCGCTTCTCCCTGGGGGTGTTACCTCCAGTGATGGGCAGCGGTCAGGGGTCCGGTCGCGCCTGGATGGACGCACTTTGGAAGGTTGGCGCATTTCTTCTTTCCTCCTCGTCACCTTGTCTGCAAGTGAATTTAACGTTGTGTCGTGCAGAATTAACTTTACCCAAGGAGAGGTCTGGCCTTTGCCAGCGGCTGCTGGGTTGGTCCTTAGGGGTGTCGTGTCCCATAGGAATGTCTCTGTTTGCACGGGGACCTCGGCCACCAGACAGTCTAACAACGTGGCTTATGATGAGGGTTTCGGGACATGAGGCATCATTTCTACTGCCAGAGGGACTGGATGCGGAAGGTATGAACCGGGCCTTCGGAAGGGTGGGACGCTAACGGGCAGCCTCGTGGGCTGAGGTCATCAAGCTCATTGTTGTCATGTGGGTGCGGAGCGTAACCGGGGACAGGACGCGTTTGGTACTTTCCCCGGGCCCGTGCTCTTCTGCTCGAGGCTGCCTTTCCCTGTCATAAGGCACAATGGCGAACCTAAAGGCTTTCAGTGTGTTCCGTGAGTCCTTCTAGCAAATTACTGAACCTAAGGTGGTTCCGGGAACCCCGTGGAACGTGCAGCGGGCGTCAGAGGCGAGGGTGGTCTCGTGTGGACCGTGTTCTCCCGCCGTGGGCCGGGCCGCCCTCTTGCACGCGGTTTGCAAATGCGTCCGAGAGAAGACACCAGTCGGTTAGGAAAATCAGATGAAAAGCCAGCGGGGTAGGCAGATAAGCTGGAGCCAGGAGCAAGGTCACTATCCAAATGGCGTCTCTCGCGCTGTGTCCCCGCTAAGGCAGGGCCACAAGGGTGGGTCTCCCCTCGACAGCACGGGTCTGGGAGGGCGGCGAGGCATCTGCGCAATCACAGGACTGCTCGGGAAACGGTGTGGCCGCCGCGAACACTGTCTTTAGCCGCGTCTTTCGGCCACCCCGTCGGCAACTCCTGCGTTGTCCGCGCGTCCCCCACGGGCTCTGGGTGTTGCAGCAAAAGCGCTTGAGAAGGCGAGTGGGCATGGCCCTTGTGGGATGGGGTTTGCCTCTCTGCTTTCTGATCACCCGCCTGACCCGGCTTGTGATTCTCCAGGGGGACGAACTACCCACACCCCAGCTTTGATGGCCTCTGCCGGGACAAGCCATGGTGACTTGCTTACGAGAGCACACGGTATTCTCTTACTCGTTTACAGCCACAGAAGCAGTAATAAACACTATTTTAAAGAATTTCAAGTATACTGGGGGATGGCTTTTTTAAAGGGAAGTTCCCCCTCCCGCCAAGAAATCTTTTCATAAGCCTGATATGTAAATGGGGGGGGCCTGGAATTCGACCTCTGGCGGTGCCTCGATGCCTCGTTTCTTTGTCCCCCTGCAAGCCCGGAGCCGCCAAGGAACCTCAGGGTCCCGAGGCACTGCCATCGGGTTTTACGCTGAGAGGGGCTGCAGCCCCCAGCCTCCACCAGAAAAGTCCATTTATGCTTTACGAACTGGGTTTCTGGTAATATTTCCTTGGAGGGAAGGGCTGTGTGGATGTTTCCTAAAGTTCAGAAACCAGTGTTCCAAAGAGGACTGGATGGCACGGACTTCGGGTGACACGGCACCAGGCGAGCTTCTGGAAGGTGTCGAGTTAGGCACGGACCCCTGCCTCCCCTCTCCCCTGCACACCCCTTCCGACGAGGCCATGCGCAGTCAGCCCGACTGGACATCCCGAGTGCCAGGCCTCATCCATGCCGGGGTCATTCTTCCCGCCTCTCCTGCCCCCTCCGACAGAGCGGCCTGGTGGCTGCTCCGAGATGCTCCACTTGTCCTGTCCCTCCATTCCCTCTTCTGGGAGACTGGGGGGGGGGGATCCCTGAGGCCTCCCCTGTCCTTAGCCCTGTCCACAGATGGGGAGAAAACATTGCACCCTTGCTGTTCTGTTATCAGCTTGCTGCCCCCTTGGGGAAGGGAAGCCTCTCCCTTCCAGGTGGCCTGACCCCCAAGCCACTCTCAGTGCCCTGGGTCAGGACCCCAGACAGACCCTCTCTTGCCCGGGAAGAAGGATTTGACCCAGAGAGCAGAGCGACCCCATAGGGTGTCATGAAATCTCTACAGGGGATAAGGTCTTCTCTGGTGAGAGCGTTTGTATTGGATAATGAAGGTCTGCAGCCTTTCTCAGGAGAAGTGTTTAGTGTGTGTGTGCGTGCACGTGTGCATGTGTGAGTATGTGTATGGGTGTGTGCAGGTGTGGGTACGTGTGCTTGTACGTGTGCGAGTGTGCACACGCGTGCATGTGTGAGTACACGTGAGTGTGTGCATGGGTGAATACGTGTGCACGGTGCGTGTGCAGGTGTGAGTACGTGTGCATGGGTGCATGTGCAGGTGTGAGTATGTGTGCGTGTACGCATGCGAGCGTGCACACGCGTGCATGTGTGAGTACGTGTGTATGGGTGTGTGCAGGTGTGAGTACGTGTGTGTGCGTGCGAGCACGCGCGTGCATGTGTGAGTACACACACGTGTGTTCATGTGTGAGCATGTGTGCATACGTGTGTGTACATGTACGTGTGCATGTGTGTTTGCGCATGGGGCTGGGGGGGGCGCTTTCTGAATCCCAAATTAGTAAATCGCTACTCAGTGGATCAGAGATGAAATTTGCAAAATCTCTCCAAAGAACCAGCTGGTCCGAAGGAAGCGTCTACCTTGTTAGAAGAAGGAGGTGGGGTGGCCGTGGCCTTGGCACGCAGAGTCACAGAGGTAAACCCCGACGGTGGCTTCTGGCTTCTGGCTGGGGCTCCTGCAGCCGGCCCGCCGCAGCCTGGCAGAGGGAGCACCGTGGAGAAGGGCGCGGGGGGTTGGGGCCGAATTGTTGAGCCACAGGCCGTCTCCTTTCCCCGAGCACCGTGCTCTCCGGCAGCCTTCGGTCGCCAACTCCTCACGCTGACCGAGCGAGCGGGAGACGTCGGGGCGCAGCTGCGGCTGGCGGGTTTGGTCTGAGCGCTGGGCCCAGTGGACACCTTGCCGCCGTCCGGGTCGTTCCTTCGGGCGGCTCTGTCCTCACCTCGCCACTTCCTGCTGGCTGTTGTTTGCCCGTGTGTGTTGCTCACGCCCCCCGAGCCCCTGCGTGATGCTGTAGCCGCCGCATTTCCCGGCTCACGGCCGCCGCCCGCATCCAGAGCGGCGCCCGGCGCTTACCCGAAGCTTCGTGAATATTTGCGGGATGAACATAGTTTAGTGCGCCACTTGACGATGTCACCTCTGATAAAACGAGGCAGCATCCCAGATTCTGATAAATTTTGGGACGTCGAAGCGCTGGGCTTTGGAGCCTGCTCTGTGAGTGCTAAAGTCAGTGAGAAAAGTACCCTCGGGGGGCCCCCCTGCCCGGGCTGCGGCCTTGGCTTTCCTCCGGCCACGGGCGTCCGCACCCTTCCGGCTCCTTGAGCGCCTCCAGCCTCAAATACAATTAAAAGTGAAAAGCGTGTACAAGTGCAAACTGACAATTCCACCAAAACACGAGTAACTTGTACCGCGCGGGTTTTCCGTGCGCGGGGACATCACCAGATGTAGCTCTGTTACAGCTCAAGTCAGTCCAACTGAGTCAAGTCTCCGTTGAGAGACAAGACACCCGGTGACCTGGGGGTGGGCGTCTGCTTGGCCTCGTGTGGCCCCCGAGAAACGCCCCTCTAGCATCCGGACCTCTGGTTTTTGGTTTTCCTTTTTGCGGTTTTAATTCATAAAATAAGGGGTTGGACGAGACCAATAGATTCTGAACTTTTCTTTGGGCGACGGCACCCTGTTTTCCAACAGCTTCTGTTTCAACAGCCCCCACCTCCCCCCGCCCCCCGCCCCCCGCCCCGGCCACTGTCAAAGGATAAGCACAGACACGGGACCCGGGACCCGGGCCGTGTCAGGTGGACGCTCCCAGGCCTCGCTCCCGCTTCCCCTGCATGATCGGGGACAGAGCGCCCCCAAGTTGCCAGGGGACCCCCAGGAGGACGCACTGAAAGCCCCAGAGACCCTCTCCTGTTCTGGGAAGCCCAGCCCAAGAAGCGGGCAGTCTCAGATCCCTACTCACGCGGAGACAAAGATTTATGGCCGGGGAATTTCCTCTCCGTTTCAGTGAAACAGAGGAGCAGGCAGAGTGGGGTGTTGTCCGATGTTAGCCTGCAGCAGACCCCCCGGGGGACCTGGAGCAGCAGGCGGATTTGCAACCCCTCCCCCCACAGCCCCCCCCCCCCCACTCTGGTTCCCCGGGTCTGGAGCGGGGCCAGAGGAACCGGTGAGGTAAACGTCCCTCCGAGGGACTCTGTGCGGCTCTGCGGTGCACGCGCTGATCCCTGCGTTCTGAGCTCGATGGCACTTGGGAGAAGTCGAGGGCGGCGGGTGTGCAGGAGTTGCTCTGGGGTCTGGATGCCCGGGAGGGACGAGGAATGAGTTGCCGGGCGCGGCGCACCCGGGGCTCAGGGCAGCGAGCATGCTGGGCTGACCTGGCACAGGGGGGTGGGGAGGGGGCGCGAACTCCCGGTAACTCCCAGCTGGGCCGCCTCCGCCAGCGACGCCCTCTGCCTCCCCGACCGCGGCGGATCGGTGCTGCCAGAGAACCTTCTCGAATAAGCCTGGGCATGTGTCCAGCATTAGAGACTTCCTGTGTATTCTCCTCAGTGGCCCCAGACCCTGGCCGATGACCGAGGGGCTCTGGGTCGTCCTGAGGCCAAAGCCCTTGAGCTTTCCGAGTCGCGGGCCATCAGTGAGAAGCACATCTCACAGGCACAGACCCTCCCAGTTGTCACCCTTTGCAGGCTCATTTCCTTTGACACCTCATTTCGTTCCACCGCTGCCTGCAGGTGGAGCAGGTGCGGTGAGGACCCCACTCCGCAGAGGGAGGAGCCCAGGCACTGTGATGGTTGCAGGTGCGTTCTCGTACCCCCTGCCCGCCCCACCGCCTCCTCCGGACCGTCGGGGCCATTCGTTGGCCAGAAGAGCTAAGGGTGGTCCTCAACTCTTAAAGCTTAGCTAGCGGGGCGCCTGGGTGGCTCGGTCATTGGACGTTCGAGTCCTGATTTCAGCTCAGGTCATGATCTCATGGTTCGCGGGTTCGAGCCCCGCACTGGGCTCCGTGTTGACAGCGTGGAGCCTGCTTGGGATTCCCTCTCTCTCCCTCTCCCTCTGCCCCTCCCTCCCTCTCTCTCTCTCTCTCTCAAAATAAATAAACTTTAAAAAAAATAATAAAGCTTAGCTAGCTCACTGAGACTCCTTTAGTAAGATTTTGCTCCTGTTCTAGAGTATCCACGTAATTTATCCTACAAACCAGGACCCTTCCTAAGAGCAAAAAGGGGCATTATTGATACCCAGGCCAGGACAACAGGCGTAAACTGGGACAGTCCCCAGAAACCTGGACACAGAGTCACCTGATCTGTTTCGAACCCTGTCCTTTCTCCCAAAATGTCTGCCTTTGACACACCCACTCAAACCCTCAGTTTCAGCAGATAACGTTACCTCTACTTTGCCGAGAAAATTAAAACCACCAGGCAGGACTCCCCTCAGCTTCTTGCCACTTACAAACCCACCCCATCTCTGGCCGTCTTTTCCTAAAATAAAAGACGATCTCGCACCCCGAGGCTGGGGCTTCCTCCCGGGCCCTGAATCTCAGCTCCCTCGCATCTTCTGGGAGTGGTGGGGGCCCCTCTGCGTCCACCCTGTCATTCATTTCCTGCTTCCTGCTTGCTTCTCTCCTCAGCATTTAAATATGTTCAACTGTCTCCTATCTTAAAACAGATTTTCTACCTAACCCCCCACCCCCACCCCCCCCTCCCCCCCTCCGTGCGCCTCTGGCCCGTCCTTTCTCCAGCCGTGACAGGTGACCTTCTGGGGAGAGCGGGCCTTATACACTCGAGCTGCCCTCGAGGCCCTGGGAGCTGCCTCCTGCCCCCTTCGCTGCCCGGCTCAGCTCCTTCACCTCAGTCTCTCGGCCTCGCCTGGTGGGATCCTGGCGGGATCCACGTGCCCTGCCGTGCGTGGGGGCTGTTCTCTCCCACCTCAGGGACCCCGCAAGGGCTGGTTCCTACGCAGGGGGAGCTCTGGGCCCTTCTGGGCACCCTTTAACCACCTGCACGCTATTTTAGGGTTCTCCTGCCACCTTCACGGCCCTGCTCAGTCACCGCTTTTAACCCTGACCTTGAAGAAGAAGGCGAACCGGGCAGGTGGAATAGGACAGAGACGTGAGGAGGTGGTTTATTTGGGACTTATCTGCTAATGGCTCCTGCAGGGCCATGGCTTTGCTGTGCGGGTCCCCATCTGTCCAGACCCGAAGAGAAGCTGAGGAGAGAGAGTCTGATGAAAGGTTGGACCCTTTATTACCGCCCCTCCCCTCCATTGGAGCAGGACCAGCTTCTCCCTGGCCCCTCTTTCCCAGGGCTATTATGGCAGGAGAAACTTATTTGTCCCTAAGAAAACCCGGCGGGAGACACCGGGGAGCTAAATGTCACGGGCGCAACTATTTTTATCACGGACAACAGTATCTTACTCTGGGTTCCTCCCAGAGCCGGGCCTTGGACAAGGGCTTGGGTGGAGGAAGTCTTTATGGGGAGGTGACCCGGGAAGCCAACCTGAAAGAATGAGGAAGACGAGCCTGGGAGGGGAGGAAAGCCAACACCGGCCGTGTCAAGGGTGGGTCACTGCCGTGGGCAAGTGGGGCTCAACCCTTGAAGAACCACAGAGCACAAGCCTCAGCAGGGTCGCAGGGAAGGGCAGGGGGGCGTTTAGCCACCAAGTCGGCACCTCACTGGCTGGGGTGGCCTCCGGGGTCTGTACACGGCCCCCCTGCGCCTCCGTGCCTGGGCTGAGTGGCCTCCACTGCTTCTGAGAAAGCCCAGAAGCGGAAAAGCAGAGGTGCAGGCATGGGGGGGTGCGGGGGGGACCGTCACGACGCCGTCCAACAGCAACGCCGGAATCAGCCGGGCCGGAGGCTGCGGGAAGGGAACCCAAAGTGTCCGTCGCATGCCAGGTGTTAGCCGGGAGCCTCTCTGCGCGGTTCCACCACCGTGTCTATGAGCCAGGTGTCAGGAGAGCAAAGCAGAGTGAGGGGGACCCCTCTCCCCTGGTGGGATTTACAGCAGGATCGAAGGGCAGCCTGGGTCCCTGCTCTGGGACCCCTCACCCGGGGGTGGGGATTCAGGGTGGGTCGCTGGAAAGAGAGTTCTTTGACACAGCTGTTGTTTTATTCTGAGTTCCCGCCGCTTCCCCCTAAAGGACGCGGGCCAAGGGAGGGGCGGTCAAGGTGAGGACTTGGGGAGGTTGGACATGGGTCCCGTAGGGGAGGGTCCAAGGCCTGGGAGCGTTGTGCGCTGAGATCTGACCCCCTCGAGGCAGGCAGGAGTGCGATGTGCTGTAGATCCTGGCACCTGTCAGGGAGGAATATGACAGATCACCGAGGGCCATCATTGAGACAGCCTGCTGCCTGAGTCTCTGGTGCCACACAGCGGGGACAGCGGAGGGGTGGGAAGAGGGCACAGAACGTTGGTCACATGTCCAGGGGTTGTGGAGGGCCTTTCGAAGGACCACCCAGAGTAGAGATGCATCTGCTCTGGGTCAAGGGTAGGAGGGATAGGACCAGCAGAAACTCTCCAGAAGCCACAAAACTGCTCCTCAGAGGAAGAGACCATCTTAACCATCTGCCAGACCCACAGACAGCAAAGCCACTTAGCCGGACGTCGTCACCTCTCCTTCAGGCGCTCACCCTGCTGGAGAGGCGGGGCAGGAGCTGGGGGCAGGGAGCTCCGGGCAGAAGTGCCTGGTAAGCTGGGAGCGAGCAGAGACACTCTTTTTATTTTTTATTTTTATTAAAAAAAAAAAAGTTTTTTTAAACTTTCATCGAGCAGAGACACTCTTTCCCGTTCCCTGGCGTAGGCTCCCAACCTCAGACAGACCCAAGCCGGGGGAGGGGGAGACCGACTTGAAGTTAAGGTTGGAATTTTGTGTTATTACTCGGGACAGGAAGTTCTCATTTCTGAACTCCGACCAGAAGCCAAGACCAGAGTTCTCATCCGAGGCAGGGGAAGACCACCCTACTGGACAAAAATGAAGGGGCCGGGGGCACCCGGCTGGCTCGCTCGGTGGAGCGTGCGACTCTTGATCTTGGGGTTGTGAGTTCGAGCCCCACGTGGGGTGTAGGCATTACTGAAAAATAAAATCTTTGAACCACAGCAACAGTGAAGGGGCAGTGAGCGACAGATATGGAGTTGAGTTCCCATGAGGCAGAATGAAAATCAGATTTTCAGAGCGCTTGAAAATCATCTTCTGAGAAGTCCCTTCTGCACATCGGACTGAGAGAGCTTAGGGAGGATGGCGGTGTGCGAGAGACAGAGAGAGAGAGAGAGAGAGAGAGAGAATTATGTCCCTCTATGCAAGAAGCATGACATATTGTTTATGCTTATTTATGAAGACAGGTCCAACCAATCTGGTCACACCGTGTTCACTGCAGCGGCCACGAAGGTGATCCTGGATCCCCGTCAAGAGAGAACTCGTCTTCCTCTGCAGGGGTGCAGCTGACGGACAGCCTCCAGCACAGCCCCCCCGGGGCCCCTGCTCTTCCTGGGGAGGCCCAGCTGTGACTGCGGAGAGAGGGTGAGGGATCTTTGCTGCAGAGCAGGGACTGTCCGCTTTGCACGGTGGTGCTGGTGGCCTCTCCCTGCCTGACCCTGCTTCCTTCCTTTTTATCTTTTGTGGGCTTTTCCCTCCACCCACGTGGAACTTCGTTCACCCCCAATGCCAGCACCTGCTTCTCAGAGACCCCAACGGATAGACTCACCCTTTAAACTCTGCACATTAGGCATGTGACTTTGTTTTGGTTTGTTCTGATTTCTTTTTTTAATGGGAAGATTACATAAGAACGTTTTCATACTCAGACTGGGACCTGATCTACGTTTTCAAAAAAACTCCAATCCCTGAGGTTTGATGCTCCTGAAATTGAACTTTCGGGACACCCCACCTCATTCTCTCAGCAGATCCTGCTACCCTTGAGATCGTTTCTCCTTGAAAGCTTTTCCTGACCTCCTGACTTCAAATTTGCTAGATCCCCTTGTCCTAGCCTCCCCAGATGAGTCCTTGGTGAAACTCATCAAGCTCTCAGTTAGTTGTCCGAGGTCAGATCCTTGCCCCTGATCTCTCAGGCCAGTGCCTCGGCCACAGAAGCTGCTTAGTAAATAGCTGACAGAGTGCTGAATCTGCCAACCTAAAGGCTTGAAAAGCTGGCCCTTGACCAGAACTGATGTATCTGCCCCCATTGTGTCCTCGGTCTTGGGGACATCACTCTTGCTTCCTGATCACAGCAGAGACCCGTAGAGTTGAGTGTGTAAAAAAACCCTAAGGGTTATCCCATCTGATGCCAGACAGGTTGTGTGACGTCCAACAATCCAAGATTTTCCAGTGTTAGCTTGACTACCAGGGGTGGAGACTACCTTGCAAGGCCACCACTGCCTCCTGGACAGCTCTGACTGTCAGATTTCCTACAGCTTTGGTCCACATCATATTCACACCATTTACTCTTTCCATAATGTGGACAACCTAAATGGGCTCTCTGGCCCAAAGTGCTTTTGTTAAGGGGGTCGAAAGTTTTCTTTCTCCGAATAGTCTCTCAAGTGGGGACCTAGCAAGAGCAAACTAGAAATACTCCAGGGGCACCTTGGTGGCTCAGTCGCATGAGCCTCTGACTCTCGGATTTGGTTCAGGTCAGGTCATGATCTGGTGGTTCACGAGTTCAAGCCCTGCAACGGGCTCCTTCTCTCTCTCTCCCTACTCCCCTTTCTCGAAATAAATAAATAAACTTAAAAAAAAAGAGAGAGAGAAATACTTCATTTATTCATCCATTCCAGAAATATCACTTGGTTGCCACCTGTGTCTAGTGTGGGACTTAGAGAGATGTCCCGAAAGTTGGAGTCCATCTGGGGAGAGAAAGATGCTTATAAGGTCAGATGACCACAGCGACACAGGAACTTCCAAACGAGAGCTGACGCAGAGTATGCTGAGGGCTCAGGACAGGTGGTGTGTGTGTGGGGGGGGTGGGTTGGGAATACAGGGGGCAAGGAGTCTAGGAAGGCTTCCTGGAGGAAGCGGGATCCGAGTGGCGTTCAATGGACAGGAAGCATGAGTCAGGGAGTGAACCAGATCAGCAGTTGGGCTCAGAGAGAAGTTCCCAAGACCGACAGGGAAGGGCTTGGTGAGGATAAGGGAAGTCGGAGGCTGCTGGGGGGTGGGATGTATTTCCCCTCCTAGGGACTGTCAATCAGTCGCTCTGTCTCTAGCAGCCTGTCTTCTTCATAGTCTTGGGGGCCGAGCAGGCCAACCTCCTCGGGCGCAGGGCCGCTGACATGGGGGCCCTTCGGATGCTGTTCCTGCTTCCGCTGCTTCGGGCAGGTGAGAGACTGCAGTCCCGGGACAAGAGAGTCTCCTCCCCTCTGCTCTGCTGTTCTGCTGGGGCTTGGGCTGGCTGGGCACCTTCTCTGGGGCCGGATGCTTCGGCCCTTCTGGACTAAAGAGGAGTAGGGTATGGCTTTCGTGCAGGATCGAGAGATGAGGAAGCCTGGGCTCTAGAAAGGGGACCAGCCCGCAGCAGCCACGAAGGTAAAACCCGGAGGGGGACGACCCAGACGGAAGCCAGCCCCTGGCAGGTGCTCAAGTCAGGCACAGCGGAAAGCTAGAGCCAGACAGGTGGCTGGGGGCGAGGCTGAGTGCAGGGCCCGGAAGCCGCACGGTCCGGGGGCCGTGTGCATGCGCCACAGCCCCACTGCCAGGCTCGGCGGCCCCGAGACACCGGTGGGGACTTTGCCTCCGTCTCCTCCTTTCCCTGCAGCCGACGGGGATTCTGGAGATGGCGTGGAGGCCGAGGAAGTAGTCGCTGTGCTTCAGGAGTCCGTCAGCCTTCCCCTGGAGGTACCATTCAATGACAAGTTCGAGGACGTCATCTGGTCCTCTCGCATAAGGCTTGCCACGGTGGTTCTGGGGAGAGAGGGACAGCTGGCTACCATTATGGTGACCAACGCTCGATACGCGGGCAGAGTGAGTTTCCCGGACCCCAGCTACTCCCTGCTCACCAGCAATCTGAGCTGGGGGGACTCAGGGCCTTACAAGGCTCAGGTCAACCTGAGGACGTCCCAGATCTCTGCTAGGCAGCATTACAGTCTCCGTGTCTACCGTGAGTCGAGGCTGGGAATTCTAAAGCTGCTTTTTGGGGCTCTCCTGGGCTTTGCACGCAGAGGAGTAGTGGTCTCAGGACTCAGGGCTGTGGTTTGAGGGGCTGGGACCAGAAGGCAGAGTGTCTCCGGTGTGCCCAACCCCAGGATCTGAGCTGCAGCCACCGGTGCAGTGAGGCCCTGGGCCCTAAGGCTGTTCCCCTGGACCTTCCCAACATGGTGAGACGGGCAGGTGCCCCAGACCTTGCCGGGGGGGGGGGGTCTCTCCCTCCCACCGAGATTCCGCCTCTTGGCATTGGATGCCGCCTCTAGTTCCGAGCTTTTTATCCTTCTGTGTGATGCGAGGGCTCCTAACCAACGTCTCCTCTCTACCTGGACCAAGTCTCTTAGTGCCTGTGACATTGACTGATGTTCTACCTCGAATCTTGCAGAGACGCTGACTAAACTATAAATGCGCCCCCCCTGCCCCTCCGCACGCAGAACGTGTGACAATATTTTCTGGGATCAAGGAGGCAGAATAGGGTTTAGAGGGAGGTGGGGTGCAAAGGGGAGAGAGAGAAGGCGAGACATTGGGCGGTGGGGGCGGGGGGAGTAGGAAATGCCAAAGGCAGGTGTGTCTACCTTAGCAGCTGCCCGGGGGACCCTGGAAGCAGATGTTACGGTGGATGGGTTCTGTTAGTCTCTGTTTACGTGAAGGGACTCTCAGGGGACACACCCTTCACCCCACTATTGAGGAGCTTAAGGAAACAGACCTGACCCCCGATTACGTAGAGGGCCTTTGCACGTTCCTCTTTCATCTAGGACGGCTGTCGGAGCCTGGCGTCACGGTGGGCTTTGAGAACTCCAGGGAAGGTGGCTTTAATGTGTCCCTGACGTGCTCCGTAGAGAAGGCGGGCCTGGATGTGACCCACAGCTGGCTGTCCTGGGAACATGGCACCTGAGACACTGAGACAGTCTGTGAGGGCTCTGCCCTCAGCGCGTCCTGGAGACCTGGGGACAATGCCCTCTCCTATACCTGCAGGGCCACCAACCCCATCAGCAGCGTCCGTTCCTGTCTGGTCCTTGCCGGGCCCTTCTGTGCAGGTACCGGGACCCCAGAGACAGGCGGCCACCTCCCTCCCTCAACCCCTCCCAAGAGAGTGCCTGGGATCCAGAACCTCCCTCCTTCCCAGGGGGACTTGACCGCTGCACTGGGCGGGGGGGCAGTGCTCCCCAGTTTCCAAAGGTTCTCTACTCTCTGGCTTAGCTTAAGATCACCTGCCCCCCCACCCCCCGGACCTTAGTTTCTGAGCTTCCGTGACTAGAACACGTATGTCCAGAGACACTTGAAAAGGAACAGCAACTGACTGCTGACTCGAGCCCCCCGTGTGGGATCTGGGCCGGGGGTCTGCCTCTTAACGGGGACCTCCCTCTCCCTCTGGCAAGCCCCGCTCTCCTTGCCTCCTTCTGCCCCCAGATCCTGGCTATGCCTCGGACACGTCCACTTACTTCTGCCTCTGGGCCAAAGGGCTGCTCTTCTCCTTCCTCGTGGTCACTCTGGCCGTGGGGCTCAGGCTCATCTGAGCCCAGAAAAGATGCAGAATGCCAGGGATGAGGACCCCCGGGAGAAACGAGGCTGAAGCCTCGCCCTGGCCTGGCCCGATCGCCCCTTGGGGACCCCTGTGCTGAGCACTCTTTCTTCCCAACCCCTCCCCCCACCCTGGAGTCCTTCCCGCCACCCCCCCCCCCCCCCCCACCGTGCTTCTCCTCCCAGGGGGCCACCGGGTGGGTGTCCCAAGGGACATACTCTCGGAGGGAAGATTATCCGGCAATAAAGTCAAATCAGGTGACCGCCACTCTGGAGGAGCCGGCCTTTGGTCCTTGGCTGGATGATTCCGGGCCAAACCTGCTTCCCTGAACTTCCTTCTGTTCCAGCTGTCCTATCTGGGGCTGAGGCGAGCCCGATGACCCTCAGTCACCTCCCTATCTGCCTGACGCTAGCTGCTCAGGGCCTCTGACGCCTGACCCAGGGGGACAACAACTCGGCTGGACCAGTAGCTGAAGTCTGGACCCGTGACCGCTGTCTGCGGTTGGTCTTATTGTCCTGTCCTCCCCTAAAGATCCCCATGTCTCAGACCTTCTCTCTGGACCTTTGTCCCCGGCTCCTGCCCACCCCTTCCACGCACACCTGTAAGCAAAGGACCTTAAGCTGATTCTCTTGCTCCTTCCCGATCCCCTCAAGCCGTCCACGTTCCCCACCCCCCCACCCCGGGCCTGCTGAACCACTGTGTTGGTCACCCTCCCACGTCGGATCTTGTGGGTGTCACTCAATGCAGCCGCCACGCGGGGCAGGTGGGGAAGCATTAGGGAGGGGAACAGGAAGCCGCCCAGGTGACAGGTGATGAGGGTCGAGGGTCGAGGGTCGAGAGTGACTTGCAGGAGGTGGTGTAGGATAGGGTGACAGCACTGGGGAAGACGGCAGAGCTCGGGGCTCTGCTCTGCCACTCGCTTGGGACATTTTGTTCAGCATCCAGACTCGGTCCGTTTTTACAAGGAAACTCTGCATAGGGGCAGGCATAGGGGCAGCCAATGGGGCTCTTACCAGAGACGTGGCTGCGGAGGTGGGGACAGGACTATGCCCCTGGGGACCATGGGAAGAGGAGTCTGAGGGACTAGGGGCCAACATTCCTGACCTTCCTCCAGATCTCACCTTCCCCTCTCAGTGAGAAGGATGCTGATCTCCAAAGGGACTTCCAAGAGAAGGAATGTCAGGCTGTGAAGGGGAGTGGGATGCACAGGGGTTGTGGGGACAAAGGACACAGCCTGGGAAACAGGACAGGGGACCAGGCACGCTTTTCTCTTCCTTCCTTCCTTCCTTCCTTCCTTCCTTCCTTCCTTCCCTCCTTCCTTCCTCCCTCCCTCCCTCCCTTCATTCCTTTCTCCCTCCTTCCCTCCCTCGCTCTCTCCTCCCCCCTCCCTCCCTTCCTTCCTTCCCTCCCTTCCTTCCTTCCTTCCCTCCTTCCTTCCTCCCTCCCTCCCTCCCTTCCTTCCTTCATTCCTTTCTCCCTCCCTCCCTCTCTCCTCCCCCTCTCTCTCTCCTTCCTTCCTTTCCTTCCTTCCTTCCTTCCTTCCTTCCTTCCTTCCTTCCTTTCTTCCCTCCCTTCCTTCCCTCCTTCCTTCCCTCCTTCCTTCCTTGTTTTATTTTGAGATATAGAGGGGGAGAGAGGGAATCCCAAGCAGGTTCCACACTCTCAGCATGGTGCCCAACATGTGGCTTGAACTCACAAACCACGAGATGGTGACCTGAGCCAAAGCCGGATGCTTAACCAACTGAGCCACCCGGATGCCCCGTCTTGGTGACGTTTCTATGCAGGACACAGAGCCCCTTGGGGCCTGGGAAGGAGGTATTGAGGTTGGGGGCCAGTCCTCACAGAGCTCCTCAGGCAGGCAACTGATCCGCTCTAGTCCCTGAGGGCCCAAGCCCTGGCGCCCCTGGAAGAAGGTCCCTGGCCTGAGGTCTCCCAAGCAGTCCCACCTTCAAACAGGCCTGAGGTTCAGGGCCAAAACCGCAGCCCCAGTTCCTCCGACTCCTGTAATACAGCTTCTGGAGACTGACTGGGAAGATAGATACAGGGCAACAGATTTCCCTGTGTTTCAGGGCCAGGCCCACAGAAAGTGAATGAAGGAAGTCCCTGTGCAGCTGGCCCGGGGCTCTCCCCTGGGACTCGGCCAAGTACTTCTCACGCCATCTCCAGACAGAGAAGGGCTGAGGCCCCAAACCATCCCAGGCCCCTGGAATTGGAAGGCAGAAGGTGGAATCGAAGCTCAGGGAGGCCCAGGCCTCTCGCTCTGCAGGAAGCTGGGACAATACCCACCTGGTAGCACTTTGCAGCATTTGCCTGTCCTTTGAAATAGGTGAAAGCAAATAGGGAGGGAGAAGGGTGCTAGTCGAGGCCCTACCAAGAGTCCGGCGCTGGGCTGGCACTGGAGAGGCAGGAAGGACACTGTGTGCCCTCAAGGAAGTCTTCCTGGAGTGTGTGAAGGTGTCATTACAGTGAGGTGTGACCAGGGCCCTGGTGAAGGTGAGGGCGAGGGTGAGGTGGGAGGGGCAGGACCGTGCCTTGGAGGCAAGAGGTGAATAGAATTCTGGCCCCGGATTAGTAGGGAGTCCAGGGAAGGGAGAGAAAGGACATCCTAGCCTGACAGAGGATGAACCCGAAGGCACACGGATTTGTGAGAGCACAGTGAGGTCCACACCCGTGTGTTAAAGCGGGAGGTAAGAGGCGGGTCTGGAGAGGAGGCAGGGCCCCCCTGACGTACTCAGGGCTGTGGGAGAATTCAAGCATGAACCAGACAAACACCGCAGGCTCTTGGACCTCTCTGGTCTCACTGGGTGCAGGAACCAGGCACGCCGACAGCTAGGTGACAGTCTGAGAAATCACACTGCTTTTCTTCTTTTTGAAAAGTTTCATTATTTATTTTTGAGAGAGAGAGAGAGAGAGAGAGAGCACGCACGTGCGAGGAGGGGAAGGGCAGAGAGAGGGGGAGAGACAGAATCCCATGCAGGCTCCCTGATGCCAGTGCAGAACCCGACCTGGGGCTTAGATCTCACAGACCATGAGATCGTGGCCTGAGATGAAATCAAGAGTCGGACCCTTAACCGACCGAGCCTCCCAGGCGCCCCGAGAAGCCACACTGTTTTTCTGCCCCGGTGAACGGGCGGGCCACTGCTCACAGCGGTCAAGTGTCCCTGGAACTGACAACATTGTCTGATCTTGTGAACAGGCTGAAAATACGTGGGTTGCCTGATACCCGGATTAGGTAAAATCCTAGTTGGTTGAACAAACTTTCCCAGAGAGTAGGAAGCGTGGATGGCGGGCAACCCAGAAGAAAATATTACTTTTGAGCCTCAGGGACTCAGAGTTTCACTTCTGGCCTGGTGAAGGAGCCAGTTGCAGGGCTAGGTTCCTGTTCTTGCCAAAAAGTCCAGAAGATACCTGTGAACCAGAGCAAAATGATAATAATAATACAGCTCACAAAATAGGCGTCCAGAAAAAAAAAAATGATCCTATCAAAACCTTTCTAAAATGGAAACCTGTTTTAAATCCCAAGCTTACAAAACGTGACTTTAACAACTGAAAGAAATGGGCTCTTCTTCAAGAAAACACTGTGGAGACAGCAGAAATGAATGTCTGGACTAGAGGGGTGGCTGATTCCCCCCCTCCCGGGGTGGGGGGGGGGGATTTTACCTGTTGGCCAGGGAGGGGCCCAAGGGATTAAAAAAAGGCTCCCAAGGGCCATCTTTTCTAGGCCTGATTCACACTACCTCAACGAACTTCCTCCTATCACTGCTGGGTGAGTGTTACATTGTCAAGTAAAGCAGTCACTTTGGGGGAATTTGCTGGAGGGGTAACAGGAGACACCACACCCTTCCCTGCTCCTGCCTCCCCCCTCCTCCCCCTCTCCCCGCACATTTTCACCTCAGGCTGTGGCAAAAAGCCCACAGATGTTTACATCTGGAAGAACTTTCCAGCAGTCCCTCTCTAAGGATGGAATGGACTCCTAGGAGGGCCAGCGAGCTTCCTGGCCCAGGATGTGGGCCCTTGGGGCTGAGATCATCCGGAAGGAGGGGGAGGCTGGGATGCTGGTGTGAGCCCTTGACCCCACCCTGCAGGGTCTCTCCTGACAGGACGCTGGTTGAGGCCATGATTCCATGAATGAAATGCCTGGCGTGGTCAGGCGGGGTCACGGGGGTTCGGGCTGGGGTGAGCGGTCAATGGAAAGGACCTGGGCAGGTGCGCTGCTTAATGAAGCCTGCTGGGGAAGGCACGATGGCCCCCCCATCCCGGAGGGGGCCCAAGTTCACCAAGCAGAAAGCTCCGAGGAGCAGAAATGCCAGCCATCTGTCGCCCTGAGGTCTCTAAGGAGGTGGGTTTGATGACGTCCACGTTGGGTGTGAGTTCGTCTCGGGGCTCGGCAGGACATCCGTCCCCGAGGTGGGAAGTCTGGGGCCAGTCGCTCCACCTGTTTGCGCCTCCGTTTTCTCCCGAGTCAAGCAGAGTCATGCCCGCCTCGCGGGGTCTCTGCGCGGGTGACCCGAGCGCTACGAAGCCCGCGCACCCTGCAGGGCCCGGCCCCGGGATGCCTCTCGTCCTGCCGTCCCGCCCCGGGCCTGTGTCGCCGGGTCGCAGGCGCTGGCAGCTGCAGCGGGGAGGGGGCGACTCGGCAGGC
Source organism: Prionailurus viverrinus (assembly GCF_022837055.1). Classification (NCBI taxonomy): domain Eukaryota; kingdom Metazoa; phylum Chordata; class Mammalia; order Carnivora; family Felidae; genus Prionailurus; species Prionailurus viverrinus. Next base: position 62,515,879 of record NC_062577.1, read on the forward strand.
CGGGCCCGGGCGCACGGTCCCCTCGGCACCCTGCGGGAGGCGCCGGGCCGGGACCTGGGAGCTCGCGGGTGCAGACAGGTATTTCCAGTCGGGCCGGGGAAGGGGCGGGCGGGGCGGGGAACGCGAGCCGGGCCCCCCCCCCCCCCCCCGAGCTGCGCGGATCCCCCCGGGGGTCCCGCTCCCGGCACGGCTCGGCTGGGCTGTCGGCCCCGCGCCTCTCCCCGGACGCGCGCGGACGGCGGGGGCTCGCGGGTGGCGAGGCCCGGGAGGACGGCGGGCCAGCTCCGGCGACCCGGGGCCCGCGCAGCGGGTCTCTCCCGCTCCCTCCCCGGCCGGCACCCGGCACCCGGAGCTCCGCCAGGGGGCGACCCGAGCCCGCCGCCGCGCGTCCCGCCCTCCCGAAACTACAACTCCCAGGCCGCTCGGGGGTCGCGGCCGCCCCGCCCCGCCCCGCGGGTCGGCCCCCTCGGCGGCGGGGGGCGGGGCGCGGCGGTCTCCCTGGCGACGCGGGCGCTGGGGCGCCGGGCGGGAGGCGGGCCCGCCCCCTATTGTGTGGCTGCGGGAGCCGGGCCGCGCGGCGCCGGGCAGGTGAGGGCGGGGGCGCTCCGGGGCAGGGACGGCCGCCGGCGGGGCTCGCGAGTTCCGGGGGAGCCGAGGCGGCGGGGGCTGGGGGCGCCGTGGGATTCTTCGGGGGAAGCAGAACTCGAGTTGTGGGGAGTGAAGTGGGGTTTTGGGGGGGCGGGTCGGGGAGGGGGATTCCCGGAGAACCGGAGGCGACTGGAGGTAACGCGTGCGTGTGTGTGTGTGTGTGTGTGTGTGTGTGCGCGCGCGCGCGTCGGTGCAGGGGGGTGGGTCTTGGGGGGGGGTGTCCAAAAGCAAGGGGGGGAAGTTCAGGGGTCCGGAGCAGGCGAAGGAGAAGGGAATTGAGGGTGGGGTATCCGGAGAGTATTGTGGGCTGGGGCCGGAGAATTTTCGGGAGGGCGATTCCCGCGGAGAGGATGGGTGGGGACTCTGCGGGCGACGGGAAGGGAGTGCCTGGAACCGCGGAGGACCTGGTGCAGTTGGAGATCAGGTGTGGAAAATGGGAATTTGCGGGGAGGTGGGGGGGGGGGGCTGTGAGAAGTAGGGATAGCAGGAATCGGAGCACTTGGTGGGGAGACCAGACGGGTGAGGGCATGGGGAGGGGGCGCGGTGGGCAGAGGAGTTGGAAGATCATAGGGAAAGCAGAGGAATGCTGGGGAAACCCGGGTTACTGGGGTGCTCGGAAAGCTGAGCCGCGAGGGAACTGGGGCTCCCATCCGTTTGGGAGAAGGTCTGTCGGGGAAGAATGGGAGAGCCCGCCGCGGGCAGAGGGAAGCCAGGGGAAGGTTTGCTGGTGAGTCGTGCGGAGTTACCTACGCGGGGCCATTAAGTAGAGGCAGGGGTCGGGCTGAGAGACACGGTGGGGGAGGGCGGGATGCTTTACAGCCAGTCCGGGACTGGGAGGCCGGGAGCGGGGTGGAGGCCAGAGCAGAGTCCGCTTGGATCTGCGGGGCCCAAGGCCGCAGCAGTCCCGCCCCCAGCCCACTGTGACCACCCTCTGGGGCCCACAGGAGTTCCTACCCTGCGCACCCCAGGGCTCACTTTGTACTCACTAGGGACTGGCAGGCTTCCGGCTTCAGGGACCATGCCTCTAGGGCTGGGGAAGGGAAAGCCTGGCAAAGTCTGGGCCCTGAGGACACTGGAGGAGAGCGAATGGGAAGCTTTGGGGTGAGGCACTCGGGTCGTGCTGTCTGGCGGAGCGAGGGCTGCTTGGCAGCATCATGAAGGGAAAGTGGTGCCAGCTGCCTGTCCCGGGACCTGCCCGGGCCTGGAGGGTGCCGTCCCGGCCCCCAATTCCAGCAGGTGGGGGAGGCATCTCCTCTCCCCGCTGCCTGACTCAGTCACTGCTAAAACAGTGTTGGGAGGCTGAGTGGAGAAAGAGATACGGCGTCCCTCCCCAGCTTCCAGGAGTCACAGAGGCGGGGGAGGTGGGCAAGGGATTGTGTGCGTGGGTACCCTGGGGGCCGCTTTCTGGGGGTTCCCGCCCAGGTTTTGCCCTTCACTGGCTCTGTGCCCCTGAGCAAGCCCTGAGCAGGGTCCTTATTTGTCACTGTGGGGTGAAGGAGTAATCCTGGTTCTCCCTGGCGATCTGCTACTTGTTATCAGCATCAGGACTAGGGAAAGAACAGAGAAGAGGCTGAGCCATGGGGACCCTTCATCTCCCATTTTCTGACAAATCTTTTTCCAAGCTCAGCTTTCCGGGCACGTCAGTAACCCAGGTTTCCCCAGAATGCTCTTCAGATCTTTCCAACTCCTCTGCCCCACCCTCCCCGTGTCCTCCCCTGTCAGGTCTCCCCACCCAGTGCTCCCCGGTTCTCCCAGAGCCCCCACCCCGGCCCTTATCCCCCAGGGCGGCAAGATCTCTGGTGTCTTCACCCCTCCCCTGCTTCTCTGCTCTCCTCTCTCTTCGTTTGCTCTCCTCCTGGCCTGTCTCTGACGGTGGGGTTTCTTCTGGTTCCCAGTATTGGCCCACTCGGCATGTTGCCTTGCGTTTTGTGTTTAGATCTGGTGGTGCTCCAGGGAGCGGCTGCATCAGGTGTTACGTGAGCCAAGCCCTAACCGTGCAGAAGAGTGAGAGCTGAAACCTGCTACCGGATCAGAAGGCATCCCTCCCGGGGCTTGCTGGGCTGTGGACACCTCCCGGGCCCCTCCGTCTGGGCCCCGTGGATAGGAGGGGCTGGCCGAGCAGGCAGCTGGGCTATGGTTTGCTGCCTCGGTCTGGCCGTCCTCAGCCTGGTCATCAGCCAGGGGGCTGACGGTGAGCCGGATTCCCTGGGCTGAAGAGCTCCCCGCCGGCCTTGGAGGGGGGGGGCATTCCCCGGGGCCAGGGGAGGGGGTTCTCTGTGAGCACGCGGGGTAGGGGATGAAGAGCGCGCTGGTTCTGGAGAAGTCGAGGCTTCTCTCAGCCACTTCACAGAGTCCTAGGGATCGCGCAGAGACCCCGAGGGAGCCTACTGTCCCAGCCCTGATTCTGGTCCCTGTTGTCTGCGCAGGTCGAGGGAAGCCTGAGGTGGGGTCAGTGGTGGGCCGGGCTGGCGACAGTGCGGTGCTGGGCTGTGACCTGCTGCCCCCGGCTGGCCGGCCCCCGCTACATGTCATCGAGTGGCTGCGCTTTGGATTCCTGCTCCCCATCTTCATCCAGTTCGGCCTCTACTCTCCCAGAATTGACCCCGATTACGTGGGTAAGACAAGGGGGTACTGTGAACACCCCAACAGAGGGGGGCTGGGTGGGGGGCGGGCAAGGCCTCTTCTTCACTGCTCTGCCTCCCCCTCCCCCACTGCGTCATGCCAGTTGGGGGGCTCTAGGCGGCTGGCAAGTGGGTTGACGGGCAGCGGGGTGGGTGGGTCTGTGGCCTGTGTGCTTCTCCAGCGGAGGCTGGGTGGGGGGGGGGGGGTCTCCGTCCAGAGGTGCGTGTGCACGGAGGGTGGGCTGGGGAGGACCAGGGTCCCTAAGGGTCAGGGAATGGATGGGGCCAGGCTGGGTTATGTGGCTCCTGTACTAACGTATGGACCCTCGCCCCTCCCCCAGGGCTGCCTTCTGCACCCCTGCTGGCTCCCTCAGAGGGCTGGGTTTCCTCCTAATCCCGAATGGAGTCTTAATCTGAGCGAATGGAGTCTTAATCTGAGCGGTTTAGTGCAGGCCTCAGAGGGCAGCGTGTGGGAGGGGGAGGGCCCGAGGCGAGGGCTGGGGGCTGCTGGGCCAGACAGTCTTTAGAGGGAAACCCAGGAAAGGCCACCTTGGGGACGCTGATGGGGGAGGGGACCCCCACCTTTCCCCTCTTTAGTTTGAATCCTGAGAGCGGCTCTGGGATTGGCTGAGCTGTCCCTGAGGGGCAGGCTGAGCTCAGGCAGGTGCCTCCGGAAGGAGAGTTTATTTTCAAACCGGGGGCAGTTGTTGGCAAACAGCCTGGTGGGAGCGGATGTGTCTACACAAGCCCCGTGAGAGCTGATGAAAGCAGGGCCCAATTAGGACAAGTGGGGTAAAAAAAAAAAAAAAAAAAAAAAAAAAAAAACGGGCTGTGCCCACCAGCCCGCCCTCCCTGCCTCTGCGGGGCCGGGGCTGGGCCGGGAGGGGTTTGGGCTGAGGGCTGAGGCTGGGTAGATACAGAATGTTGCCTGACTGAGGACGGGGCAGGGGCAGGTGGAGTGGAGGAGGGAGAGGAATTTTCCTGGGATTCCTAGCTGTCCTTCTCTCTGCCCGTCTTGGGGTCCCTCGGGCAGACAAGCCGCTGGCTGGCCGGCTGGCCACTTTGCTACCTGTGGGTTTCCTTTCTCCATGTCGCTCTGAGCTGCGGGAACTGTGAGCCGGTAACCCCTCGGGGCTTCTTCCTGCCCCTGCCCTTAGTGCCCACCCCTGCCCCCGCCCCCCAGTAGCTAGTCCAGCCAGTCTGGGGAGTCAGAGCTGGCGGGGAGGGCCCTGTGCCCATTAACTCTCTTACTGCCTCCCGTCTAAGGGGCCTCTCGGCCTTTGTGCAGGGGACTCCGAACCCGCAGTTGCTAAGCAACGGGAGGTGGAGGTTGCTAAGGACAATGCCGGCCTGTCATAAGCCCTCTGGGCAAGTGAAGGAGAGATGGTCTGGGGCGAGTGTGAGGCTGGTGGCCTAGAACGTGGGAGGGACCACGCCTGAGACCCCAGCTCCCAACCTTTGAAGACTCCAGAATCCATCTGGCGGAGGGGCCGGGATTTACAGACTAGCACAAAGTGGTGAAAAGCGGTATAAAACAGGCTGGGACGCCTTCCTAACCCTCGAGCTGACTTGGTCTTTGACTTTCATGCTGTCTTTCTTGGGAACTTCGGGACAGCGCGGCTGGCAGAAAGGCATGAGTTTTCTCTCTGTCCCGAGTTGTTTGCTGCAAGGCAGTTCTCTTTTTTTTTTCTTCCTTTTCTAGTGTTTATTTATTTTTGAGACAGAGAGAGACATAGTGTGAGCGGGGGGGGGGGGGGTTGGAGAGAGAGGGGGACACAGAATCCGAAGCAGGCTCCAGGCTCTGAGCGGTCAGCACAGAGCCTGACGTGGGGCTTGAACTCACAAACTGCGAGATCATGACCTGAGCCGAAGTCGGATGCTTAACGGACTGAGCCACCCGGGCGCCCCAAGGCAATTCTCTTATTCTCAGAACACTCCACCCTCCAGGCCTCTCCCCTTTTTTCCTGCAAAACCTTCCTTGTGGTCACAGCTCCCGGGAAGCAGTAGTCCTCTCGCTTCGTGGTCCTTGGAACCTCTGAACACAGCAAGGAGCATCTCTTGAACTGTGTATGTGAGCTTGTACATGCACGTGCGTGTGGGTTCTCTGCCTTCTGAGAGCTGGAGAGAGCAGTCAGTGTCTCGCGCTTCCTTGACGCACTCCTGCATGTGCGGGGCGGTGCAGGGCGCGGCGGGGGAGGGTCTGAAGCCCACCAGGCTGTGGCCCTGCGGGTGGAGGGTGGGCCTACGGGACTCAGGAGGACTCAGGACTGCCTGCCTGCCCCTGGCCATCTTCCTGTGCCGTGCCACAAGTCTAGCAGCCCGTATCTCCCAGAAAAGGGAGGGCACGCAGTATGCCTCCTTGAATGTTCAGATCCGCAGACATTTAGAACTGTTATCCGCTGACCACCAACACCCTGAGTGGGAACACCCTGGATGTGGTCAGTGCTGTGTGCCCCGAGCGTCACTTGATCCTAACCCCATGGTGCACTGGAAAGTGTTCCGCATCTGGAGGAAGAAGGCCTGACTTTGTCACTTACGAGCCGTGGGATTTTGGAAGGAAGCTTCGTGTCCGTCCTTTCCTCTCTAATGGATTTCCTGCGAGGATTAAATGTTACATGGTCCACATTCAGTGCTCAATATCCCTTCTTCTTCTTGCTTTTCTCGTAGAGCTCAAAGACAACCGTAATGAGAAGTGGCTATCTTTTGGAACTTAAGGGGACTTTGCACTCTGGGGTCGCAGGGCTCCGTGGCCACGCAGATGGGGGTTACGGAGGAATCCCGAAGAGGGTGTGTGTGGAAGGGTGTGATCGTGTTAAATATTTACCCGCAAGGCCTAGGCTTATCTCCTAGGTGGAGACTTCAACACCTAGCCCTGGAAACAGGTCCGCCCATCCTGGAGAGTTCACACCCCTGGACCTCATCCTTGGAAGGAAAAAGTCCCTTGCCTAAGACCACCACGCCAGCCTCAGCCTGTTCAGTCTCCTCTTCTTCCCTGACGGCACTAGATTATATCCCTACAGGCTTCGATTATATTTTGGAAAGATCACCCTGGGGGTAGAAGGGAAGAGGGAGGACAGCTTCAGAATTTCTGGTGTTCGGAGGGCCAGTCGGGGGCACCGGCTGGTTGTTGGGAGGGGGCACGTGCTCAGGGACTGTCTCAGAGCAGTAGTTGTTCCGTGTCAGCCTAAAGATTTAGAAAATCTCATTTGTCCACATCGAAAGTCAAGGTGTGGTGGGCTGATGAATGTAACAGAAGGTGGGCTCGGGGCCAGGAGGCGTCGGGGTGGGCTGTGGAGTAAGTCAAGGGATCCTCCGGGACCACACTAAGGTGAAGACAGAAGAGAAGGAACAGATCAGGGGGCAGAATCTCAAAGCCGTGCTGAACACGCAGACGTGGGCGGTGACGGGGAGGGGTCTAGGCAGTCCCAGGTGCTGGCAGGGCGGTGTGGTGCGCGGTGGGGCCGGCCGCTGCTGGGGGTGGGCGGAGAGGACCTGCCACCAGGTAAGGGGAGGCCCGAGATCGAGTCCCGCTTCTGATTTCGCACCTTGTGCTCATCCGTTTGTTCAGTATGTGAGCAGTGAGCCGCCCGCCTGCCCCGCGTCCCTTCCCGCCTCCCTCCCCAGCCAGATTTGTCTTAACCTCTTTTTCCGGATGAAACCCGAGTTGGCCAGTTTGCCCAAGGGAATACACCGCAGAGCTGGGCTCTGGGTCTCCCTGGCTCCCGAGTGTGGGCCTCTCTCACTAGGCGGCACTGCCGGTGAGAGCTGTGTGGGGAGGGGGCCGAGGGATGTGGGGTGCAGCCTCAGTCTGAACCTGGTGGCGTAGTGGATGCTGACGGAGGGGGGGGGGGGCGTGTGTGTCTGCCTGTGCTGTGGCCGTGTGGCTTTGTGGAGCTCCGTGTGGCCAGTCAGCCGGGGCCCCGGGTGCCCTGGGGCGTGAAGGGATGGGGTGAGGAGGCTGCTGACCTTGCTGCCTGGCTGGGCTGGACTCTGGCCACCCTAAGGCGCTTAGGCCGTTGATAATAGCCCCGAGGGATTAGGGGCTTTGGTAGGCGAGGTCTGGGTCCCTGCTTGGGCCCCAAACACTGCTGAGGTTTCCAGGGCCAGTGCTCTGGCGGGAGGGGTCCTCCAGGAGCCATACGTTGCCCCTCCGAAGCGCCCAGGGCTGGGGCAGATCCTGTAAGACTCACGAGGAGACTAAGTGTGGCTCTAATTTTTTTTTTTTTTTTAATGTATATGTATTTTTGAGAGAGACAGAGACAGAATGCGAGTGGGTTAGGGGCGGAGAGAGGGAGACACAGAATGCTCCAGGCTCTGAGCTGTAAGCATAGAGCCCGACGCGGGGCTCGAACTCACGAACCGCGAGATTATGACCCGAGCCCAAGTTGGACGCTTCACCGACTGAGCCACCCAGGCGCCCCTAAGTGTGGCTCTTAAACCGCCCTTCTCCCAACGGTCCTTGAAGCCACCTGCGGTTCAGTAGGATGTCTTGTGCGCCTGCTACCACTCTGGGTTTCTCTTGGTCTAAACTGGATCTCAGCTGCTAAAAGGCAGGAGTGATCCGCGGCTGAATGGAGGGATCTGCCCTCGGTGACCCCAGCCCCACCCGTGTCTCTCCGGTCCCCGCTGGATCACGGTGACTGGAGGAGACAGGGCCTCGCTCTTGACCTCTGAGAGTAACCAGCGTGACCAGGGTTTGGGGCTCCTCCCCCAGGGCGAGTCCGGCTGCAGAAGGGGGCATCTCTCCGGATTGAGGGGCTCCGAGCGGAAGACCAAGGCTGGTACGAGTGCCGAGTGCTCTTCCTGGACAAGCACAGCCCTGAGGACGACTCTGTTAACGGCTCCTGGGTGCACCTTACAGTCAATTGTATGAACCTGGGGGCGGGTGGGGGGGGGGCCGCATGATGAGGACCTTTGGGGGGGGTGGTTCCGGGGCCCCACCCTCGCTGATGCTCCTGTTTTCTGGCTCACTGTCTGCATCTTGCCCCTGCCACCGCCACGCCTGCCCTCCAGTGTTGGAACTTCCTCTGTCTTCCCCGTCCCTGCGCCTCTGGCCGGGAGAGGGGAATGGGTAGGGGGCTGCCGGGCCCTGAGCGAAACACGGCTCACGTGTTGAGACGGCGTTTTGTTTTCTCAAAACACCTTTTCACCCAGGACCTCATGAATTCTCTGTCAACCCTCAGAAGGAAGGAAGGTCAGAATCCTTCCCCTTTCACGGATGGGGAGACTGGATCCTGCCGCTGCTTAGGGGCAGAGCGGAGTCTGGACCCAGGCCTCCGGACCCCCAGAGCAGTGCCAGGGCCCACTAGCTCTCCCCCGGCTCTGACACCCCTCCTGTGCACAGCCCCAGTTGCTAAGTCCGCAGGCCAGTGTGGGGATGGGCTGGTGCCACCCTCACTTGGCCTGAGCTCAGCAGGCAGGGTGGCCCAGGGCTGGGGACTCCCGAGCAGTGGGGCCGGCCGGTGGGCTGAGGCCTGCAGCCCTGACCGGTGTCCCTGCTCTTTGGACTGAGAGCCCCTCTGGCATCCCCTGATGCCTCTCTCTCTGCAGCACCCCCTCAGTTCCTGGAGACCCCTCCCCAGGTGCTGGAAGTTCAGGAACTGGAGCCTGTGACCCTGCGTTGTGTGGCCCGTGGCAGCCCACAGCCTCATGTGACTTGGAAGCTCCGAGGACAGGATCTTGGCCAGGGCCAGGGCCAGGGCCAGGTGCAAGTGAGTCCCGGGGCTGGGCTAAGTGGGCCTGATAGGGTGTGAGGGGGAGGCTTGGGGGCGGGGCTAGAGGCCCAGGGGCCAAAGGCCGCGCTGGGAGACTGGCCAGGGAGGGACACCTCACTGGCTTCCTGAGCCTGGGGTGCTGCTGCCCTCTGCCGGCCAGACTCGGAAGTGCAGGGTCTGAGGCCCGTGGGAGGGAGGGAAGGGGAGGCAGGGGGCAGGGGGGGGGAGGGGGAGGGGGGGAGGAGGAACCTTCCTCATCCCCTCCTACCCTAGGTGCAGAATGGGACGCTGTGGATCCGGCGGGTGGAACGCCGCAGCTCTGGGGTCTACACCTGTCAAGCCTCCAGCACCGAGGGCAGTGCCTCCCACGCCACCCAGCTGCTGGTGCTAGGTGCTCTGGTGGGGGTGCTGCGGGCCGGAACTAGGGACCTGTATGGGGGGGCTCTGACCTGTGGCTGGGGGTGCACGTAGCAGGAGAGGACACAGGGGCGTGGAGAGAAAGGGAGCTACCAATGCAGGCTGGTGCTCTAAAACCACATCTCTCTCTCTCTCTCTCTCTCTCTCTCTCTCTAATTTTTTTAATGTTGTATTTAGTTTTGAGAGAGTTCAGGCAGGGGAGGGGCAGAGAGAGGGGAACAGAGAATCCGAAGTGAGCTCAGTGCTGACAGCAGTGAGCCAGATGGGGGGCTCGAACTCCCCAACCGTGAGATCACCACCTGAGCTGAAGTCGGACGCTTAACCTCCTGAGCCACCCAGGCGCCCCTCTAAAAACCAGCATCTTAATTTTAAAAGGAGCAGTGAATGGACGAGTAGATATTTAGGGCCCAGCAGTGTGGTGTGTAAACCCCCCCTAGCCCCGCAGGTTCTCATCTATATATAAAGAGGTTCCTATCTACGTTTTAGGACTAGGTAAGAATTTAATCAGGTTCAGTTGAGTACAGTGATCAGCACTTAGTAACTCCTGTCCGAGACCTTCCGTCTAGAAGGAAAGCTAAGAGACGGCCTGGACTCTGCCTTCGGAGAGCCTCTTCTAAAGGGAAGGCAGATGAGTTAGCGAAGTGTCACTTTTCCCTGGTTCTGTGGGAAGGCAGCGCTGAGGAACTGTTAAGGGCCAAGCCCGCCAGGGTCAGGAAGGCCTGAACGAGTCTTGCCTACCCTGCTAACTTTGGGCCCTCACTTCTCTCTGCCTCTCGGCCTCCACTGCTTCATCCGTGGAGACAGTAATTCCTGGCACAGAAGTCTTGTGAGGATTAAAAGAAATGGTGCAGGGAGGTGCTCAGCGGAGCGCCCCGCGTGTCTGTCGTGTTCTATAGGCCCCCCGGCCCGGATCGTCACCTCCTATTCCCGACGACCCAGGCAGCGGAGCCCGGGGAGGGGAGAGAGCAGTGGGGCGGTAGAAGGGAGAGACGGATTTGCAGGGATGATGCGGCCTGGCCAGACGCTGTGGAACGAGCATTCCAGAGCAAAGGCGTGCAGCCGGCCCGGGGCACGACATGCCCACCCTGAGCTGAAAGGGTTCTTAAGGGTTGGCGAATGAAAAGACAGTTGGCCGGGCCGGGAGGGGTTGGATCCTGAGTGCCCACGAGGCTGGATCGAGAAGTTCGAGCTTGATGTGGTGGGAGCCAGGAGTTGTGAGTTCTTGAAAAAAAGATTTTTTTAATGTTTATTTATTTCGGAGACAGAGAGAGAGCATGGGTGGGGGAGGAGCAGAGAGAGAGGGAGACACAGAATCCCAAGCGGGCTCCAGGCTCCGAGCTGCCAGCACACAGCCCAATATGGGGCTCGAACTCCCAAACCGTGAGATCATGACCTAAGCCAAAGTCGGTCGCTCAACCGACTGAGCCACCCAGGCGCCCCAGGAGTTGTGAGTTCTTGAACAGAAGCGTTGTGTTCTGGCCAAAGGGGGTGTCTCTGTGCGAATGGCCGCTGGAGTGGCCAGACGGGGGAGCCTCGGTCGGGGATCGTGCTGTATCCGCTGGTGAGGTGTTGGGCACCTGCATTAGGGTAGGACACGTGGAGGTGATTTAGCAGGCGACAGCTGAGGGAGGTCAAGGGTAAATGAGCAGAGAGTGAGCCTGCCTCCCCCTCCCCAACATACACGCACACGCAGGTTCTAGGCGGGGGAGTCCGGGTGAATTGGGTTGTCCCTGGTGGGAAGGGGATCTGGTCTGGGGAAGAGAAGGAACTTGCGTTAGGTACAGGGGTTAGGGCTGTTTCAGTTCCCCTATTCCAGAGGGCAGATGGCAGGAAGAACTGTAGAGGGGACCTCAGGGCTGAGGCCTCTCTCTTCCCATGTGCTCCCCCACAGGCCCCCCGGTCATCGTGGTGCCCCCCAAGAACAGCACGGTCAATGCCTCCCAGGATGTTTCCTTGGCCTGCCGGGCTGAGGCGTACCCCACCAACCTCACTTATAGCTGGTTCCAGGACAGCGTCAACGTGTTCCACGTTAGGTGGGGCTTGGGGGTGGGCGGGGGACCCGTGGGCAGCCTTGGAGGAGTCCCCCGGCTCAGCGAGCCTGTACCCCTGCCCACACGTGCCACATTGCAGCCGCCTGCAGCCCCGAGTGCGGATCCTGGTAGACGGGAGCCTGCGGCTGCTGGCCGCCCAGCCGGACGATGCGGGCCGCTACACCTGCGTGCCCAGCAATGGCCTCCGGCGCCCGCCCTCGGCCTCTGCCTACCTCACTGTGCTCTGTAAGCCTCACCCGGCTCCCTCCCCAAGCCTGCTCCCTCCCCCTGGGCCAGGCCAAGTTCCTGCCCCACAACCTGCCACTGCTTCCCCCACCAGACCCAGCGCAGGTGACAGCGATGCCTCCTGAGACCCCCCTGCCCGTAGGCATGCGGGGGGTGATCCGGTGCCCGGTCCGCGCCAACCCCCCACTGCTCTTCGTCAGCTGGACCAAGGATGGGCAGGCCCTGCAGCTGGATAAGGTACAGACCTCCGAGCGGGGGAAGGAAGTGTGTGGCTTGGTGTGATCCTGGGCAGGCCAGCTGGGGTGGAGTTAGCTCAGTCTAATTCAAGTCAGTGACTAGGGATACACCCCTTCCCCGGGGGGGCTGTGTGGGGGTGTTTGTGGAGGAGCACAGCATCCGTCTTGAAGGAGGGCACAGCCTAGAAGGGGTAGGACAGAGCACAGACACTCTGCTGGAAGGCCAGGGCTGGTTGAGGACAGATCAGCAACAACTTCTGGGACCTTGGTGATGGGCCTTGGGGGGGTGGACAGACATTCGGAGCAGGAACCAGGGCCCTGAGGCAGGAAACGGTACCTCGCGTGTAGGGCGTGACGAGTCCTCGAGTTTGGGGGGAGCCACATGCCCGTGGGTACACGGTGCTGCAGAGAAACAGGTTGGGGCCAAGAGGGAGAAGTGTGGGTACCAAGTGAATATTACGTTCTTACAAGCAGTTGGGGTCTTTGTCCGCCCTCATGGGCGACCACCACATCTTTTGGTCCTAGTGTCCCCGTCCCCGGGGGCTTCTGCGATAGGAGGACTGGATACGTTTTTGTTGGAAGTTACAAAAAAAGTCCGCAGCTGTTGAGCAGTGGTGCGACAGCATCGGAGCTGTGAGCGGGAGTTGAGTCTGTCGGGTGGATGGAGGGCAGAGTGGACACAGGGAGAGGGGTTCAGAGGCTGCGAAGTGGTCCAGGTGAGAGGTGAGGGGGTCCTGGGCGTGGACGGGCTTCATGCCTAGAGGGAGGCCTTCCCGGAGGAGAGATCTGGTGAGCAATTCGATGGGGGAGCGAGGAGTCCGGGTTAGTGGGGACAGTGGGGCCCTTGACAAAGAACAGGGAAGGCAGGGAAAGGAAAGGATTTGGAGTGGAAGATGCTGACTTTCATTACCGGGGTGCCGGACACCCCGGCAGGCAGGGCTCAGCTCCAGGGGGCGCCGCTGGAAAGAGAAGCGTAGGCCTGGAGTTCAGAGAGGGGTCAGGCCTGGAGGAGGAGTCCTCTGCAGGGATGTGGCCTCCTTCCTCCCCAGCCTCTGCTGAACCGCTTTCACTTCCCCGCAGCTCCCTGGCTGGTCCCAGGGCCCCGAGGGCTCCCTGATCATCGCCCTGGGGAACGAGGATGCCCTGGGAGAATACTCCTGCACCCCCTACAACAGTCTCGGTACTGCAGGGCCCTCCCCGGTGACCCGCGTGCTGCTCAAGGTGAGGGTGGCTGCGGGCGCCCTGGCGAGGGGGGCAGAGCAGTCACTTCGGAGTCCAACGGTGGCGGCGGCAGCTGTCAGACTCCGTGCTGGCGATTTCTGTAGAGGTGGTGCTGGCGAGGTGGGGTGTGAGGGGCGCGTACGTCCCCAAAGTAAGATACCTGCCTGCCCAACTCGCTAACCTTGGCCTCGAGGAAAAGGGGGGTGGAGCAGAGGAGAGGGTGAAGGGTGTTCCGGGGAGGTGTGTGCCCCCCAGAGAGGCCTCCCAGACCCCCATTTCCCTCCAGCCCCACCGGGGAGCAGAGACAACAGGTAGGGAGACCCTGGGAGATGGGGTGTGATGGGAGCCCCAGAGTGGGGAGCGGCCCTTAGACGGCAGTGCAGGAGGCCCCTCCCAATGCCAGATCTGGCTTGCAGGCTCCCCCAGCTTTTCTAGAACGACCTAAGGAAGAATATTTCCAAGAAGTAGGGCGGGAGCTACTCATCCCCTGCTCTGCCCAGGGAGACCCCCCTCCTGCTATCTCTTGGGCCAAGGTAAGGCTCCTAGCCCCGCTCTGCCCACGCGCACACGCTCTGCACCCCTGCCTCTCCCTGCCCCTCGTCATTCTGCGGGAAGGAGGGAGCCATCGGAGGCAGGGTGGGGAGGACGCTGGAGCTGCCCTCGGTGAGGGGTGGCCGCATGTGTCCTCAGGGCTGACCAGTGGTTCCGTAGGTGGGCCGGGGGCCGCAGGGCCAGGCCCAGGTGGGCAGCAACAGTAGCCTCATCCTGCGGCCGCTGACCAAGGAGGCCCATGGGCGCTGGGAGTGCACCGCTAGCAATGCTGTGGCCCGAGTGGCCGCCTCCACACATGTCTACGTGCTGGGTTAGTGGCTGGAGAGCAGGCTGGGGGCCAGAGGAACCCATGTGGGACAGGGGACGGGAGAATCATTTGTGGAGGTCCACATGGGGATGGGGGGCAGGGGGCCCTGGGATGATGGGTTGGAGGTCAGAGGCCCTGGGAACCCTCCTTAGCTCTTTACCTGACCAGCCTCCCCTCCCCCCCGACTCAATTCCCCCTCCCCAGGCACCAGCCCACACGTTGTCACCAATGTGTCCGTGGTGCCTTTGCCCAAGGGTGCCAATGTCTCCTGGGAGCCCGGCTTCGATGGTGGCTATCTGCAGAGATTCAGTGTCTGGTATACCCCACTGTGAGTGATCTGCCGCTCCTGTCCCCCCACCCGATTCCCTCTGGCCCTCTGCCCTTCCTCCCACCACCCTTCCATCCCAGCCCCGCCCTAACTCTGCTGCCCTGTTTCCAGGGGGACCTTTGGTGTTCAGGGCCCAGGTCCCGAGATCCTGGACGGCTGAGGGGAGGGGACAGGTCGGTCTCTGGACTCCAGAGCTTCCTGGCCCCCCTAGTAACGAAGTCCCCCCGTTTCCTCATGTCCTCCAGGGCCAAGCGTCCGGACCGAACCCACCACGACTGGGTGTCGCTGGCGGTGCCTGTGGGGGCTGCTTACCTCCTGGTGCTGGGGCTGCAGCCCCATATCCAGTACCAGTTCAGCGTCCTAGCGCAGAACAAGCTGGGCAGTGGGCCCTTCAGTGAGATCGTCTTGTCTGCCCCCGAGGGTGAGAGATCTCCCCCCGCCCCAACGCCAGCACCTGACCGGACGGGATAGGACTGATAGGGAAAACCTGGATTTGGCACGACCTGGGTGGGAGGGGGCAGAGGAGCCGGGCAGCTTGCGGTCCACAGGGGTTTATGGAACGTGATTCGGGGGTGTCTTTAGGGGCTCTGGGAGAATAGCTGAGCATGGAGTTGGGGGCGGGGAACAGAGGGGTTGGCATGTTGTCTGTCTGCCCATCTCATGCCTGTCTGCCCTGCTTAGGGCTTCCCACCACGCCAGCTGCCCCCAGTCTTCCGCCCACTGAGATGTCACCTGCCCTGTCACCTCCCCGAGGCCTGGTGGCAGTGAGGACACCCCGGGGGGTGCTCCTGCATTGGGATCCCCCAGAACTGGTCCCTAAAACACTGGATGGCTATATCCTGGAGGGGCGGCAAGGCTCCCAGGGCTGGGAGGTGCTAGACCGGGCCGTGGCAGGCACAGACATGCAGCTGCTGGTACCTGGACTCATCAAGGTATGTGTGCGAGGCAGGCACCGGGAGGTTCCTCCCCGCGGTGCTCCGGGCCCCGGCTCCGTTCCCCAAACCTGGGCTTCTCACCCTCGCTTCCCAACTGCACGGTCTTTCTGGACAGAGCTGGGGTGGGCGGTGCTGGGTCCTGACCCCCTCCCCGGACCCCCCCCCCCCAGGACGTTCTGTACGAGTTCCGCCTCGTGGCCCTCGCAGGCAGCTATGTCAGCGATCCGAGCAACACGGCCAACGTGTCCACTTCCGGTGAGAACCCGGCGGGAGGGCAGAGCGTAAGCACGGTGGGGGGGGGGGGGCGCTGAGCCCACTGTCGCGGGCACCGACCGCCCCTCGTGACCCCTCGCCCAGGCCTGGAGGTGTACCCCTCCCGCACGCAGCTGCCGGGCCTCCTGCCCCAGCCGGTCCTGGCCGGCGTGGTGGGCGGGGTCTGCTTCCTGGGCGTGGCTGTCCTCGTGAGCGTCCTGGCCGCCTGCCTGACCAACCGGCGCAGGGCAGCCCGCCGCCGCCGCAAGCGCCTCCGCCAAGGTAGGCCCCCGAGGCCACGCCCCCGAGGGCCCCGCCTCCCGCCCCAGCCCCGCCCCCCCGGAGGTGGCCACCCGCCTCCCGCGCAGGGCAGGTGCGTCCTGTCTATCCGCACTTGTCTGTCCCCAGCGGGGAGGGTTTGCCGGCGGGTGTTGGGTGAGGCTGTGCGCCTGGGGCTCTGGAGGGCCTGAGGTTTGCCGGTGTCACCTCTGGTTCTTCCCGAACAGATGCGCCTCTTATCTTCTCCCCGCCCGGGAAGTCAGCTCCGCAGTAAGTCCCTCCACCTCCTCCGCTTCCTTCGGCCTTCCCTCTGTCTTGCCGCTGTCTTGGCCTCCTTGGTGGTGTCTTGGGGTGGGCGGGGAGGGGCGGAACAGAAGTTGGAAGGAGGTGAGGGTGGGAGTGCAGAGGTCCCCCCCTGGGGCTGCCCACTGTTGGCTGTGCGCCTTTCTGCCACCCCTCCACCACGTGGGTCTTGGTGTCTGTTCGCTGTCCCTAGCTCTGCTCTGTTCACCAAACCTCTCAAGGCTGGTCCTGGGAAGGGGCCTGGCTCCCTGCCACAGAGCCGGATCCCCTGTCCTTCCGCAGCTCTGCTCCGGGTTCGGGCAGTCCTGACAGCGTGGCAAAGCTGAAGCTCCAGGGCTCCCCGGTTCCCAGCCTGCGCCAGAGTCTGCTCTGGGGGGAGCCCGCTGGTCCCCCCAGCCCCCCTCCGGATCCTCCACCTAGCCGGGGCCCCTTACCCCTGGAGCCCATTTGCCGGGGACCAGACGGCCGCTTTGTGATGGGACCCAGCGCCGGGACCCCCCAAGAAAGGTCAGGCTCTGAGCGAGCTGAACCTCGGACCCCATCCCAGCACCAGGCCAGGTCCTATGACTGCAGCAGCAGCAGCCCCAGTGGGATGCCCCAGCCCCTCTGCATTGCAGACATCAGCCCTGTGGGGCCCCCTCCCGAGGCCCCGCCCAGTCCTCTGCCTGGTCCAGGACCCCTGCTTCAGTACCTGAGCCTGCCCTTCTTCCGGGAGATGAATGTGGACGGGGACTGGCCCCCTTTCGAGGAGCCCGGGCCTGCTCCACCCCCAGATTACATGGATACCCGGCCCTGCCCCACCTCATCTCTCCTTCAGCCCCTGGACTCCGCCACCGTGTCCCCCAGGGCAGTGCTTCCTGGGGCTGTGGTCGGGGCCGGGGCCACCCCAGAGCCCCTGTACACGGCACTGGCCGACTGGACACTGAGGGAACGGCTGCTGCCAAGCCTTCTCCCTGCCGCCCCTCGGGGTAGCCTCACCAGCCAGAGCAGCGGGCGGGGCAGCGCCTCGTTCCTTCGGCCCCCCTCCACAGCCCCCTCTGCGGGAGGCAGCTACCTCAGCCCTGCTCCGGGAGACACCGGCAGCTGGGCCAGTGGCCCTGAGAGGTGGCCCCGAAGGGAACACGTGGTGACAGTCAGCAAGAGGTGAGGACAGTCCCTTCCCTTCCCCACCTTGGCTCCAGTCCCTGCCCAGACTGCCCCACCCCTCTCCTAATACACTGTGCCTTCTGGGCTCTCCCACCCTGGGACCAGGAGAACTTGTCTCCTTTTAGAAGCTTTTGCCGAGGTCCGGGGATCTTCGGGGGAAACCCATGGCCCAAGCTGAGTTGGGGGTCTCTGGGTTTGGGCTTTTCTGCTCACCCTCTGTTCTTCTCACCGTACCACGCATTTGTCCCCTGTGACAGGAGAAACACATCTGTGGATGAAAACTATGAGTGGGACTCAGAATTCCCCGGGGACATGGAATTGCTGGAGACTCTGCACCTGGGCGCGGCTGGCCCTCGACCCCGACCTGAAGCTGAGCCAGAGCTAGGTGCGTGAGCCCCCCCAGGAAGGCGGTGCGGCACCCCCGTTCCACGTCTCCCCCGTCTGTTCCCAGCCGGGCCCCGGGCCCCAGCCTTGCTCCTCCTGCTCTCCCTTGGCTCATGTGCACCAGTGACCCCCAGCCCTGTCCTTGCTGTGCCCCCCTCTTGCAGATGTGAAGACTCCAGAGGAGGGTGGCCTCTTGAACGCTGCCCGTGCTTCTGGCCCCGAGGCCCGCTGTGCTGTCCTCCGGGAGGAATTCCTAGCTTTCCGTCGCCGCCGCGATGCCACTAGGGTCCGGCCACCGGTCTATAGACAGCCAGTGCCCCACCCCGAACAGGCCACTCTGCTGTGAGAGCGCCTGATAGGAGGCTGGGTGAAGGCACACAGAGCCTGCAGAGGGGAGGCCCCAGCAAGCCCTAGCTCCGGCCCGGAACACTGCTCCCGCAGCTCTGGTGGTGGTGGGCTTGGGTGGGCTTGCTAGGAGGTGTACATGCCGGGCCCCCGGAGTCCGGGGACTGGGACAGGGATCTTAGATCTGCCCGTGTGTGTGTGAGTGTGTGTGGTGACGGTGATGGTGTTTGTGGTGTGGGTGAGGTTTTTTACAGGTGAATAAAGAAAGTCTGACAAATGTTTCTGTGTGTCTTCTGCCTTTGCATCTGAGAGGGAGGTAGGAAGAGCCCCGAACCCTTAAAAAGGAGGCGGCCCTTCCTGAGTGGACAGGGCTGCACTCAACATCCTTTCAAAAAGCATTTATTGAGTGCCTGCTGCGGGCATCTCCTGAAGACCAACCGTTGAGCTAGACGCTGAGAATGAACAAAGTTCCCGAAGTCAAGCCCTTGCCCTTGGTGAGTTTTTGCCAGTTGGTGAAGCAGGCAAAGAAGCGGTTACGGTGTGATGGGATAGGTTCTGCGATAAAGCTAGGTGTTGGATATTGTGGTAGCACAGAGGAAGGAGCCCACAAACAATGAGTGTGCTTACAGCACGAACTGGGGACAGTGCTTCCCCTGGGGAGCTCCTCACGGGATGGGAGTAACAGTAATAGCTAGTCGTCGCTGAGCACCTGCTATGGGCCAGGCACTGCTCTAGGCTATTCATGTATATCATTTCCTTTTCTGTAACCATGGGGTCGGTAGGATTATCTATTTTCTAGGCTGGCCCGCTGAAGCATAGAGGCTTTAGTCATTTGCCCAGAGGTCACACAGTGGGCATGGGGTAGAGCAGATCAGAAGTGGGTCAAGGGAGGGAAAGCATCCCAGGCAGAAAGCACAGAGGAGTGAGAACAGTGGGTCTCCCAGGGAATCACTTGGTGGACCTGGCTCTCAGGGCCGGGCAGGATTGGGGAACGAGGGACAGAAAGGTGGAAGGACGCTGGTGGTGGATGTCCTTGGAAGCCAGGCCAAACAGTAGCTTCTGTATTACAGGAAGAACCCCACTGGTGGGTGTCGGCAGGGGCTCCACCCCAGGGGGACTGCTCAGCAGAAGCCGGAAGAGGGGTGCTCCTTCAACCCCTAAGCTATGCTGCCCTCCATTCACAGACACAGAACTGCCAGCCTCCCCCTCCTCCCCCTAAGGCCTCCTCTTCTGATCCCTCCAGGATTAGGAAGAGGTGCCGGGTCAGAGAGAGGAGACTAAGGGGAAGAAATCAGGTCTGAACCCTGGGTCCCAACAGTGGTCACGCCCCCTGGGCCCCCGGGGCAAAGAATGACCTCACTGTCAGTTCCTGCCCAGGCCTGAAGTAGGTGGAGAGCGGGAGCACATGCGGGTACTGTCCTGGCCTGCACCCCGGTACTGTCCCACCTTAGCCAGCTGGGGGTGGGGGGTGGGGGTGCGGGTGGGGTCTTCTCGTGCCTCCGTTTACCTAACCACCCTTTTTAAATCAAGACGCTTCTTCCCACATAAACACGCCCACAGTCTTGCGCTAATCTTCCAGGCAAAAAGCTTCCCACCGAGGCACACGTTGTGAGCTCCCAGGTGCAGACGGTGGTTCTCCTGGGTGGAGACCACTGCAGCCGCCCGCGTAGGCCCGACTCCCCAGACCCTGCCGCCCACTGCCCCTCTCCCCAAGCTCTGCCCTCCGCCCCGGCGCTGCGGCGCCTTTAAAGCCTCTGGGCGCTCGCCCCGCCCCGGGTCCGCCCCGTCCGAGGCGGGAGCCGCTGAAAACCCCCGGCCCGGGCCGGGCGCGCCACTCGGTCCGCAGCCCCCGCCCAGAGTGCGCCGCGCCGGCCTGCCAACGGTGAGCAGGGGGAGGGCGGGGGGCGCGCCTCCGGGAAGCGGGAGGCCCGCGCCGGCGACTTGCTCCCGGGGCCGGCGCGAGGGTCCGACGACGGCTCTGCTCGCCCGGTGCTGTCGGGTCCTGTCCCCAAGCCCCGACCCGGCATTGCCGGGCGATGAGGTCAGGCGAGGGTGCGGGTGCACCGACGGGGCGTCCGTCCGCAACGGGGACCGGGCCGTCGGGGTTGACGAGTGGAGGGCGTCGGGGCGTGGCTGGCGGGCTCCGAGGGACCGCGCGCCCGAGCTTCCCCGCGACCCCTCACTTCCCGGTTGCAGGAGCACGTGCGGGGGCCGCCCTCTCTGTGCCTCCTCCCGCCGGCCGTCTTCCTGGGGACTCGGGGTCGCGGGCTGGGGAGGAGAGGCCCCCGACCTCGGGGGGTGGCCGCCGGCGCGCGCGGGTGGTGTGGGGAGGGGGCTGCTTGCAGGAGCTCCGGTCCACCCCCCGCCCCCCCCCCGGCCGGGGCCCCCACCCCGCGCCCCCTGCTGCTGGGAAAGCCGGCGGGGGCCGCGGGCGGGCGGGCGGGCTGCCCAGACCACTGCGTCACCCCAGCGGCGGGCTGTGGGTGACTCATCCGGCTGTAACGGCCCTGGGTGTGGCGAGGCGGGGCGGCGGGGCCGGACCTGCAGGACCGGAAGCGGACGGCCGCCTTCCCGGCCCCGCAGGCCTCCCAGAGCCCCCTTGCAGCCCGTGCCCGGGAAGTTCTGGGGGGAGCCTGGCATCTGGGAGCAGAAAGGAGCGAGGCGGGAGTGAGGGTCCTGGGGATGGGGGGGCCCAGTGGCTTGGATGGGCTTTCCCGAGTTCTGACTGCGGAGCACCAAAGAGAGGGACAGCTCCCCCTCTCCGACGCCACCCCCCATTTCTCCTCCCTAGTCCCCCGGGAAGACCCACAGCTGCAGAGAAGGCCAAGGCAGGCTGGGGGGGGGGGGGGCCCGCCCCGCGGAGGCGGCGCGGTCGTCTTTGGCCGACTGCACCCCCCCCCTCCAGCGCCCCAGCCCTCTCCTGCCCCCTGGGGATTGGCCTCTACTGCTTTCTCCACCCCAGCCCTTCTCCCTCCAGGATTTTCAGGTATGGGGCTCTCTGGCTCCCGACAGGCCTTCGGTTCCCGGGGCATTTCTTCTCCTGAACTGTTTCCCGGAGTCTGTTTCTCTGCCCCCAAACTCCTAACTTCCCACTCCTCCAGATGCCTCCCCCCCCCCCCCCCCATGGCCTCCGCAGCTGCCCCCCGCCTCTCCGGCTGCGGGATCCCTTGCACCTGCCCACACCTGAGAATGCGGCCAGGGGCCCCTTTCCAAGGATGCCGCCTGCGGCCCCGGTGCCCAGAGCCTCGTCACCACTCCATGTGTGTGGAGTGCGTGTCTCTGCCTGGTGCCCCCACCCTGCCGGGTTCCTGTGTTTGGTACACAGAAGCCATGGCAACGGCCCCCACCTCACCCCTCCTCCCGCAAGCCTTGAGGCTTCCTGTTTGTGCAGCCTCAGCTTTCTCTTCTGCTCACTGACTTGACGGTGGGGAGCTGCCCCGCGTGGCTCCTTGGTCACAGGTGTCCATCATCCTTGCTTCCGCCTGCTTCCTGTGCGCTTCACTTTGGGGACAGGGACCCCCATCTCGCCCTTTCAGAATAGCCCTGACCCCCCGACTCTGAGTTAGGAAGTTCCCCCGCGTGCACGATGAATGGAGAATATCTCTGTCTTCCGCACGAAACACCCCAGCCAGGGACCCTTTCCCTTGACATCTGCGTGGGGTGGGGCGAGGTGAGCGTCCTGCCCCGGGGTCTCTGGTGGGGGTGAGGGGTGTTCCCGCGCCAGGCCCGCCCCCCAGGTGGTTCAGCGGTCGTCTCTGTTGGGACCCCCAGCCCCAGGCATCTCCTACACCGCTCCCCACCCCAGTAGGCACCTGGCTGTCTTCCCTTCCTTTGAGGGAGGGCTGCGGAAGTTCCCCTGGGCGTCACTAGGGTGGGCCGCTCCAGCTCCAGCCGGCCAGCCGCGGCCCATCGGCTGGCGCCTACCCCAGGGAGCCGGAGGAGAAACAGCTGTGGACAGGCTGGCTGGGCTGCCCCGCCCCTTCCCCAGGCCCCTCCCCTTCCCAGATCTCTGCCCCACAGCTGTGGCACCTCAGGGCTCACGGGCTGTGGCCCCAGAGTGGGGCTGGGTCCAGTCTCCAGAGTTGGGGAGGGACCCTCAGCGTTCTCCCTGTGCCCAGAGGTGGGTCTGGGAGGCCAAGTCCGGTCTGCCCCTGTGGAGGGGACACTGCTCTCCACTGCTCTCCCCCGGTTACCCTGCTGCCTGGGTTAATGATTCTCCTGCCCTTTCTCTCCCCGGGCCATCGTGATCCCTTGGCCTCAGGCCACGTGGCTCCAAGGAGACACAGCCCTGAGGCCCAGGGGACCGTAGTGAAGCTGCTCCCAGGAGAGAGGTCTAGACATTGGGCCAAGAAAAGGGGCTTACTGGTGGCTGCCCTTCATCTCAGGTCTCCTGGACATGCCCCTGTGTGCCAGGGGCGCCGGGCTGCTGGGGCTGGGCTGGGAGGAGAGACACTTGTCCTCCTTGCTCCGCAGGCTTCAGCCTGCCCTCCCCCAGCTGAGTGTGTGTGTGTGTGCCTGGTGATGTGGGTCAAGGCCCAGACCGACATTTATCTGGCCCAGCCTTTAGGCGGGGGAAGGGGGGGAGGGGAAGCGGGGGGGGGGGGTTGCTCTTAATGAAGTATAAAAATAACTGATTTGTGGGGAGGATTCCTTCGGGAAATGTGCTGCTAGATAAGCTGGAGCGGAAAGGAACAGCCATGTTGGAGTGCGGGGGAGGGGACTAGCCTGAGACCCAAGGCTGAGCGGCCAGAGGGGTTTGAGGTGACTCTGCCCCTGTGACCTGACTCTTTTCCTGAGCCCCAAGACCCATGGCGGGGGGGGGGGGGGTGGGCAGGATTGTTTAGCCTGGGGTGTGTGGGAGAGAGGGAGCCTGAGTGACTTCAGCCCTTAAGTCTGACCTGGTCTAGAGCCGGATGTGGGGGGCGAGAGTGTCTCCCTTTCCTGTCCTTGAATACAGGTGCTTGTTCTGGGGACTCCCCCTGTATGAGCAGCAGGCAGCTGGCTGCATTTCAGAATGGAAAGGGAAGCTCATTTATAGAGCGGATGGGGACAGGAAGTGAGGTCCTGTCCTTTCTCTGGTCCTGGCTCCCCCTTGCATGAGTAGCATTCCTGAGACAGCTCCTTGGGGTCCCGGAGGGGGGACCTAGGTAGTGAGGTAGTAGGTGGGGACAGACTGCCCACGGGCCAGGTCTGGAAACCACCCAGTTCTTCCTAAGTGAGGTCCTCAAATGAAGCTAAACCCTCCCGCGCATTTCCCCAACCCTCCCTCCCCTCCCAGGTTTCCCTAAAAATACCACCCGAGGCTCCCGTGTCAGTTCCCTATTCCTGCCCTCGCAAATGAGCACAAACTTAGTGACTTAAAGCACATCATGCGGCTCTAGAAATCCCCCCGGAGGTCTCACTGGTAAAACCGAAGTGGCAGCGAGGCTGCGTTCCTCCTTGGGGAGTTTAGGGGAGAATCCCTCTCCGGGCCTTGTCCAGGACGTGGGCCTGACCCTGACCTGACTCTGCTTTCTTCTTGCTTCTCCTGCTCTGACTTGCCTACCTCCCTCCTCCGCTTATAGAGACCCTGGCTGTGAGGACACTGGGCCCACCTGGATGGTTCAGGGGACTCTCCCCTTCATTCAGTGACATCAGCAAGTCCTTTTTTTTTTTTTTTTTTTGCGATGTAACATTCACAGGTTCTGGGAATTAGGGTGTAGCTGCCTCTGGGGGACCATGACTCTGCCCACCACAGCTTCTAGAAAGGAAAGTAGAGTTTGTTTTGACTGCCCAGTGGTTTCTCGTGGGAGGTTCCTTTGGCTTGCCGAAATCTTTTAAGGACCTGCTTAGACCTCCTCTTCCAGGAAGCCTTCCAGGTTGCTTCTGCCCACACTCTCTTCTGCATTTCCGTGATGTAGGGTCTGACTGTGTAGGCCTGTGCGGTATTTGTCGTGTACAAGCCTTACCCTTTCCTGGGTGCTCACTTGGCCTCTTTGTTGGCATTCTGGGACCCAAGGCTTCTGTCTCTCCCGCAACCCCCAGCACAAATAGTGGGTGCTCAGTGAAAGCCAGTGGCTAAGTGAGGGCAGTTGTGTCCAGTTCTCTAGCTCCTGGCAGAGATCTGCCAAGCCATTCCAGGTCTTCCTCCTCTCCCCAAATCATCTCCCTTCCCAGGGCTGAAGGGTTAGAATGGCCAGCTTGCCTTTGCTAAAGCTGACCACCCCCAGTGAGGAGCTGAACCCCCAGGCTTGGCCTCATTTACCCCAGATTCTATTCCAGTGGGTTTTCTGTCTCATCTGAGTAGTGGGGCTGTTCAAACGACATCTGATGGGAGGACTCCGTGTAGTAAACAGACTGCTCATCATAGGGTTGGGGGAACCCAGAGATGGCCTGTGTGGCCCCTTAAGCCTAGAGCTCTGAGCAGTGCTAATTCAGCCTGGCCCCGGAGTCAGGCCGAAAGTTCCCTCCTTTGATGGCGGGTCTCGAGGGGATAGGGAGTGTGTCCCTGCAGGCTGCAGAGACCTGACTGCGGTCCTGGCCGTGTCTTCTCCCCAGCTCCCACAGCCACCGCTGCCCTTTGGAATGGCCAACAGGGGACCCGCCTACGGCCTGAGCCGGGAGGTGCAGCAGAAGATTGAGAAACAGTATGACGCGGACCTGGAGCAGATCCTGATCCAGTGGATCACCACCCAGTGCCGCAAGGATGTGGGCCGGCCCCAGCCTGGGCGCGAGAACTTCCAGAACTGGCTCAAGGATGGCACGGTGAGAGCTGGGCCCTTCGGACTGCAGGTGCCCGGGACAGAGCCGGGCATGGGGCGCCTGGGGTTATTGCAGCTGCGGAACTGCGGGCACGCCCGTCCCACTTCCTCCTCAGCCTGGGCACCTATCTTGCAGAGGACCCGTGTTTTCCTCCCTCCCGTAGAGCGAAAGGGAGGCCCGAGGGGGACACAGGGAAGAACCGGGGTGGGGGGGGAGGGGGGTGTTCTAGGCAGTGATGCTGGAACAGCAAGGCTTTCACTCTGGGTTCAGAGGCAGGGGCTGGGCGGGAGGGAGCCCGGGCATCCCTCCCGGTGGAGGCGGAGCGCGTTCAGGTAGGACAGGAACCGCGGGGGCTGAGCGTCTCTGGCAGCAGCACGGCCTCACCTCTGCACCCCTGCTGTCCTCACCCAGGTGCTGTGTGAGCTCATCAACGGGCTGTACCCCGAGGGGCAGGCCCCCGTGAAGAAGATCCAGGCCTCCACCATGGCCTTCAAGCAGATGGAGCAGATCTCTCAGTTCTTACAGGCGGCCGAACGCTATGGCATCAACACCACCGACATCTTCCAGACCGTGGACCTCTGGGAAGGTGGGCTGGGGCCGGGGCCGGGGGCGCCGTCACCCTGGAGGCCAGAGGCTGGGCTAGGCAGTCTTGAAGGGAGAAGGGGGCGGGTTTCTGGCACCTCGCGGACAGGGGTGTGTGTGTGTGTGTGTGTGTGTGCGTGTGTGTGTTTCATGGAGGAGTGGGCCGTGTTGGGGGATGGGGTGGTGGAGGGTGTGGGGATGAAGAGGAGAAGAATTGGGAAGCCAGGCTTGCTGACCACGTGGGTGGAGGTGGAACCCCGGCACCCAGGGCCCCGGCACGGCCGAGGCCAACACACCGCCTTCCCCTTCCCAGGAAAGAACATGGCATGTGTGCAGCGGACGCTGATGAACCTGGGTGGGCTGGCGGTCGCCCGGGAAGATGGGCTTTTCTCTGGAGATCCCAACTGGTTTCCTAAGTGAGTATCGCGGGGCGTCCCGGGCCTGTCCCTGTCCCTAGAAAATGGTCCCGCTCAAAGCACGTTTACATCCCTCACCATCCCGAGTCCTCGCTGCTCTCCTGGGACGGCAAGGGACTATCCCTTCTGAGACACGGGGAGGGAGGTGGCTCCGGGGGGAGCGAAGCTGGCGGCAGCACCCGAGCCCCCAGGGAAGACACTCACCGGGGCCGCCTCCAGCCCCTTTCTCACCAACACTCTCTCTCGGCCCAGGAAATCCAAGGAGAACCCTCGCAACTTCTCGGACAACCAGCTACAAGAGGGCAAGAATGTGATCGGGCTACAGATGGGTACCAACCGCGGGGCGTCCCAGGCAGGCATGACCGGCTACGGGATGCCCCGCCAGATCCTCTGATCCCACTGCGCCCTGCCCCGCCCTCCCACGGATGGTTAATATATATGTATATTTCAGCAGTGACATTCCCCGAGAGCCCCTGGGGCTCACAGACTCCCCTCTGCCAGGGCAGGGGCCTGGCCTGCCTCCTCTGGGGGGCACCCGACGGCGGGCTCCCCCCCTGGGCTTACTAATACATTCCCTTCCTCAAACCCACCCAAACTGGACCAACCACAACTGGCCTCTTTTCTCCTGGGACCAAAATTTGGGGGCCTCGCCACCCCCCAGCCGCATACCTCTTCACTTGCCCTTTGGCTTCTCTCCCCACGACCCCTGAGCTCCGTGCCCTCAATCCATTCCTTGGCCGGGGGTCAGGGACGCCGCCTTCCGGCCTTCCATCCGCAAGCATGCCTCGCCCCCAGCTGTGGCTGCAGGGACCTAATTTATAGAGAGAGGCCTGTGGCGGCCGCCTCCCCAGCCACAGCTGGGCTGCGCTCACCACACATCAAGGCAGCCGGCCCCTGGCAGGGGTCCTCTTGGCTTCCCATTTTCCATTCCCCTTGCTGTGGCTGGGGCTTGAAAAACCTGAGTTTGCTGATTTGAATAAATATCTCTGCCTTTTTTTGGATGGACTCTGGTTGTGTCTAGGGCCGTGAGCCCTCCACTGGGAAGGGAGGAAACGTGGGGGGCAGCGTGGTGATTGGTACAGGGGAGAGGGATTTCGGATGAAAGGCTGCGATCCTCACCCCCATCTGTGATTTTCTTCCCTGTTCTCTGGCTCCTGTGGTTTAGGTGAGGGTAGGTTGGGGTTGAGGACGGGGCCTCGCAGCTGCCCTTGGAGGATATGCGGGCAGTGCCCACAGCTACCCGAGGGATCCCACCTGGTGCTCCTGGTCGGCCCCCTCCCCCAGCCAGAGGAGGGTGGGGCTGGGTGGGAGGCCCCTCGGGCAGGCTTGGGACACGGTGGCCCCTGTCCAGTTGGCCAGATCAGCTTGGGGGCTAGGGGCCAAGGGTGCAGTGGTGGGGAGGAATTGACAGGCTGTGAGTGAGCAGGAAGTAGTCAGTGGTGGTGGCTGGAGGGAGGAAGCCTTGATGATTGACCCCACGTGCTTGGGAGAGCAGGCGGGAGCGCTTCCCTTCTGGGTGGGCGGCCTCGTACCAAGATAACCAATCTTGGGGTCAGGCTGTCCTGAGCTGGCCCTGACCGAGACATGGGCGTTCCGCCCTGTGGTTTCCAGCTCCCAGGTGTCTTTACCCCACGGCCTCCCTGTCACACCCCGGGTCTTCCTCGGAGAACTGGACAGACCCCGGGCCAGCCCCCCACAGTGGGTTCCTCCCTCCCCGCTTTCTCCTTCAGGGCAGCTGTTTCCTGAGGGGGGCAGAGCCACAGCATTGTGCCCAAGGGTGACTTTCATCCTCCTGTCACTGCCCTGTCGTGGCGACTTCTGCCAAGGAGCACCTCCTATGTGCTAGGCTCTGTGCCTGGGGACATTAGCCCCTGATCCTGACGCCATGCTGCAGGGGGAGATGGTATTTGCTTGGGGGCCGTGGTCCCTCAGGCTGAGACACAGATAAGATAGGCTGCAGCCTATATGCAAATTCCCAGGGGATTAGCTGTCATTCTGCCCCTTCGGTTCTGGAGATTCTGTGGGATGCCGGAGCCAGAGAATGATGTCATTGCAGAGACAACACTGAATTCACTAACAGTTCTACGTAAAAAACCAAGCCTTCCCTGATTGAACTATTTACAGCTACGGCTTATTGGCCACACGCCTCACAACTTTCTGAGACACTTCGGCCTGTCTCAGAGCCAAGACTGAGAGTCCCTGCCTTCTCGGGGCAGATTCCCACAGCGGTCCCCGAGGTGGCTATTCCTGCGTCGCTTCCCCCCATTTGGTCCCCAGATGAGCGTGCTGGGTCTCAGGGCGACCCAGGGCCACGTAAGGAGTCAATGGGGGGACGTGGGTTTGAGCCCAGGTCGGCCTGGCCGCGCGCCTGTGCGGTTCTGCTCAGCAAGGAGTGGGGCTGGAGAAGAATAGATGGCCCAAAGGGGTGTGGAGGTGGGGGTGGCCCTCACCCGAGGACTCTAGACACAGGCTCCTTTCTCGTGTTGCCGCGAGGGTGTTGCTGGCCCCGTGCAGAAAGCAGGGCAACGTCCCTGGCACAGCGAGCACCCGGGAAGCGGAAGTGAGGGGTCAGTGGGGTTTGTGGGGCCCCTGCGCTGGGGTTGGTGTCGCCTGACCGTCCTGCTGCCCTGATCTTGCTCAGCGATGCTTCAGGGAGCTCTACCCCCCCTCCCCGCCCCAGGAATAACCCCTTCTTCAAGGCAAACATGGGCGGGTTTGGAGAAAGGCTTGGCCACAGGGTGCGCCTCGCTTCTGCCCGTGACCGCCACCCGCCCACAAGCTCTGTGGGAAACCCCCGTCTCCCCTCAACGAAGCTTCACCTCCCTCCTCCTGGAAATGGCCTGCGCGGACACCTCCAAACTCGCTTTGTTTTCCGTTTGCCTTTTCGTGGCCACGGGAGGCCGCGGTTTTGTGCCTAATATGGCCTCCTTCGTCTCTCCTGCCCATCCCTCCACTTCGGGGTCCCAGCCCTGGGGTTGAGGGCAAGAGCCTCTCCGAATGGCACCTCGTTCTCCAAGGTTGTCCACACGGGTGTCTCCCAGTGCCCTGCGCCCAGGGACTGTCCCCCTCCCGTCCTCACCACGGCTCCCTCCTTCTTCCAGGTCTTGGTTCAAATGTCCCCTTCCGCGTAAGGCCTTCCCCAGCCAGCGTCCTTAAAATTGCACATCCCACCCTCCGCCTGCACCCTGTCCTCCTTCCCTGCTTTCTCCTATCACCACCCGACACACAGTGTATTTGACTTATTTATTTTCTCTCTCCACCCACAGAATGTACACCGCGAAAAGGCAGGTTTGTGTTGGTTTTGTGGATGCGACGAGGTGCCTGGCACGTTGTAGCTGCTGGATAAATATTTGTCGAGCCAATGAATGAGTATCACCCTACGCTCACGTTCCTGAATCGCCTGCCCCAGTGACATGGTGCCCAGCCAGACCACGGTCGCAAGTCAGCCAGCCTGTCATTGGGTCCGAGATGGACCCGGCTCATCTGTCTTGTCGGCTTCCAATGTTCCCTCGTGGTTCATTTCTAACAGGTGCAAACCTGTGAATCCAGTGTTGGGGGTGGGGGAGGCCAGGGATGGGTTGGGAAGGGGATGTGTTCTGGGCAAATGGAGGTCACACTGAGGATTTGGGGGGAGAAATGGGAGGGGGGGGTGGGAGGAGGGAGGAGCCAACTTCAGTTCATTTTCTCCTTGCCTTGAAAAATCACCTCGGAGGTGGAGAGAAAGCAGGTTAGGCCTATTGTGACCAATGGAAAGGCCTGGAGAAGAAAGATGGGGGGTGGGGGGGGGAGGAGGAGGAAGATGGCTCCCCCTGCTTGGCCTAGCTTGGCTCATCCTTGGGGTAAAAGCATGGCGAGGTCTGTGTGGCCTCCTCTTGCGCCTCTGAGCGTGTGTTTAGGTGTGTGAGAATTCACGGGGGGGGGGGGGGGTGCTCCGGGGAGCAGGTGGGAGCAGAGGAATCTGACCGCGTGTGGAGGCCGCCTGTGAGGCTGTGTCTGCCAAGGACCGGGGGTTCCGGGTGCAGAGAGGTGTGTGTCCGTGTGCGTAGGCAGAGTGTAAGCATCCGTGAGTTTGCACATGGCTCCGTGGAGAACAGTATGTCCCATTCCTGCGTCTACAGCCGGGGCGGGAGGGGTGGGGGGGGGGAAGGCCTTTGAGAGCTTGGCAAAAGGCCCAAAGAGCCGCAGAACAGGGGAGAAGCCTGGACAAAGGGGCCCCAGGGAGGGAACTGTAAAGGGTCTGGGATTAAATGTGTTGAAGAGAAGCCTGAAGAGTAAGTTAGTAACTGTCTCCTTGCAGAGAAATGAGTTTTCGTCCCAGTGGCTACAGAGGGGGATATTAAAAGAAAACGCACTGAGGTTGCATCTAGAGAAATGTACTTTAGACGAGGAAAAACGATCCTCTTGACTCCCAAGGTTATTAGCCTCTGGGATCTCTTCAGGGTCAAGAGGAATGTTTTCGATAATAGGACACATCCCATCCTAAGGTGGAAAGTGGGCAATTCTGCCTGGGAACGCATACGCATGCATGCAGTTTTTAAGTTCATGTATTCGTTGGGCAATTATTGGGGTTCTCTGCGTCAGGCCTTACGGGGGATGTGACGATTATTAATACATGATTTCTTTGCTCGCAGAGCACATAGTCCTGGAGGGGAGATAAAACGGATATGAGCCCAGCCAGTGATCATTCAGGAAGCCAGCGGTACGTGCCATCGGAGAAACGCCAACCTCCCGCAGCCCCGGGTCATTTCTGGAGTGGAGGCCAGTGGTGATGTCGTGGGGGAGCTGAGGCTGTGCATCTCAGGGATCTGCTCCCCTGAGCAGATTCTGGGGGTCGGGTAGGTGCTGTCATATTTGCTTGTGTGATCAGAGGTCAACTTTTAGTGGGGGGTGAGGGGCTGTTCCCTTCCAGCCTGGAGTGGGGGTGGGCAAAGAGGCCCGAGTCGGGTACGAACCAGAGACCGGGTCGGGACAGAGCAAGGTCGCGGGGTAGGGATGGGGGGACAATCACACAACTCCTCGGGGCTGTCTCACCATTTCACCCTGCCACTGGCAGGACCTGAGTTCTGAATTGTGTTTCCATGAGAGAAAAAAGAGTGGGGCTTGGTGTGGGCTGGGCCATCGTGGGGGGGGGGGATGCTGACATTCATTGCCACCTTCTGCGGGTCCCGGAGCTACGAGCTTTATCTGTATTTTGTATTTGTTCTTTAATTATTTCGGCAAACATTTCTTGAGCACCCACTGAGGGCAAGGTATGCACCGGGTGCTGGGGGTGCTGGGGGTGCTGGGGGACGTAGCCTCGGCAAGACAGGTGGAATCTCTGGCCTCCTCGGAGGAGCTAGAAAAGCAAAAGCAAAGAGCCAGGTATAATGTGATTCGGGGCGTGGTGAGGGGAGCATAGGTGCCATGCGATCCCACAGGAGGGGACCACTCAGCCTCGTGGGGAGGACATCAGTGAGGATCTCTGGAAGATGCTGATGTCTGCGCCGGGAGATCTAAGGACGGGAAGAAACCTGAAGGGGTGGTCCATGGTAGTGAGGAGAATGTTCCAGGCGGAGATCCGGCGTGGGCACTGCCTGGAGGTGAGAACGGGCGGAACCCGACCGTGGAACGTGGGCTTGGAGGCTGAGTGCAGTTGGGAAAGGAAGTCGGGACCAGCCCTTCAGAGGAGCTTCAAAGTCAACTGAAAGATTTTAGACCCTTCCTCAAGTGCTTGGGGCACCCCTGAAGAATTTTAAGCAGGGGGTGGAAGGGAAGAGAGTTGTGTCTTCTTTAGAAAGCTTCCTCGGGCTGTAGGGTAGAGATGGGCCTGGGCTTGGGAAGACTCCGGAGGCAGGTCGACCTTAGAAGGCTACTGCACTGGTCTAGGCTGGACTGAGAGTGGCTTTGTTGGGGGCGGGGGGTGGTCAGCACTTTCTGGTTGACTGTGGCGAGTGAGGAAGAGGGCTTCAGCAACCAGGTAAGGGCGGTGTCGTCTCTGGGATGGGAAATCCAGGAGCAGCGTATCTGCTTTGGACGCCACTGCACAGGTTCTTCTGTCCCATTTTGCAGGTGAGGAGACCGGGGCCAGGAGCAACGGGAGCTTCAGAACCCAGCTGGCGGCCGAACCGGGATCGGGGTTGATGGCAAAAGCCGTCCACACTCACTGCCCGCCCCTGGCAGGGGTCCCCTCTGAGCTCGCTGACCCCGGGAAGGGTTCAACCGACGGCCAGCAGGAGCTGCGGTTTTTCTGTGGGTGGAGGCCGGGGCCACAGTGAGGAAGGGAGACGTCAGGGCCTGAGGAGCCGTGCAGGAAGTTCAGCTCACAGCAAACGCCCCTCCAAGGCCAGCGAAGATCTGGAAGCTTCAGAAAAGGACTAATGGAGGGAGCCCGAGGCCCAGCCCCTGGATCCCGTGACTCGGGGTTCCCGTCCCCAACGCTCTCTGACTTTCTGGAGCTTCCTGACGGCCCAGTGTTCACCTCCAGCAACAAAAGCTACCACGACCCCCACGATGTACGGAGAGGTGCACTTTCAAGGCACCCCCATAGCTACTAGATCCGGACAGACTTGTCCCCTCTTGGTGGGGCTTTAGGATTTTTTTCAAATATTTTTTTAAGTTTATTGATTTGTTATTGGGAGAGAGAGAGATAGAGAGAGCGAGCGAGAGCACAAGCTGGGAAGGGGCAGAGAGAGACGGAGACACAGACTCCGAAGCAGGCTCCAGGCTCCGAGCTGTCAGCACAGAGCCCGACGTGGGGCTCGAACTCACGAACTCATGTGGGCTCGAACCCACAAACTGTGAGATCATGACCTGAGCCGAAGTCAGACACTTAACCAACTAAGCCACCCAGCCGCTGCCGGGGCTTTAGTATTTTTATACCCTTTGGAAAAAAGAGAAAAACAAACCCAGACACCGGGAGCGACAGGCTCAAGGTCCCTGGGTGCTTGCACACTTTCTGCATCTTCGAATGCCTCATGGTTCTTGGCCCTGTACGACCCGGCCCAGAGGGTGGCTCAGGGGAAGTTCATGGTTTTGAATTGCTTCTGCATGTCCTAGAACTCAGATCTCTGGACTCCTGGTCGCTCAGTGGACACTGAAGATACCCAAAGTGCGTACCCATCCCTGGGGCTGGGGCTGACTCAAGCAGACACAGAGGGCTGGGCGACGCTGCTCCCCGTCCTGTGCCTCCCGCAGGCCTGCCACAAAGAATCCCAGCTTGCTCAGACCTCTTCTGCTCTCTCAGTGACATCTGTCCTCAGACGGCCAAGATTGGAGTCACCCAGGGTGCCGGCTCGAAATGCAGAGCCCAGTTTGTCCTTTTAGAACTGCTAGACTGGGAATATTTGGTGGAGTTGATGCGGGTGCTGTCTTGAATTTGCATCGTCTTTTTCTTTTTTAAGGTTATTTATTTATTTTGAGAGAGAGAGAGGGAGGGGCAGAGAGAGAGGGAGAGAGAGAGAGAACCTCAAGCAAGCTCCATGCTCTGTACAGGGCCGGACGCGGGGCTCGGGCCCAAGGACCGTGAGGTCACGACCCGAACTGAGGTCAAGAGTCGGAGGCTGAACTGACTGAGCCACCCAGGCGCCTCTTGAATTTGCTTTTTACACTGGCTCCCCCCATCATTCTTAGGCAGCCCTGTCATAGGGGATGCAGAGAGGTTTCTCCAGCCAGAAGACGGAGGTCTGGGAGGGCCCTGGCTCGAGGCCTTGGATGGGAGTTGGCCCTACCCCCCACCCTGCACTGTTTGGCGACTGTGGCTGAGTTGCCAGGGGAAACAGGCTGTGTAACTTCCTGACTTTGGCGGCTTTCCCTCCTTGGCCTTATCTCAACATCCGCCACCCAGTCCAGGGTCTGTGCTGGTCACGTAGGAGAGGAAGCCGGTGCCAGGCGTGTGGAGGCGTACTCAGGGCACCGGGGAAACGCTGGCCCCAGGTCCTGGGGCAGGGAGGAGCGTGGGGATGTGGTTCTGAAGAGGGGTGGAGGCTGCAGATTGCTTAACGTCCTTCTCCTTGGCCCGGGGGCTGTCCGCCCAGGGGGACCCTGGCCAGGTAGAGGGTGCGATGTGCGGCCAGAAGTCTCTGTCAGTCCCCTGGAGGTTCAGCGCCCCACTCCCCACCATCCCCCCCCAGCCCCGAAGGTGGTATTGCCTCCTGGCCGGTGTCCTCTCCCCTCCTTCCCTCCTTCTTCCCTCTGGACCCAGGGCCTCCAGCCCCCCCACCCCCACCCCGGGCCCCTGCACACTCTCCTAACCTTCCCTCTCCCCTCTGCTCTTTTCCTGGTGCTCAGCATCTTTCCCCGGGGTCCTCAAACCATCTCCCCAATCCCGGCCCCACGCCTGGGCTCTCTGGCTGCAGCAGGGAGGCCCCACAGTATTTAAGGATGGGAGAGCGAGTTTTGAAGAAAGAGGGGAGGCAGCAAATACTTTGAGTGAAACAACTCGTGCCTTCAAGCGTTTATTTATGTGTTCGGCTCTACTCTACTTTGGGAAGAATTGACGGCCGGTTCGAGAGTTCAAGGGCTCCGGGAAGAAGGGGGCAGTGAGATAGGCTTTCAGGCACCCTTGCAACTTAGAGGATTTACAGTCGGATGCCTGACCGTATTTATACTACAGAGGATGAAGATATCCACCCTCCCCCCTTCCTGCTTAGCCCCCTGCTCTGGGGGAAGGAGAAGGAACGAAAAACCACCAGGCCCCGTGCAAATGGATTTCTGAGCCCTCTTTGGGGCTATTTCCGAACGTCACACAAGAGGAAACAAAGGCCCAGGTGGTTAGGCAGGTGGCCCAAGGTCTCTCGGCTGCCAGTGGCCGGGCCAGGGTCCTAACCCTGCTGGTCTGGCTCCAAAAATGAGTCCCGCTTTCCTTCTTCGCTGTGCCGCCCAGGGAGCACAGATCACAGGAGAGCTTCTTCGGAGCTGCCCCTTGGAGGGACTTTTCTTGGCTGTGAGGCAGCCTGGAAGAAATTGTGCTAAACTGAGAACTGAGTGAGCATTGCAGAATTCCCTCCTCAGACAGATGGTCACTGCTCCAACGGGGAGCAGAAGTTGGGTTTGAAGAGGGGTGGAGGCTGCAGAAGCTGGGGCGGAGGGGCAGGTCCAGGGGAAGGAGGTGGGGCCCCCATTTTGAAGAAGTCCCAAGGCGTACGTATCAAAGGAGTTCAGAGACAACATTAGCGACCGAAGAACTATGTTCTCCCACAGGAGGCGTGGGAGTCTCTTGGCCGTTCTCTGTATGTGGCCCAGTTGCCCCCAAGCCACTCTGAGAAGCCTCACTGATCCCTGGGCTAGAGGGCTCCTCCGAGATGCATTTCAAGGACAGAGAGACACAGAGAGAGAAAGAGGAAGAGAGACAGAAGCAGGGAACCACTGTCCCTTCTCCTGGCTCCCGGACGGGAGACCAGCTCAAGCGACAGGCCAGACTTTTCGTTTTAACTGTGACTTGATGACTCTCTTGATGGCTCTCATCTCCCAGGCTCCTCCCATTGACATGTGCTTATCCAGCAGAGTCAAAATTCTGATCCCTGTGGCCTCAGCCCGGGTGGGAGTACCTCTGGAGGCTGGCAGGGTGGGGTCAGGTGAAGCCCCAGGACGGTTTCAAGGCCCAGAGGGGTGAGAAGGAGCTGCCGGGGACCCAGCGCGGCCCGGGTCTGGGACCACACGCAGGGTTTACTCTGAGGCTCCTTTGGGAGTGGTGACTGGCTAGGAAGGGTCAGGGAGCCTGGGAGTGGGGCCCGGGGGTGGGGACCTGCCCTCTTCCTCAGGCTCTTAGCCCTTTTAAGCCTTGATTGCTCTGGCCAGGGGGTGGCCTGGAGTCAGTCGGGCCGCAAAGGGGCGGAGTAGAGGACGGGAGCAAAGGGGAGCATGGGGATGGGACCCAAAGGAGGCGGGTGACCCAGACGCATAACAGGGAGTACGGCCAGGACAGGGCGGGGCGCAGGGGAGAAGGTGGGAGAGGAAGGCAGGGAGGAGTGGGCAGAGCTGGCTGAGGCTGGGAGGGGAGAGCAAGGGCACCCCACCCGGACCCCACCGGATATGGCTGCACTTTGCAGCCAAGTTTTGCTGAGAAGGGGAAGGTCGCCTCCCTACTTATCGGGGTGGAACCGGCTTTGTGAGGCCCCAGGCTTGTAGAGTTTTGGAAGCCCTATTGAAGAGTGACAAGGCAAAATTATTAAGACAAAATGAATTACAGGAGTAAACATTTATTTAGAATAACAAATCATGACAAGGTAGAAATGTTTTCAAATCTGGCAAATACTATAAACATTGTAACATCTGAAAGAGTCACGTAAAATCTGCGTGAATTCCCTGAATTCAGCTCTAAAATAGCTGTCGCCCTTACCTTTTCTGGCTTCTTAAAAAAAAATCTTTTTTTAATGTTTATTTATTTTTGAGAGAGAGGGAGAGAGACAGAGTGTGAGCCAGGGAGGGGCAGAGAGAGAGAGGGAGACACAGAATCCGAAGCAGGCTCCAGCTCTGAGCCATCAGCACAGAGCCTGACGCAGGGCTCGAACCCACGAACCTCGAGATCATGACCTGCGCCGAAGTTGGACGCGTAACCAACTGAGCCACCCAGGTGTCCCTGTTTTTTTTTTTTTTTTTTTTTTAATTTTTTTAAACATGTATTTTTGAGAGACAGAGAGAGACAGAGCATGAGTGGGGGAGGAACAGAGAGAGAGGGAGACACAGAATCGGAAGCAGGCTCCAGGCTCTGAACTGTCAGCACAGAGCCTGATGCGGGGCTCCAACCCATGAACTGTGAGATCATGACCTGAACGGAAGTCAGATGCCTAACTGACTCAGCCACCCAGGGGCCCCATCTGGCTATTTATTCTTCGTCTCTCCAAATGACAGTGATTTTATAATATTATTTTACACAGACAGAATACAGTGATAATTCATTCTTTCCTCTGATAGGGGTTGATCGACACTTTTATTATTATTAATAGATTAGGATGTTTCTTTCATGTCACAGTTTGCTGTGGGCAAAATAGCAATTTTTATAATTGTCGAATTTGGGAAAATCTGAGCTAAATTTCTTATAGGAGTTGCAGAATTTCAGGACATTGTTCAGTAATTAGTCGTAAATGTTCTTTGAATTGATGGCACTCATTAACCAACTCGTCATAGGTCCTAGTTTTTGTGTACTAAGAGGAGTTTACACAAGCTCTATCAATGGCGATATTTTATGTCAAACCAGTAAGAAATGTAAGATATCCCCAATGTGTTCCTATGATTTTCTTCTTGTTAGTTGGATTATTAAACAATCCAAGTGCCTGTTTATTCAAACTCTGTCTATTTCTCTTATTGAATTGCCTTTTTTGATAGAACTTTTGCTCCAATTTACTTCTCAATTTCAAAATAATTTGTACTGATTTCATGGCTCATTTTTACCACTTTTGTTTCATAAACCTATGAAGTACTTTTGTTGACATATGATTGACACATAACATTGCATCAGTTCCAGGTGGGCAACATAATGATGCAGTATTTGTATATATTGCGAACCGATCACGGCTGTACATCTAGTTAACATCCGTTAGCTTTCTTATCATGAGAGATTTTAAGATCGCCTCTCTTAGCATCTCCCAAATAGACAATAGAGTATTATTAACTATAGCCATCATGTTATAATTACACCCCGTGACTTATTTGTCTTATAATTGGGGACTAGTGCCTTTTGACCATCTTCGCTCAATTCCCCCAGCCCTGACTCCCCACGTCTAGCCACACAGATCCCCGCACATCTGTTCTCCGTACCTCTGAGTTGGGTTTTGTTTCTTTGTTGTTGTTTTCGATTCTACACAGAAGTGAGTGTTGTTCTGCAACCCTCTCAGGAGCTTCCTGGATGGAATCTCAAACTGACCCTGTATGTGGAGGACAGAGAGAGACCAAAGAAAGAAATGAGCACTGCAGGTTGGAAGGTGGCAGGTTGAAGAGTGAGGGAACTTACGTACAAGGATGGGAGCCAGACCAGTAGATCCTGCCCCGCTTCTCCCCAATCATAATAGTTTATATAGAAGGCTTAACGGGGTTCGTTCACATATACTGGCCAGATGCTCTCAGGGCCGCATCATTATCTCAAGGCTGTGTCCTTGGAGCAGCCTCTGGGAGGGGGAAAGCCAAGCGGAACCATAAACCAAGGACAGAGGAGGGGCTAAGGAGCCTCGGATTGCCCGGGTCCAGCTCATGGGTCAACCGAGGTCAGGTCTTTGATGACCTCCCCCAACAGTGAGATCATATCATTTGTCTTTCCCCGTCTGACTTATTTCACTTAGCATAATACCCTGAAGATGCACCCATATTATCACAAATGGCAAGATTTCACTCTTTTTTTTTATTGTCGACTAGCATTCTGTTGTCTATATATACCACATTTTTTCCTTTTTCTTTTTTTTTTTTTGAGAGAGAATTTTATTGTTTATTTTTATTTTATTTTATTTTGTTTTGTTAAGAAATGTTTAATGTTTATTTATTTTTGAGAGAGAGAGGGAGAGAGAGAGAGAGAGAGAGAGAGAGAGAGAGAGAGATGGGGCAGAGAGAGAGGGAGACACAGAATCTGAAGCAGACTCCAGGCTCCGTGTTGTTAGCACAGAGCCCAATGGGTGAGCCCTGAACTCACAAACCACCAGATCATGAGCTGAGCCAAAGTCGGATGCTTAACTGACCGAGCCACCCAGGCGCCCCCTATGTACCACATTTTTTGTATTCATTTATTCATCAGTGGACGCTTAGGTTGTTTTTATGTCTTGGCTATTGTCAATAATGGTGCAATGAACATAGAAGTACATATATCTTTTTGAGTTAAGTGTTTTTGTTTCCTTTGGGTAAATACCCAGAAGTGATTGCTGGATGATATGGTATTTCTATTTTTAAGTTTTTGAAGAAACTCCATACTCGTTTGCACTGTGGCTGCGCCATTTGCATTCCCACCAGCAGCACTCGAGAGTTTCCTTTTTTCTGCATCCTTGCCAACATTTGTTACTTCTTGTCTTTTTGATAATGACCCGTCCGACAGGTGTGAGGTGATATCTCATTGTGGTTTTGATTTGGATTTCCCTGATGATTACTGACGTTGAGCCCCTTTTAATGTACCTGTTGGCCATGTGTATGTCTTCTTTGGAAAAATGTCTACTCAGAGCCTCTGACCATTTTTTAATTGGATTTTTTTTTTTTTGCAATTACATTGTAGTTCTTTGTGTCTTTTGGATATTAATCCCTTATCAGATACGCGATTGGTAAATATTTTCTCTCATTCAGTAGGCTGCCTTTTCATTTTGCTGATCGTTTCCTTTTTTGTACAGAATAAACTCGTTAATTTTTGTTAATGTTTATTTATTTTTGACAGAGAGAGATAGAGCATGAGCAGGGGAGGGGCAGAGAAAGAGGGAGACCCAGAATCCGAAGCAGGCTCCAGGCTCTGAGCTGTCAGCACAGAGCCCGACGCGGGGCTCGAACTCACAGACTGCGAGATCATGACCTGAGCCGAAGTTGGACGCTCAACCGACTGAGCCACCCAGGAGCCTCAAGCTCATTAATTTTAAAGTAAATTTTCTGTTCTTCAACACATACATTTAAAGTTGATGAAAGAGAATGTACTCTCTTTAAAATATTAAAAAAAATTTTTTAAGTAAGCTCTGTGCCCAGTATGGGGCTCAAACTTGCGACCCTGAGATCAGGAGTCACATGCTGTTCCCACTGTGCCTGCCAGGCATCCTGAAGAGGATGTACTCTTGACATCTGCCCATATCTGTTAAATCTCACTTGTATTATTTAAATCTTCAAAGAGACTTTCCAAGATGCAGTTAAGAAAGGCACGATAAACTGAGGGTTGATGGGGGGTGGGAGGGAGGGGAAAGGGGGTGAGGGGCATTGAGGAGGGCACCTGTTGGGATGAGCGCAAATTGTATGGAAACCAATTTGACAATAAATTTCATATTAAAAAAAGGCACGTTCAAGTTGTAACAACTTTTTGAGTAATTTTTTTTTTTTTTTTTGCATTTTGTATTTTGTGTTTCTCTCCCAAGAAATGTTTCAGATCCTTAAAAGGTCACTGTTACCTGGCAAGGTGTGGTAGGCCCCTCCCCTCCTCCAGACGTCTCTCAATTCCCAAAACGTCTAAATATTTACCTTGCACCGTAAGACGACTTTGCAGATATGGCTCCGTGAAGGATCCCGAGAGGGGAAG
This sequence comes from Prionailurus viverrinus, assembly GCF_022837055.1. Taxonomy (NCBI): domain Eukaryota; kingdom Metazoa; phylum Chordata; class Mammalia; order Carnivora; family Felidae; genus Prionailurus; species Prionailurus viverrinus. Next base: position 62,555,743 of record NC_062577.1, read on the forward strand.
GTTCTTTTGGGTTATCCTGGTGAGCTCAACCTAATCTAATCACAGGAGTCCTTAAAATCAGGGACACTTTCCCAGTAGAAGGAAACGTGACTCATGTAGAGTGCTCAGAGACGAAGGGCTACTGGCTTTAAAGATGGAGGAAGCGGGCCACGGGCCAAGGAATATCGTGGGCTTCAGAAACTGGATTGAGGATTCACTCTAGAGCCTTGGTAAGTAAGGAACACAATTCTGCTGACACCTTAGTTTTAGGCCAGTGAGAACTCCTCAACGGTAAGATAATATATTTGTGCTGTTTTAAGCCAGGAAATTTGTGGTGGTTTGCTAGAGCAGGAGTAGAAAACTAATACACAAGGCCTGAAACGTTTTTCAATGGAAAGACTGTTTCCTTCTACTCAGAAAAGTTCAAGTGGGCTTATGTGTTTGAGATGATCTCAGAGAAGAATGTAAAAAGGAAAACCCCTATCACTGTTGGAAAAACAGAAGTAGCCGACAAGTGTAGGTCCTCTGGAGGCAGCTTGCTCTCTGGTGAGGCATACGATGTGTTCATAATTATATTTGCTGCATTACTGGGTCTCTTCCTGGCCAGAGAGAACTTCCGTTTTGGCCAGGCAGTGAGAAGAACGGCATCTCTACTTACAATATCACACGATGGGGGGTATTGGAAGTTTTTCACAGACTGGCTTCTGGCTTTTGAAACAATGTCAACCCTTGTTTTTCTTCCGCTTTGCACGTACTTTTGGTGTTGGGTGCCACAGCACCTATTCCCACCGAGAATACGGCTGGCACTTTCCGGGTCCTGGCGTGAGGTGAGGTGGCGTGGCAGGCCGGCAGAGGGAATGTTCCAGGCACCCATTCCGCCAGCAGGACAGTAGGCAACGACTTCACTATTGCAGCTGACGGAGAACCACACACACAGGTTTCACAGAAATCCAAAAATCTACAAAACACACGGCCAAGCAGACACATGGCTGCGAGCCCTGATGTGAGTCTTGCAAGGGCTTCTGCTTAGGGAAGTCCTGAAACTTAAGCACTGAGAGCTTTGGGGTATATTCAGAGAAAGCCTGGCAGGGGATTCCCTGACACTACACTGTCACCCTGTCCTTCCTGCCTTGACTTGACACCTTTCCTTCAGAGAGGCGGCCTGGGTTGAGAAGAGAACACAGACTTGTGAGTTTGGACAGTGATCTCTCTTGGCCTCAGTCTCCTCTTTGGCGATGCGGATAATTACCCCCCAGGGATGAGGGTTCGATGGACTTACGGGAAGCATCAGCCAGCAGTCAGCAGGCTGCTGACTTTGTCGTGGCTCCTCCTGGGGCTGCTGGGAAGAGGCTGGGAGAGGAGAGGTGCCTGGAAAAGTCCTTCCCCCACTTGACTGCGGGCAGGGTCGTGCCCCCCCTTTCGGGCCTGCGGGGTATGCTAGCTTGGATCACCCCCACCCTGATCCCACCTCCAAAGCTGTGGCCACCCCCCCCCCCACCCCCCTTGTTCTTCTGAGGATCCCAAAGGAGACAAGGCTGGAACTCCAGAGAAAGAATGTGGAGGCTGCTGGAGTAGGTCCTTTTAAGAACAACTAGAGGTGACCCCAGCTCCCTTCCTGCCTTCCCCCGGGGGCTGTGAACAGCGCTCGCTCGTGCCCCTGCAGACAACCCTTCAGCCCAGAGAGTGTCTCGAATGCACCCTGTGGCTTTGCAGCACAGAAGTCAAGTGGCGGTGAGCTTCGGACCGGCAGGCTGCCAGGGACCGGGGAGAGGTTTGCGAGGGGGAGAGAGGCTCACAGGGTCACAGAGTCATCATGGCGCTTCGGCCCCCGTTCTGCTCACCGGGCCTGGAGGAGAAAACGTACTTGGACGGTGCAGAGGCTTTGTGAGGCTTGGGGCACACAGACTGCCCGGGTCAGTTCAGTTTCGTCCCTGCAGGTTGGGGAGGTATAAGAGGCCGAACCAGACTGGGAAAATCATCAAACTTCTAAAAACACTTCTAGAACAGTCCATGCACAAACTGGGAAGCGGTTAAAAGGCAGGTTTCCCAAAGCCAGTTCCGTAGATTTCCATTCAGACAGCCGACAGGGCATGCGTTTTTTTTTTTTTGAATAAACTCCCCGGTCTCCGAGCTGGAGGTCAGAGGCCCCACACTTCAAGGAACTGCTCCTGAAATGACACACACATCCTCAGGGCGGGAAGTCTTCTGTGGTCTAACCAGACTCTCTCCTTTTGTGAAACTTGTTTCTTCTGATCCACGGTTGGCGGGCATCTCCGGGGCACCGGTGCAACGGTAACCATGGTAACCCAGGGGGTGTCCCGGGGCCTGGCTCTTGCAGGAGGGCCCTTTGCTAGACGTCCTGGGCCTATGCCAGGCCCCTGAGGGTTCGGGTTCCGACCCTACGGTCCAGCCAGAGCCGGAGAGGAGAGCCGGGGGCGCCCGCGCGGCTCAGCCTTTGCGGGCCACTGTTCCCACGCGGGGCAGGGGTTCGGGTCCCCAGACCGCGCCCGACGCCGGGTGCGTCCGCAAGAGCCGAGGGGCGGGGCCAGGGCCGGGGGCGGGGCCGGAGCCCGCGCGCTCTTGTTGCTATGGTAACGCATCAACATCCAGCGCCCTGGTGGCGGTGTGGGCTTTGGAGGCGGCGGAGGCGCGCAGCCAGAGCCTGCGGCTGAGATGGTGAGGTCCCGGGAGAACCAAGGAGGGGGGCCTCAGGTGTCCTGAACTGGGTTGGGGTTCCGAGCGGGGAGAGCGGGGGGCTGGGAAGCGCAGAAGTGGTGTCGAAGTCTGGGGTCAGGAAGGCCCAGGAGCGAGGCTAGAAGAAACAAGGGAAGTCCCGAGGGGGCTCCAAAGGAGGAATGATGGGTGGGGTCGCTAGGGATTGAAAGCGTGGGGTGGTACTGAGCCGGGGAGCTGCGGAGAAAGAGATGTTCTCGTCCCTGTCCCTCAGGCTAGGGCCCCCACTGGCTGGGGCCTGTGGACCGTGATGTGGGAAAACCACTAGTGAGGAGGCCACGTGACGGGTGATAGCACCTGTTCGGCCACCGATTAGCAGAGTGACAATGCACAAGTCACCTAGGGTCCCGAGCCCCTCAGTTTTCTCTCTTCGGATAGCGATGGGGGGGGGGGGGCTTGGTTCACTCAGCAGGTACTCAACAAACGTTTGTGAATGAAAGGTTTGAAAAGCCCTGCAGAGGGACTGGGTCTGCTGTGGCAGGCCTGGGGGTTCCCCGGGGTGGGAAGGATCACGGAGTCCTGAACGTTGACAGGTGCACCAGGCCTGGGAGGAGCCGAGAAGGGGTGTCTGGGTTCCGGTGAGGACTGTGTTGGTCCCTGAAGGATAAGGGCGAGGGACAGAGGACAGGCGATGGAGCCTTGGTTGGGTGTGGGAAATAACCTTAGAATTTCTGGGGCACACCAGCTGCCCTGGGTGTATCGTAGACACGTTTCATGCCCATAGGTCCCCCTGCTTTTCTAGGGCTCAGTGGTTCAAATAAATGCAGCGTCCCTAAGTTGGAATTTCAGAAGCGGTTTGTTAATTATAAAACAAACAAGTCTCCAACAAAGAGCAGCTCCCCATATCTGAGGATTCCCTGGGGTATTATAGTGGGGGATCCCCTTTCGTTTATCACTTTTTTCTTTTCTTTTCTTTTTAATATTTATCTATTTTTGAGAGACAGAGAGAGACAGAGCATGAGCAGGGGAGGGGCAGAGAGAGAGAGGGAGACCCAGAATCCGAAGCAGGCTCCAGGCTCCGAGCTGTCAGCACAGAGCCCAACACCGGGCTCAAACCCACGAACTGCGAGACCACGACCTGAGCCAAAGTCAGACGCTCAGCCAGCAGAGCCACCCAGGTGCCCCTCATTTATCCCTTTTATCATGCATACCTATTCCAAGCTGTCCTCAGCGCTTGTGAGCACAGGGTGTGGGTCTGTCTGTGATGGCCTATCATCACGCCTGGCATCTACGGCATACAGTGAATGTTAGTTCCTTTTTCTCCTGTTTTAAAAATTTCATATTTCAAGTGCAAATTAATCAGGGAATTGCACTTAAACTAGACTTGTGGTCTTAATTTTTTTAATTTTTGAGACAGAGAGAGACAGAGCATGAGCGGAGGAGGGGTAGAGAGAGCGGGAGACAGAATCCAAAGCAGGCTCCAGGCTCTGAGCCGTCAGCGCAGAGCCCAACGCGGGGCTCGAACTCACGGACCGTGAGATCATGACCTGAGCCGAAGTCGGACACCCAACAGACTGAGCCACCCAAGCACCCCCCAAAAATTTTTTTAATGTTTATGTATTTATTTTTGAGAGAGAGGGAGAGAGAGAGAGGGAGACAGAGAATCCCAAGCAGACTCCGTACTGTCAGCACAGAGCCTGATTCAGGGCTGGGACTCAGGAACCAGGAGATCATGACCTGAACCGAAATCAAGAGTTGGATGCTTAACCGACTGAGCCCCCCAGGTGCTCCCAGAATTGTCATCTTTAGAGGATTCAGATGAGGGATTCCTCACCTAAGGGCCACTCAGGGTCGGGGTTGGCCTGCTGAAATCCCTTGGACAGGACTGGGCATGTGGGCACCTTTGAGAAGTAGTGGGTCAAGTGAGTGATCTCTGCTCTTTCGGCAGGCCTTGTGTGTGTGTGTGTGTGTGTGTGTGTGTGTGTGTGTGCGTGCGTGCTCATGCGCGTGTATGGTGCTGCTCACTAGCTTTGGAGAGTGTTTGGAGGAGTGGGGAGGTTGGGAGGGGTGCTGATGGCCGCAGGAAGGCAGGGGTCACACCTAGGCAGATTTCCAGGACTCTTGCAAAAACAATAAACAGCAACACCCTTCAGAAGGAGGGTTGGGACCTCAGTACAGATGGCCAACCTTGTGTCCCGGCTGGCGAAAGAGGTGGCCTGAGTGGATCACTCAGCAAAAGACAGGTGCCTGGTGCGTGGACATCCCCACCTTCTTGGCCACCAAAGGCCACAGAAGGGGAAATAGAATCTGGCCAAGAGCTGGAAGTCTGCATTTGCCGGCTGGTGGTGCGAATCTATATGAAAAGAGAGACTGGAACCCGGGGTGGAGAGCACGTCCAGGAGAGGGCGTGAAAGGTCTTTGTTCAGCTGACAGGCGTAACAGGACAGAGAAAGTCCACAGCCGTCCGCGTCATCCATGCTTCAGCTGTCTTGCTGGATTTGAGCCGAACGTACCAGATCCGGTTTTTAAGGCCGTCACTTTTCTGTGTTCAGAGTCAGAGCATCAGGCCCACGGCCCTGTTTTGTTCTCAAATAAATACAGTGTGTTATCTATAAAAATAGTTACCTGCTCCACGGCGGAAAACTATCCACTACAAGAACCGTCTTAAGATACTAATGGTCACCCCAAGTTTCTGTCCAACATTTTTGTGGATACGCATTCTGGGCGTGTGCCCTCCAAACACACATTTCCGCAGGAATAATCTGCACGTTTCTTATAACCTGCTTTCTGCAAAAGTTGGTGTATTATGGAGATTGTCCTGTATCGATGACAAAGTGAAAGCCATCCGACTGACCAGCTAATCTTTCTGCATCAGAGTCTCTCCCCAGATTCCTAGCAGAGGCCAAATTCCTGTGGTCCTGGGGTGGGATGGTATTTGAAGAGAGAGAGAGAGAGTCAGCTAGGTCAGCAAGATGAAAATATCAAAGCGGGGCTGGCATTTTTATCGGTCCCCGATCCTCCCAGTCGCTCTTGCCTCCCCAGCTGTAGCCAGTTTTAACGGTCTCTCTTCCTTCCCTTCCTTCGGAAGCCGCCTCCCCCCGTGGGCTCCGCTCAGCTTCTTGGGGATATTTATTTGGTCATGCAAGAAATAAAACCAGCCCTTCACTTCCTGAAAGAACCTTTTGGCTACCGTCTCTGGCCTAGAGGGATCTAACTTTCCATTTCTGCTTGGTTCTTCATTTTTCCTAGTGCTTTTACACGGTGACCTCCCTAGTCCTTGTAACTCTTGGCGAAACTGGCTGTGCTAACCATGGTGCGTGGCTTGTGGCTTCAAAGTCAGCATTTCCCCCGTGAGGTTTCTCAGCCACCCAACCCTAGAGAGCTCAGTGCTTCCCTCTGCGCTGCCCACGGGCCACTTTCCTGTGGTCATCTCTTTTCCTTCCTCTCATCTGCCTTCTAGGCTCAGGCAGGCTCTCGTATCTCTTGAGTGACTTCCTCTGGACCCGGGTCCCAAGGGTGCAGGAAAGAGGGATTGGATCTCAGCCCTGGAGGAACCCGTAGTCTCGTGGACACCTGAGCGAAGAAGAAAACCTGCAGGAGCCCTGGAAAAGAACCGGGAAAACAAATGCAAAACAATAATCATACTTTCCATCTGTATTCCAAGCCCTCTCACATACATTCGTTGCCACGGTGATTCGGAAAACGCGGAGCGGTGTAGTGACCCGGAGCCAGGCGTGTTCTGGCCCTCGTGGAGGTCACCTGGCCGGGTTTTATTCATTCATTCTTCATCAAATGCATCCTAAGCGTCTACTGTGTGCCAGGCCCCACACCGTTCCCCTTAATTAGACCCAGAGCTCTCGCCATCCCTGCTGAGCCAACGCCTTCCACCTTTTCCAGGTCTCCCAATGCGTTCCCTCCTCCTCCCTTTCGTAGCTTCTATTCATTTCTTCTTATTCTATTTTTGGTGGAAAGGGGAGCCATTGCTCACCACTTACCATATAATAACCCTTCAGACTCTGTTATTAGGCATCCTCGGGGCCTGCTATATTTGCCTTTTAATAAATCCAAGCTTGCCTGCTCTGCCGTCCCCGGGGCTGCCTGAGGCTGTAAAGGGAGGCTCCCACTGGAAGCCAGGCGGTGCGCTCAGCTGGAGAATAATCTCCCGATTTGGTGTGAAAGCCTGATCCAGGTGGAACAGGTGCCCAGGGCTGTCTGGTTGGTCAGAGCAGGTCGGAGAGAGCTTTTAGAACACACTGCCCAGGGTCTGGTGACCTTGAACGACAGAGTCCGTTTCCCTGGACGGCTGCCGATTCCCAGGCTCGGGAGACCCAAAGTGGGTAGCTCGTGCCCCCGAGACGGCCCAGCTTAGAGAACTGTGGGACCGCGTGGCTCCTCCAAAGGGGGATTTGGATCAGCTTTAGATGAAGCCTGGAGTCGCCCCACAGTTCTCACAGAAACCGCCTCCTGGGGACAGACTTCCCTCCGGGCAGAGCTGAAGCCTCGCTGAGCCTTGGGCGCGGAGGGTGTCTTAGCCAGTCTCCTTGGTTGCAGGCCAAGGGCCAGAACTCTACTTTGAGTACAAGGGCATATACTGAGGGGATTTGGGAGAGCTCCCGGCTGGGAAAGTATGCTTGGAAAACGGCGACACAGGGAGATGCTGCAGCCGGAACCGGGGCCAAAATCACAACCCGGACCTGGCCTGGCAAGGACCCTTGACGCACGGGCAGCTTGGTGGGTGCTGCCGTGGGCGTCCTTATCAGCAGGGCCCCAGGCGCTGGGTGCGGCTGCTGCTGCTGCCTTCGCCAGCACCTCTCTGGGCCGCCAGCTCCCCTCCGTTCTCCGGCTCAGGAGATCCGATCGGTGAAGCCGAGGCCCTCTGCCCAGGCTCAGAAGGCGCATGTGTATCTGGTGTTTTTAGCGTCTATAGTTGGAGGAGATGGGCCTTAGCTCTCACAACTCATTAGATGAGGACTTCTCCAAATGGTGGGAGATACCGGGTGGTTAAATGCAGACTGGTGCACGCTTTTGGGGTCCCAGGAGTGGAGTGAAAGCCACAGTGTGGACACCATCAAGCAGTTTGCCTGATTGTAGAGGAGCCTTTGATCCACTGGAGTTTACGGGGCACCCACCGCGCGCCAAGCCGTGGGCCAGGTGCCTTTCCATCCTCGGTGTCCTCTGGTCTCCCCCCCGGAACCTCGTGAGCTGGTGGAGACATGGAGGAGGGCAGAGAGCCGTGTTAGTTGCCAAGGGGGCTCCGAGCTCAGGCTGAGAGGCTGGGCGGTGGAGAGGACGCTGCGTTTCTGGGGAGGCAGCCCAAGTGGCCTCACGAGAGAGTGTCCTTGTGGGAAACTGGGACCGGGATGACAATGACGTCCTCCTCCTTCCATCCCCATGTTCCTCCTCCCTGCTTCGGTGCCACACGGGGACCTGGCCTCCCTCAGGCCTTCTCACCCGGCCCCTACCCAGAGGATCCTCCGCTTCTGTGGGGTGTCTCCTACGTCTCAGGGTTTCCCAGCTGCTTTCCCTCAGTGGTTTTCCACCTGCTTCTCCCCACTACGGGCTGCCGGAGGGTTTACCTTGCCCAGGGTGCAGACGGCGCTGGGTGCTGACGAGCCCAACTTTCTGCCTCTCCCTGCAGCCGCTGAGCGCCGCTGGCATCCTGAGTTCCTCTTCCACCACTTCCAACAGGTCGAGGAATAAAACTCGCTATCGGACCAAAGCCGTGAGCTCCGAGGTGGACGAGAGCCTCTTCGGAGGTGTCAAGGTAACCCTCGCCCAGCCCCTTCCAGGTGGCCCCCCGAGGAAGACCCGAGCAGCCCCTGGGAACAGCGGCACGTGGCTTCCCCCACCCCTGCCAGCCTCACGTCCGCCCGGCGTGTAAAATCTGGTGTAACGTCGAGGGGGTTCTGTTGCCGAGAGCAGATGGCCGCCCAGTCAGTGCCCCAGGATGGAGACGTCTGAGGGTCAAGGTCGAGTTTGCAGATGGGGAGGGAGTAAGGTGTTTCCCCTCCATCCAAGAACAGCATCAGGGAGAAACCCAGCCCCCACCCCCACCCCGGGGGCTCAGCCAGCAGGGTTACTGAGCTTTGGGAAACCCCGAGCAGGTCTTCGTGTGCTGATGTCGCCCACACGAAGCGAAGGAGAGAAGGTGCCGAGAGGGAGAGCTAGCTAGAGCGGCTTGAGATATTCTTGGTACTGGGGACGTGCAGCAGGTAAGAAGGAAGAAGGGAGGCCAGGAGAGAGAGACGGAGAGACGGAGAAAAGACCAGCTGTGAACACCTGGGCGGCGGGCAGGTGGGGGGAGCGGTGGGGTGGGGAGGGTCCGCGCTTGCTATTCTCACCGTGAACTGCAAAGGGCTTTCCAGAGGGTTCAAGGCGACCATCTCTCTCCATTAGGAGACCCCCACCTGCAGCAGTTTCCTACGGACAAGGGAAAATCGGAGGAGCTCACTGTCACTTGCAGGCAGCTCTTGTTTGGGGCCCTTGGGGGGTTTCCTAGTTGCAGCGAAGATAGGTTTGGAAAGGGCCGCCTTCTCCAGGAGTCGTCCAGCTGGCTAGCGGGAGGGGCAGTGGGAAAAATGCCCGCTCCTGGCCCATTTCTTTGGCCTCTTGCGGGGGGAGTCAGAGCCGGCAGTAGGGGGCAGACGCGGCCCGCGGCGCGCCTGAGTTGCGCCCTCTTGGCGGCAGATGGGCAGCAGGGGGCAGCAGCACCCCGGGGACGTCCCTGCAAAGTGAGCTCAGGACCAGGAGGACCTCCACTGAGGCCATCCCCCTGCCTCCACTTGGGATCACAGTTACTGCATTTGGGACAAGTGAAATTCTCTCCTGTGCTCAAAATTTTCCTGAAATAAGTGCTTTTATTTTATTTTACTTTATTTTATTTTACTAAAAAAATTGTTTTTAATGCTTATTTGTTATTGAGAGACAGACAGACACAGAGTGTGAGCAGGGGAGGGGCAGAGAGAGGGGGAGACACAGAATCCGAAACAGGCTCCAGGCTCCGAGCTGTCAGCACAGAGCCCCACGCGGGGCTTGAACCCACAAACTGTGAGATCATGACCTGAGCTAAAGTCAGACGCTTAACCGACTGAGTCACCCACCCAGGTGCCCCTATTTTATTTTGTTTTATTTTATTTTATTTTTTTTTATTTTTTATTTTTTATTTTATTTTATTTTATTTTATTTTGTTTTGTTTTATTTTATTTATTTTATTTTATTTTTTATTTTTATTTTATTTTATTTTGTTTTCTTTTATTTTGTTTTGTTTTATTTTATTTATTTTATTTTATTTTTTATTTTTATTTTATTTTATTTTGTTTTGTTTTGTTTTGTTTTGTTTTATTTATTTTATTTTATTTTTATTTTGTTTTGTTTTATATTATTTTATTTTATTTTTTTATTTTCATTTTCATTTAATTTAATTTAATTTTTAATTTAATTTAATTTAATTTAATTTAATTTTTTTATTTTCAAGAGTCCTTAACTGACGGAGGCACCCAGGTGCCCCAGTGGTTTCGCATTCTTATTATCAGACTCGTTCACGGTTGGAACATTTTGGAAAAAAAATCATACATTTAATATGTATTCTTGCTAATTCTGACTCCCTGACTTTCTCACCACGTTAGTTGTAAGAGCAGTTCTCTACCAGGCCCTTTAGCCGTTTCTAACTCCCTCCATATGATTTTTTGGGGGGGGGGGAGTCCAAGTAAATTAATCATAAGGAAAGATTAAACACTCCCAAATATCATAGCCTGGATGAGTCTGTATCAAAGTGTGTTATCTCGAACCCACCGTGCGTCCGAGAGGGACCATTCTCTCTTCGTAAATATTTCATGGAGGGAGAGGACCCCGGAGACCCCAGATTTTCATTCCTGATGGTTTGGGGTTGGGAATGGACACATACTAGGCACTCCCCTCCCCATCCACCCAGGAGTGTCTGCACGAGACACGGAGGGTTGGGGGGGCTTGTTCTCGGAGAAGCTGGTCAGTACAGAACACATGCAGCCAGGTTCAAGTGCAGAACACCACACTGTTTTCTCAGTGCCCCAGCAACTCTCGGCGGTCCCCACAGGACCGGGTGCCGGCCAGCCTTCTCTGCCACCGGCTGGGGTGGAAGAAAGAGGGGAAGGCTACCCTTGAAGAAGTTAGGATTGACTGGCAGGTGTGGGCTGACCAGCTTCTAAGCCGTCCTTCCTGACCCCGTAGCCTCTGACCCAGGACAACAGTCCTACCGTGCTGCTCCGAGATAAGCACGCCATTCGGAAGACTCTCGCTGCCCTGAGCTTGGACCACAAGCCGGAGACCATCCAGGTCGTCACCCGGGACATGGTCCGGAAACTCATGTGAGTGCCCAGGGCGCGGTGCCCGGCCTTCCTGTCCCAGCCTGCCCTTCTGCCGAAGACCCGTGCGGGGAGAGGGGGCTCCCTGGGTTCATGAAGTTGGTCTGGCCCCCGCTTCTTTCCTACTCGTCTCCCCTGTTTGCCTCCTAGCTCTCCTTCCTCGGCATTTCGGCCTCTCTTTTTCTCTTCTTTTTGTATCTCTTCTTGCCTTTACCCTTGACCCCCAGCATCTTCCTTTTCCCTTTCCTCTGGCTGCTGACGGACCTATTGGCAGAGGGGCCCTGCTCGGTGGGTCCCGGCCGAGCCCCCCTACTGCTCTGGCTGCACCAAGAATCTGAAGTAAGGGGGAACTGCCCAGATGCTGCTCAGGCCCCTGGCTTCTTCCGGGGCTCTGAGGCCAGAAGAGGAAATTCCCAAGGGGGATTCCCAAGTTCCTCTGGGATCAGCCCGGCTTCCTGCCTGGAGCCGCCTCCTTGCCGGGCGCCCTGGGGTTAGGCCCCCCCCTCGGCAGTGTGAACCGAGCTTTCGCTCAGGGGCCCGGCTGCACCCTCGGGACCGTTCTCCCAACTCTGGCCGCACCTCGGAGAACTGGAGCTCCCCGCTGCGCCGCCCGCGTCGGGAGCTGGGGAAGCCCGGCTGCGACACGGCTCGGCGAGCACGGTCGGCTCAGCCCCTGGCGTCAGATGGCCCTTTATGGTCAGCAGAGCTGCAGCTGCTGGTGGGGCCCAAGGCAGCGTTCCTCCCTGGAGGGGTCTAGTCCTGCCGGCCGGGATGCCGTCTCAGATGCGACCGTTTCTGGTCCTTCAGGTCCCGGGCCACGTCCCGGATCCATCACTCATTCGGGCCTCCTCCCGGACCCTCCCCAACACACACATGGGCACGCGCGCACGCACACACACACACACACACACACCTGCACACACACGCACGCGCACCTGCCACATGCACACACGTGCACACACGCCTGCATGCACACACATGCGTGCACACACATACACACGCACACACTTGTGTACACATGGTCACATATACCCACACAATTCACACGTGTGCGTGCACACACACATGCTCACGCTCGCACACACATGCACGTATTCACACACACGTGAACACACTCACATGCACACATACTCTCACATATGCACGCACACACATGTGCATGCACAGTACACACACGTGCACATGCTCACATACATGCATGCACACACATGCACTTGCACACATACACTCACACTCGCTCACACGTGTACACATACAGCCACATGCTCACACATGCACATACACGCACGCAGACTCACACACTTGCACACGCAGACTCACACACATACACACGCACGTGCACACTTATACTCACACGCGTGCTCACACACTCACACACATACACACGCACGCGCGCACGTGCACACACATGCACGTGCGCGCACACTTATACTCACACGCGTGCTCACACACATACACACGCACGCGTGCGCACACAAGTTTTATGGGATGAGGTTCACTTCCTGCCTCAGACCGGCTGCGTCTCGCTGCCGTGTCCCTGTTAAATGGCCTCACCCAGAAGCAGCTTTAGTCCTGGCCCCTGCTGCTCCCGCCTGCATCCTCTATGTATGTCATTTGTTTGTAATCATTATAATTAACTATTGGTTTGTTGAATGTGCTGGGCGGCTAGGAGGAGAGGGCCACAGACATGCCTCCAACTGTTGTTGATCAGAGATTTTAATTAATATTTAGGGTTCAAAGCTTCTCTCTGGGCCGGATGGACAGGGATGCCTAGGTTTCTCACAGCATCCGTTTCGACCTTGTCCGGCGTCCCCTCGCCCTTTTTAAGTCGTCCTCGAGGAATAAGCTATTTTTGGAGTTCAGGTCGCCAGCGTCGTTTTGAGCTCTGCCTCTGGGCCCAGCTCTGTGCCGCGGCCTGGGCCGCCAGGCGTGCGGTCAGCAGAGTCTGAGTCCTGGAGGAGCGTGTGGCCCAGCACACAGGCTGCACCCGTGGGGCCACGGCACAGGCAGCGGGAGCCGCACGCATGGGCTCCCAGGAGGTCAGCTCCCAGCCCGGTGCGGGGATGCGCGTCTGTGCACATGGCGCAGGGGCTTGCGGCTGCACAGACAGGGCAACGTACGCACCAGGCCTCTTAGCAAAAGTCCTTAAGACGTCTCTGTTTGGCCCGTCCCTCGCCTGGGACCCCTTCTCCCCAGGGGGCCCATGGGGTGGCACTGGGGGACGCTGGCAGTGGTGAGGGAGGAGGGGAGGGCGGAGCAGTGCTGAGAGCTTCCCCCTCCTCCCCACTGACTGCTCATCCCCTGCGTCAGTGTTCCCGCCAAGGATCCCTCGGGGGAGTCCCTCATCATGAGCCCTGAGGACTTTGAGCGCATCAGGTGGGCGTCCCACGTCCTGAGCAGAGAAGAGCTGGAGGCCAGGGAGCAGGCCTTCCAGAAGGAGAAGGAGGCCATCATGGTAGCTGCCCTCCCCGAGCCCCGATCTCTGCCGATGGGAGCGGGGAGCTCTGGTCAGGGGGCCTTGGCAGGAGGCACCCACGTGTGCTTCCTGGAGACCGTAGAGCGCACGCCAGGTGTGGACGCTGCTGGGGGCGGGGGCGGGGGCGGGCGAGCAGGAAGCCAGGCGGAGAAACTTCTGGGTTTTGAGGGCATGACGGGGTGAAGCCATCCCTGGGGTCACACTGGGTCACCCGTGGTAGCGGGGCCAGCGCCCAGGGCAATCCCCCCACTGATCCAGACCGCGTCCCGTAGGACGCAGTGGCCACACGTAAGAAGATCATGAAGCACAAGGAGATGGTGTGGAGAACCAACAGGAAGCTCAGCGACCTGGAGGAGGCGGCCAAGGAGAGGGCCCAGGACCTGCTGCAGAGAGCCAGCCAGCTGCAGGCCGAGCAGGAGGAGGAGCTCAGGGGCATGAGCAAGGTGGGGGCCTCGCTCCTCCCGCACCCCCAGGACCCACTGCCACCCCCTCCCTCCTCTTACCCCCCCCCCCCCCGCCCGGACAGGCTCCGCCCCAGCTGGACGTGGGGAAAGCAGGGGTGACCGGTGAGGGGCTGATGGAGGGGGCGTGTTGCTGCAATCGGAGGGAGGACTGGCCTTGCCACAGGCTAGCTGTGTGACCCCCAGCAAGTCACATACCCACCCTGGGACTCACTTCCTTCATCTGTTTGTGTTTGTTTGTTTGTTTTTTTAATGTTTATTTTTGAGAGAGAGACAGAGCATGAGCGGGGGAGGGGCAGAGAGAGGAGTAGACACAGAATCGGAAGCGGGCTCCAGGCTCCGAGCCGTCTGCACAGAGCCCGATGCGGGGCTCGAACCCACGAACCGTGAGATGGTGACCCGAGCTGAAGTTGGATGCTCAACGACCCAGCCCCCCAGGCGCCCCTCGCTCCCTTCATTTGTAGAGCGAGAGTGGTGAAACCGCTTAGCAGGGTGATTGGCGGGGGTGAACGGGCTAACCCACAGCAGAGGCTTTCCCAAGTGTGGCGGGCACATGAAGGTGAGGACGCGACTTCCGCGTCTGTCCTGCTGGCTCCGTTCTGGCCGCGCGCCCTGCCCTTCCCCCGTAGCGGGCTTCTTCTCAAGACACCAAAGCGCCTCCTTTAGCCCAGAGCGTGAAGACCCGAGGCTCGTTTGGACTTTTGTTTCTCAGTTGCACGTGGGTCCCAAGCAAATGCACACCGCCGACCCCCAACCCCCTCATCTACACCTTCTCCTCACACCTCCTTTTATTTTCCAGAACTTTCTCTCGCTCATTCTCACGGATGGCCGTCCCCTGATGTGTCACGTGGGGCTCTTCCCCCTTAAAACTCTAGCGGCTTGGTCTCTGCAAGAGTGTCTTAGGTTCCCTGAGAAGCAGGACAGAGGGTCTGAATATGGGGGTTCATGGGTCCCCCAGGGGGAACCTCGAACCTCTGAAGTTTCATGGAAATGTAACGTGCGTGTGTGTGAGTGAATCTTAAGGAGGACGGGGTCCATAGCTTTCCTTATGTTCTCGAAGCGCGATGACCCCCCGAAACACGAAGGCCCGATACCCTGCAAGGCGCTACCGTGGCCTCTCCTCGCCCAGACCAGGGGCCTGGCACATGTCGGCGTGGAGCTCCGCCGAGGCGAGGGCGAGCACAGGATGCTCTCGCTCTCCCGGGCTTGCGCGAGGCTGTGCGCGTGTCCAGCATACCCAGCGGGACCCGTTTCTCGCCCCCACCTTCCACACCCCCGGCGCATCCTGCCCGATCCGCGTGCCTTGACCCAGGGCCCCTGTCGTCTCCCCGCCTCCAGATCATCCTCAATGCCAAGTGCCATGCCATCCGGGATGCCCAAATCCTGGAGAAGCAGCTGATTCAAAGAGAGCTGGACGCGGAGGAGAGGCGTTTGGATCACATGATGGAGGTGGAACGGCAGAAGGCCATTCAAAGGCAGGAGGAGCTGGACAGGAAGAGGAGGGAGGAGAGAATCCGGTAAAGCGGTGGTTTTGGGGCCTCCCTCCCTGGCGCTTCCGTGGCTCTTTGGGTGCGGGTAGCCTTGCCAAGGGAGGAGAAGAGAAATGGTCACGATCACCATCTGTGAGCATCTCAGAGCCTGAGGAAGGGATTCCGAGAACCGCAGAGCTTCTCAAGGCTGATTCCCAAGATGGTTGCTTCACGACCTGGCCCCCCTTCAGCCTCGTTTCCCACCTTTCCCTGCCGTCCCCTCTGCGCGTCCCCCCCCACCCCCTTCCCCCAGCACCCCTGGGCTTGTCACAGTTCACGCTTCTGTCCTTCCTCCTGCTTTGAAGCCTCTTCTTTCCCCCCTTTGCCCCTGGAAAACGCCTTCTCTTCTTTCCGTGTGTGACACTTTTGCCGTCACCTCCCCCGGAAACCCCTCTCCCTGCACCAGGCAGGCCCGGTGGCTCCCTTCTGGTGCCCGGCCACACCGTGGTGTGGTCTCCCACACTGTTATGATTCTCGCACGGCGGCTCCCCGGCCCGCGCCAGACTGCGTGCTCCCTGAGGACGGCGTCCCCGTCTTAACTCACTTCCGTAGCTCCCGGGCCTCGCAGAGAGTTTGGCCGGTGGTTAACACCTGTTAGAATGAATAAATTCAGTCCCCTTCCCTTTGCAGGAAAGGACAAGCCCCAGAGGAGGTAAATCATAGAATCATGGTGTCCCAGAGCTAGATAGAACACCCACCATGGAAGGCAAGAAAGATTTCCATAAACAGTCCTTGAACCACACTGACTGGCTGGTGTCTCTCTCCGTCTGATTCAGTCTTCCGGAACCATCCATCCCTGTTCTTCTCGTAGGTCCCTGGCAGACTACAGTAGGCTCCCTATAAACATTTACTCATTAGCTCAGTAGTTCTTAATCTCCTGCACAAACGGCTCTAATTAAGGAAAAAATCTCTGCCTGCCTCATTAGGCCGCTCTAATGATCTGAGCTGGTCCTTATATTGAGCCCCAGCCCTGCCTCCCTGAGACTCTTTTACTCATTCCTCCCGTTTATTTCATCTGGAGTCAGGAAGCCATTCAAGGGCTCCACCTGGATGGGAGTCTCGTAGTCCTTCCTCCCCATGCTCACCCCGACCTGTGTCCTCCCTCATCGTCCCTGCCTTTACTCATCCGTCATGGGGTCTGGACGCCTCTGGGTTTATTGTCACCCCAACGACACACACGGAGTCACCGGCCACGCTGATTGCAGACTCTGGGTTCTCTGCTTTTTACTGTGGAGCTGAGCCGAGAGGCTTGCTCACACCCAGCCCTGTCCACCGGCGGTGAGGGCCGGGGCATAAGACAGACGGACGGCTAGCGAAGTGGGCGGGGGAGGTGGCTGGGGGACAAGACAGGACGCAGCAAGAGGCAGCCCAGGAAGGAGACGGTGGGCTTTCTAACTGAAGCGAGCATAGGGGGGGCTGGTGCGCCACGATTGCTCTGGCGGGCTCGCGGGGGGCGACGATAGGATTTCAGAAGCCCTTGACACACTGAAAGGGAGAAGGCGCGTTGCGATGTGGGGTGCACTCGTGGGCAAACAAACGAAGAAAGGGAATCTCAGGCAAGGCAGCTTGGGGCGCCCGGGGGGGCTCGGTCAGTTAAGCATCTGACTTCGGCTCAGATCGCAATCTCAAGGTTCGTGGGTTCGAGCCCCGCGTCAGGCTCTGTGCTGACAGCCGGGAGCCCCGAGCCTGCTTGGGATTCTGTGTCTCCCTCTCTCTCTGCCCCTCCCCTGCCCGTGCTCTGTCTCTGTGTCTGTCTCTCTCAAAAATAAATCAACGTTAAAAAATTATTTTAGAAGAAAGGGGGCTTGGAAGGTAGGGAATCGGCCCCCTCAGGACAGTCTGGTCTCAGGAAGCACGGCGATGTTTTACGGGGCGCTCGTCGAGTTGTCCCTGTGACTGCCACCTCCCATCGTGGGGGCTGTGTGGGTGGAGGCTGGAGCAGAGAAGCGCGGGCCCGGGTTCCTGAGCCCCTGCGCTGCCGTTCGCTCCTAGGGGCAGACGGCACATCGTGCAGCAGATGGAAAAGAACCGGGAGGAGCGGTCGCTGCTGGCGGAGCAGCGGGAGCAGGAGAAGGAGCAGGTGCTGGCGTCCATGCAGCAGCTCCAGGAGGAAGATCTGCGGGTAACGCGCCCCACCGAGCGCCGCTCCCAGCGGCTCCGGCGCCAAGGCGCTCGAGATCCGGGGGACTGGGGCGTGCACTGCTTTTCTGTGAGGCACCTGCGCGTTTCACGTCGCCGCCCTTAGCTCGTCGCGGCCGCACTGAACACGCGTTGGGCCGTGGCGCCGCGCTGGGGGGCGGGGGTGGGCAGGGACTTGGACGCGTGGCCTCCCGCCCCCCTCCCCGGGGCGCAGGGTCCGACACCAACGCGTCTGCGTGAGTGGACGCAGAAAGGAAATACGTAGCTGTCTGCCTCGCACACGCAAGCCCCTAGGGATGTTTTCTAGCCCTCTTGCCATTATCCGGGGACACGATGTGCCGGGCAGGTGGACCGGACCGGGGTCCATGGCCCAGGCTCCCCGCGGTTCCCTCATTCAAAGCGCAGGGCACCCCAGTGTGATTAATTGTGTGCAAGAACCAAGCCTTCCCCCTGCCGCCCCCACAACCCCCCCCCCCCAACCCGTTCGTCCAAATAAAACCCGTGGGCACATCCATCACAGAAGAAACGATGACATACCAGCCCGAACTACCAGCCCCAACTCCGGAGACTTAAATCCTCTCCTGTTTGCAGGTCTGGTCTGCTGGGATTAGGCAGAGGCCCTTGGCTGGCGAGCATTTGGCACATTTATTTGTTCTCCCCTCCCCACTCCGTTTTTTTGGCCTGTGAACATTTAAAAAAAAAATCAAAAAAATTTTTTTAATGTTTATTTATTTCTGAGACAGAGACAGAGCATGAGAGGGGGAGGGGCAGAGAGAGAGGGAGACACAGAATCCGAAGCGGGCTCCAGGCTCTGAGCTGTCAGCACAGAGCCCGACGCGGGGCTCGAACTCACGGACTGTGAGCCTGAGCCGAAGGTGGTCGCTCAACCGACTGAGCCACCCAGGCGCCCCTTGCCTGCAAACATTTTTATATACACAGGCAAACTAGAAGAATTGTATCACACCCATCAGCGCTGGGCCGAGACTTCGAGACTTTCCCGTTGCCAGTCTGCCTTGCTCGCTTGTCTCTTTTCGGAGCACAAACGCGTTCTGTCACTGTTGCGCTATTCGGCGGTGAGCTGCAGGTGTCTTGGCTCTTTGCTACTAAATGCTGCAGCCCTTGTCTGGGAAGCGCAGAGACGTTCTCTGTCCAGTGGACGCCACGACACTCACAGCCCCTCTTCGAAAAGCGGAATCCAATGATTCTCTGATATCATTTAATACCGAGTCCACATTCCGTCCCCCAGTGGCTCCCTGAAGGCGCCTTGAGTTGTCTTCTGTCGCTCCAACCAGGATCCAGTCAAGGTCCCCACCTTGCATTCACTTGGGCCTCCTCTGTCAGCTTTCACCTGGAAGAACTCTGGTTCCTTCCTGCTTTCATTGCTATGGCACCGGGATTTTGGAGCACCCAGGCTAGCTAGACTTGAGGAGCGTCCCCCTCTCCGGCCTGTCGGGTTATGTCCTCGGGTGTCATTTAACTCGTGGAGTGTGCATTCTTTCCTTTTTCTCCTCATTCCCCACGTTAAGATGGCTGTCGTCCCCCCCCCCCCACCTCCACCCTGGGCTGTGATGGCGGTGAGGGATGGGGGTCCCTGAGGGGTCTTGGGGGGCAGCCTCACGGTTATGGAGGCTTCTCAGAGTGCCTCACAGTGTGAGGGCCTGGGTGGGGGGTGAGGGGAGGAGCACTGGGAGAGTCAGGAAGACTGGGGCGGGGGGGGGGGCAGGCAGCCTCGTGAGCTGCTTGAGAAGGGGGCCCAGCTGGGCTGAGAAGCCAGAGAGGCCTGGCAGAGCTCCTGGCTCAGGGAGCAAGGGAAAGAGCCCGGAAGAGGAGACAGGGCTTCAGCATGCAGGGAAGGGGTGGGAAAGGAAGGCCGGGAGATCCGGCTAGATTGTCGGAGGGGGAATTGGTGGACTCCCTGAGAAAGTTCCAGGCGTCCGTGAGTCAACACCGTCGCCTGATGTGTCTCGTCGTACTGGTACTGTCCTTCGAAGAGGCACTTTCCGAGCTTCCAGGAAGTGCTCTTAGGCGACTTGAAGATAGGAATGTGTTGGGGCGCCTGGGTGGCTCCCCAGGTGGCTGGCTCCCCTGGGCGGCTGAGCGTCCTGCTTCGGCTCAGGTCATGATCTCCTGATTCGTGAGTTCGAGCCCCGCGTCGGGCTCTGTGCTGACAGCTCAGAGCCTGGAGCCTGATTCGGATTCTGTGTCTCCCTCTCTGCTCGTCCCCTGCTCGTGCTCTGTCTCTGTCTCTCTCTCACTCTCAAAAATAAGTAAACAAACATTAAAAAAAAATTTAAGATAGGAACGTGTGTCTCCCAGCTCAGGCCTGCCTTATGATCTCTGGGTGGTGCAGGGCAGTGCTCCCTACCTTGCTAGCAAGAGGGAGAAGAGCAGGGCGGGGGGTGGGGGGGTGGGTTCCTGGGGTTGCTTTGCAATGGCTTCAGAGATCAGAGACAGTGAAAGTCCTTCAGTTTCTTGGAAGTCTAGTGAGCCAACAAAAACGACAAACTGAAAAGTAAATAAATAGGCAAAGACGTGAGTCAATGCATGGTTGTATGCATCGTGGATGGGAAGTCGGTGGGTTTTCTAGTTGAGCGGGTCAAGGGATTAAATAGTGCATGGGTACCAGTGGCAGCCCCAGCTCTGGTGGGAAGCAGATAGAAAGGAAAGGAAGAAAGGGAGAAGGGGGAGAGGGGGTGGAGAGTCGCTGGGCCAGGTGGGGAAAAGTGGGGTGAGTGAAGAGGTAGGCACGGCGAGAGTGGGGGAGCGCTGACGGCCATGACTCATGCATCACAGGCCTGGGGGGGGGGGAGGTGGGGGGGGACAGTCAGTGCTGTGTTGATCTGGTGCACAAGGCTTCCCGGGAGCCCTGAACTCGGCTGTGAGTCAAGCTTGGGGAGAGCCCGAAGTTGCCTCAGATGAGTCAGGTCAGAAGCGCGGCTGGGGAGGAGCTGGAAGTCTTGGGTGGGTCCTGGCCTTTGACAGATGGAAGGAACTGGAAACAGCACACGGCGGGAGTTGATGGGTAGAAGAATTGGGCACAAAGAGATGGAGATTCCTGGGAGAGTATAGGTGGGCCAGATTCCAACATTCCATCTTGTGCACAAGACTCCGCATGGGGCCCTGAGAATGTGCTCCGTCGGATCATCGGGGGCTTTGCAAGTTCAGGCTCCTTCCTTAGAAGGGATCTTGTCCCTCAGGGTCAGGTGCCTTGACCGCCATCATTCATTCATTGGGTTTCTCTGTGTCTACCTTTTTTTTTTTTTTTTTCTTTTGCTCACATGCCATTCACTTTGGTTCTCCTTTATCCCTGTTCTAGTTTATTGAGTATTTGCTGTTTTCCTCTCACTGGGCCGCATGTTGCCAGGGAAGACAGGAAACGTGACGTGGTTGCCGTCCCCTGGCCGGGACAGAGTAAACCCACAAGAATGAATGGGACCCACAAGGCAGTGCCTGAGCTGTGGCACCATCTTGAGTGCAGAGGGGATTCAGAGGTGCAGAGAGAACTGACAGAGAATCTTCCAGGGAAGACTGGAACTTTAATTTAGAAAGACCAGGTTCCAAAATTCTGGAACTGGCGTTTGTTAGCTGGATGGCCCCGGACAAGTCACTTAAATTCAGGGCCTCAGTGTCTTCATCTGCAGGAGAGACATAACAAGCTTTACCCTTCAGGGTCTTGGGGTGCATTTAGGTTTCAGAGCTAGGCTGCATAAAGTGCCCAATGGGTAGAACATACTCAATGAGGGCAACGCTTTATTATTTCGGTCATCGCCGTTGAGTCGAGACCAAAAGCTAGGGTTTGCCTAAGAGAAGAAAACTGAAGGCAGGGGAAAAGCCCGGGAACAGCGGGTAGGACTTTGCAGGACACATGGAGACTCCGGGTAGAGTTTTAAGAGCCTCTGCTTCCCTGAGAGTGTATAGAAATCAAGAGTGTCAGGACCGCCACCAAGCCAAGAGGGTACAGACGGCAAAGAGGGGCTGCGAGGGGTCACCGGCGACGCTGGAGGGCCCCTTGACCAGGGGCCAGCGGCGGTGGCTAGACCGCAGATGGCGCGCGTCCCCTGCCTCTCTCTGCCCCCACGTGCCAGTGTCTCCTGGTCTTGCCCCCTTCCACTTGGAGGCTTCCTTCCTTCAGGACATGGAACGAAGGCACCAGGAAAAATTGAAGATGCAAGCCGAGATTAAGCGCATTAACGACGAAAACCAGAGACAGAAAGCAGAGCTGCTCGCCCAGGAGAAGCTGGCGGACCAGATGGTGATGGAGTTCACCAAGAAGAAGATGGTAGGGTTTCTTTCTTTCTTCCTCTGAGCGCAAGCAGGGAAGGGATGGGGGGGGGGGGCGGGCAGAGCATCCGAAGCAGGTTCCATGCTGTCAGCACAGAGCCCGACGTGGGGCTCGAACTCATGAACCGCGAGATCACGACCTGAGCCGAAGCTGGACGCTCCACGGACTGAGCCACCGAGGCGCCCCTGAAGACAGTAGGTTTCCGAGGCCTGGGGCTTGTGGCCACGAGCGAAACATCTACGACACGGAGAGGCAGGCCTGAGATCTAAGGGGACTCGCCGCAGGCAGCCATGCCTCCCTTTCAAAACGGATGTCCTTCATTCAAGGACCTGGCTCCTTTTCCTCTTCGTGTTGGCCGGTTCACTTATTCATTAACAGAGAGCAGGCTCGAGGGACACCCAATTTAGGGTGTTATATCCTTGTTAACACCTTTGATTAGAAGTTGGATGAGGGTTAGGTACCGGCAGGGAACAAAATGAAAACTGTCGGGGAAAGGGAAGTTTTTGTGGATTCCTGGTGGCCTCTGCGTAATTATATCCCCGGTAATCATGGGTCACCCGCCCCATAACTTTCTTGTGAAAATTCCTAGATTGGGCATCCTGTCCTGGGTGTCAGAAAATAGAGCCTTCTCCCGCAGTGGCTGTGCAAGCCGCAAGCACAGGTGTGGCGCAGAGCAGGGGATCCAGGAGAGGCTGCTCACGCCACGTGGGCTCACTCAGGAGCCGGGCTGAGAACCGGAGGGACCAGGGTCAGTGAGGAGCGGCGAGTGGAAAACAGAGCGAACGTGGCTTAGACGGAGCGAACGTGGGGTTAGGTAAAACAAGAAGGAAGGGCTGAAGGTGGCAGGAAAGGCGCTCAGTGCTGCATGTGCGTGCCCCCTCCTGCTGGCTCCGAGGCTCCGTGGTGACAGAGAACGTGCCCTACTTCCCTGTAGTAGGGATGACAGGCAGGGGGGCATCGCGGGCGTGTTCTGAAAACGGCGGATCGGATATACCTGTGTGCTCCAAACGCAAGCCACAGAAAATGAAGCTCAACAAAGCTTTTTAATGTATTTATTGTTTGGCTTTGGCTTGCTTATCAGATGCCAGGAGATGCAGACAACAGCAGGAACAGAGGTTGGGGGCAGGGATGGTTGGGGGCGGGGATGGTTGGGGACAGCGATGGTTGGGGATGGGATGGTTGGGGACGGCGATGGTTGGGGACGGGGATGGTGGGGAAGTCACCGGAGATTTCCGAGCAGGAGAAGAGTAGGGCTGGTCTTCACATGTGGAAGGGACACCGGGGGGCGGAGCTGGGATAGGCTGGCGACCGGCAGAGCGGTCGGGCGCTTGGGCACGCCCACAGCCCATGTCACCGGACTCACCTCACAGGGGCCTCTGCTCTTGCAGCCGGGGCTGCCCCTCTAGGGCTAAAGGCAGAGACTGGTTGTGGAAGTCTCCAGAGTTCCCTGCCCTGCCATCTGGGGCGAGGTGAAACCGAGGCCAGCTTGACACACAGCCCCCTGTGCACAACTCACAAGCGGGCAACTCACTGGGCTTCACAGAAGGCTGGGCAGGTTGAATGATGGCTACGGAACATTCTTTATGGGAGGATCACGTTTCCGCCCGACCCAAGCCATTAGTCTTATGACTACCCAAGAATGCTAGTTGGGAAGCCGGGTTTGGGAAGATTGTAGGGATATGTCTGCTCTTTCCGAGAAGTGGCAAAGGGCGCCGACTCTGATGGTTCGCTCCTTGGGTATCTGCTGGCCCCCGCAGGACTGCCCGAAGCGTGGCTGGCCGTGTGCCCAGGGACTAATGAGGTAACCCCCACCTGCTGCGTTTTACACGACACGCAGGGCCACGAGAGACGGCCCACTGGCCTTGCTACTCGGACACGGTCTGCGACGCAGTGGATGGAGCATGAAGGCTGGGCTTGGGATGCCTGCATGCGTTGCTAGCTTTGTTTTGTCCAACCCGAAAAGCAGTCAGGGAGTGGAGACCCCGGACAGACCGTGGCGGGGGCTTCGTGTCTCTGCAAGGCTGCAGCGGTGGGGGCTGCTCTACGAGACCTTTTCTTCCTGGCAGGCTCGAGAAGCAGAGTTTGAGGCTGAGCAGGAGAGAATCCGGAGGGAGAAAGAGAAGGAGATCGCCCGGCTGAGGGCCATGCAGGAGAAGGCGCAGGATCACCAGGCACAGCAGGTACCCGCTCAGTCTCGGCTCCCCTGTGCCTCCCCCACTCCCTTAACTACCCCCTTTGACAGCCTGCGAAACCACCCTGGAGGGCAGAGGTGCGGAAGAGGGGATGCAGGTTACGTAGACTTGAACAGTCTGATGAGGGCGGGGAGGAGCAGAGAGAGAGGGAGACACAGAATCTGAAGCAGGAGCCCGATGCGGGGCTTGAACCCGCGAACCGCAAGAGCATGACTGGAGCCGAAGTCAGACGCCTAACCGACAGAGCCACCCAGGCGCCCCGATCATTAGCAGTTTTTAAAACGAGAGGCAATCGCAGGACCGCCTGGAGGTGTTCGAGGTCTGGGGAGGAGAGCATTGGGATGGGTGGCGGCGAGGGAGGGCAAGGTGACCCCTCGGGGTATCTGCGGACCAGAAAGTTCTACGAGATTCCGTGTGCTCTTCCCTGCAATGACCTCGTCGCCAGAGAAATCCACGCCACGCCTCAAAGCAGGCCGTGTCGGAGTCTGCAGCCAGTGTCTTCCTGAGGTGCCCGCTGGGTCTCGGGGTCGGTTTGCACCCTCGCTGGTCTCCCCACCCTCTCCTTTCCCAGGACGCCTTGCGGGCCAAGCGCAACCAGGAGGTTGCGGACAGGGAGTGGCGCAGGAAGGAAAAGGAAAACGCGCAGAAGAAGATGGAGACAGAGGCCAAACTGCGCCAGAGCCGGCTGGAACAGGTGGCTTTCAAGGAGCACGCTCTGGCCGTTCAGGTGCAACGGGACCGGGACGACTTCGAGAGGATTCTTCGGTAGGTGGGGCCGGGCACCCCGGCTTCCTTTCCTTGGCCTGCGGCAGGGATGGCCCGCACCGGGGGGAGGACCCTGCTGGCAGGTGCACAGACAGAGGTGCCCTCCTCCTGCCCGGGACGGTGGAGCCATTCTGAATGGATGGGTAGTTGAAATGTTTCAAAGACAAGAATGGAGAGCCGAGAGGTTTTTGTTTTTGGTTTTTTATTGAACTTTTAATGTTTATTTTTGAGAGAGAGAGACAGAGCTTGAGAGGGGGAGGGGCAGAGAGAGAGGGAGACCCAGAATCCGAAGCAGGCTCCGAGCCGTCAGCATAGAGCCCGACGCGGGGCTCGAACTCATGAGCTGTGAGATCATGCATGACCTGAGCCAAAGTTGGACACTCCACCGACTGAGCCACCCAGGAGCCCCAGGAGCCAAGAATTTTCCGATTAGGGATTTGGAAACCAGCACCCGGAGGTGTCTAAAGAATTGGGTATTATTTGGATTGTTTATCCCGGAGGATTAAAGGCATAGGTAAAAGGATACATCTGGTCCCTCTGCCCTCCCCTGCCTCGACGTACCCCCGCTGGCTAGGGGTGAGGATAAAGCAGACAGTGGGGGAGAATACGAGGAACGGAGAGAGCTTCGGACACCAAGCTCGTGAGTCACTGGAGAAGAGCTCCGGGGGGCGGGGGGTGTCTTTGCCATTCATTTGATAAACAGTATCCAACACGAAAACTCAAGGCTCCGCCGTGGGACATATTGGAGGTGAACAAAACACAGTCGTTGGCCATCGCTGTGGGAAGGATGTGAGCAACTCCTGCTTGGATTGACCTCCCCTGTATCCATCTGTCTTTCCTGCCAGCTCGTCATCCTTTTATTTTCGTTGTCTTTTGTCTCCGCGATAATTCCCACCTGTAAGTGGAAGCGAGGTGTTCACAACTGTCGCTCTCCCTGCCCGTCGTTCACCCCCAGAGCCGCCAGCCGTCACGGCTGCTCTGGCGTCAGTCGGGGTCACCTGCCGCCACCAGACCCCACCCCCTGGGCTAAGTGTTCTGGGCTCACCAGGAGTGACTCCTTTCTTGCTCTGGTTCGGACTCTGTGATAGCAGCAGCTTTCAAAGAAACAAACCGAACTGCGATGGGGGTGTGGATACGAGATTACAGAAATCATGCTCCGGTGAGTAGAGACTGAGAGGTGCGGCCCGGCCTTCTCGTCTACCTGGTCTATGTGCCGGAGGTCCTCCTTGGTATTGACCCCATTAGTTGCATGCCAGACCCCAGGGACCCCCGCCAGAGGCAGCGCAGATCTGTAGGAATCTCCGTCCCTGCCAGGGCCGGGGTCCTGGTCTTTTATTGGACCCTGGGCCCCCCGCGCCTGCTCCCCCAGCCGCGGTGGCCTTTGCCTGCCCTCAAGGGTCATGCCGTGGTCTCCGGAAGCCTGCCGAGGAAGGCAGCTTCCTTAATGGCCCCGAAGATTCTGCCCCTGGGCTCCAAACTACCTTTCAGATGCCTGCCCTCACTGCCACATGCCTTTAGCAGGCACTAATAGATATTAATGGAAAGAAATTAAGGTCCTCCTTCTGCCCCTGACCCATTTGTCCCTTCTTTGCTTTGTTTGCCTGAAGCATATGCACCAGCCAGTTATTAAAGCGAGACCAGCCCCTCGGAGATGTTCGGTCTCACCTGCTGTTCTGGGTTAGCATCTAGACCTGGTGTCTCCAGGGCCACGTGACCACCAGGCCAGGTGTCTTCAAGTGCTAGGAATGTCCCTGCCCGTAGCCAGCAATCCAACTTTTCCTACTTCAAAGCATGACCTTGTGGATGGCCTCTACACGGGCTTCCTGCTTCCGGACAGAGGGATGCCTTTGACTCTCAGCTCACCGACTAGGCAGGGAGAGCTGACCTCCCCTCCCCCGTGGTGCTGAGAATTGCCTTGGAGCTTTCACCAAGTACTGTGGCCCTGGGCTCCACCTCCACAGATTCTGATGTAACTGGCCGGGGGTGAGGCCCAGGCTCCAAGGTCACTGCCCTAACCCCGTGAAGTGACCAGGCTCTTCCCCACTCAGATTTCTCACTGCCTGCCAGCCCGGGGGATCTCCAGTGACACAAGCAGCTTCCCATTTCCACCCTGTCTCGCAGGATGTAAAACAACAGAAAACCCTTATCCATCCAGGAAAATAAGGGCGAGGCAAAGAGGCAAGGCTTCCTGCTGTCACAGATGTGTCTGAGCGGTGGAGGTTTGGAGTCTAAATACAGAGGGGTGAGGAAGCCAGCGCGTGTCTCCTGACAGCCTGGGAGGCTCCGTGGCAGGTGCAGGGTTTGGGAGGTGCCCGCCGGTGTAAGGGACGTGCCCAGAGTTGAGACGATGCTGCGTGTTGTGGGTCTGGGGAGATGAGTAAGTGACTTGTGCTTTTGGAAGCTTTGTCGGGGACACGAGTACCCTCAGGGCAGGGGGGCAGGTAAGGAATCCCTGCCTGAGATGATTTTACATGTTGTTTTGGTTTTTGATTCTGTCAAGAGGCATCTGGGTGGCTCCGTTGGTTAAGTGTCCGACTTCGGCTCAGGTCATGATCTCGAGGTTCGTGGGTTCGAGTCCCACGTCGGGCTCTGTGCTGACGGCTCAGAGCCTGGAGCCTGCTGCGGATTCTGTGTCTCCCTCTCTCTCTCTCTCTGCCCTTCCCCTGCTCATGCTCTGTCTGTCTCTCTCTCAATAAATAAACATGAAAAAAACAATTTAATAAAAATAAAAAAGAAGAACTAAGATGATAGCCCAGGGTGGCCTAGCACCGCGCTCCCCCTGGGATGTGAACACAGTACCTTTGAGTTTTCCGGAGCCTGTCTGGCCCACACGGGCTGCTTGGCTGCTTGGCCGGGGAAATCAGGGCCCGTAAAAGTCCCCTCGTGAGGAGGCCCCTGTGGGGAATTTGGCGAGCTCCCGCCTTCTTCCCGCAAACACGAGAGCCTGCACGGCAGGTGTCAGTCCTTGTCACTTCTAAGCATCCCCGTTGCAGTTTTGTTAATGTCATTGTTATTGTTTGTGGGAAGGAAGGGAGGGAGGGAGGGAGAGAGAGAGAGAGACTATCTTAGAACAAGCCAGAGACGAGTTCTGCATTGTACTACAGAAAGAGCTGGAACAGTAGCTTCCAGTGGGCGAAACCCTGAGCGCGGGCCGGCTCCTGGTGAAATATAAGAATGCGGGATCTCTCGTTCAAAAAGTATTAAGAATTTCCAAACAGTGGGCGCCTGGGTGGCTCAGTCGGTTAAGCGTCCGATTTCGGCTCAGGTCTCATGGTTTGTGGGTTCGGGCCCCGCGTCGGGCTCTGTGCCGACAGCTCAGAGCCCGGGGCCTGCTTCGGATTCTGTGTCTCCCTCTCTCTGCTTCTCCCCTGCTCACACTTTGTCTGTCTCCCTCTTTCTTGGAAATAAATCAACATTAAAAAAATTAAAAAAAAAATTTCAAAACAGTGATGGAGGAGAACCAGAGCACGCACGGGGCCCTTCGGAGCCCGCCCGCGGTGCCGGGCCTGGCTGAGGAGGGGGCGGCATGCCTGGGGGCAGCTCTGGTCTCTGAGCCCCGGAAAAGGGCCGCAGTGTGCGGGGCTGCGGTCTCTGAGGCACGTCCACCGGAGGAGCCCTTCCGGAAGGTTCCCGGGGTGCCTCTCCTCGCTGGGCCGGCCCAGACGGGCCGTTCGGCAGCCGGTGTCCCTCCTCCAGGGCTCAGAGAGAGCAGATCGAGAAGGAGCGGCTGGAGGCGGAGAAAAAGGCGGCGGGGCGCCTGCGGCACGCGGACGAGCTCCGGCGCCAAGTGCGCGAGAACCAGCAGAAGCAGGTGCAGGACCGCATCGCCACCTTTGAGGAGGGCCGGCGTCTCCAGGAGGAGGCCCAGAAACGGCGCGAGCGCATCGATGACCTCAAGAAGAAGAAGATCCAGGAACTGAGGTGCGCCCGGATCCCTGCGCCCTGCCCCGTGCCCCCTCTCCCAAGGACGGTGTGTGCGGGAGTCGGGGCGACTCCTGGCTCCGGAGGGGGGCGGCTGCCGCAGAAGGTTCTGGTCCCGGGGCCTCCTGGATCCGTGGCAGGGGCCGGAGCCCTGACGGGAACGTGGCTGGGGGACGGATTGTAGGAGCCGGGATGGGGGGTGCGGGTCCCCAGGTCCCAGAACCACCCCCCCCCCCCCACCCCGGGGCCTGCTTCCTGCTGCTCCTGTCTGGTCCCACGGCCCACGCACGCCTGTCCCGCCCCCTGCCCCCTGCAGAGCCACCGGCCTCCCTGAGAAGTACTGTGTGGAAGCCGAGCGGAAAGCCAACATCCTGCCAGCCGCCTCTGTGAACTGAGGGGGGCCTCCGTGTCCCCGGGGACGCCTGCAAGGGGACAGGCTCTGCCCAGTCTCTGGGCGTCCATGACTGCCGCTAGCCTAGACATTTTAGAGGTACAGATTAAATTTATCCCACTTCTTTAAGGAACGGCTCAGCTTTCTTGGGGGCGGGGGGCTGTGTCTGCTGCAGGGTACTGAGCTGGAGCCAGGGCCGAGGGCGGCGCGATGGCCTGGGGCAGGGGACCGAAAGGTGCCCTCTGCAGGTGGTCCCTCCCAGCCTCTCGGGCCCTTCACCCTGCGTCCTCTGGCCTTTTTGGGGCCCCGGGATGTGGCCTTCGTGTCCTCCTTCAGCACGGCCTTGCTCTGCCCCTGTCCCACGCCTGGTTTAGAGGTATTTCAGTGCCAGCGGTTGGAGCTGTCTCTCAGGGAGGGGCTGGGGCAGGAGGGACCCGGGCTGGGCCCCCACCTGTGGCTCAGACCCCACCTCCTGTGGCGGGGGTGGGGGGTTGGGGTGGCGTTTGCACCCTCCTGCTCTGCCCTCTCCACTCCAGGCAGTGCCTCAACACGGACACCTGTCCACCCCCAGGCCCACCCAGGGCCCTGCTCCTCGCCCAGACCCGGCTGCCCCGTCACCTGCTCTCTCCTAACTCTGGCAGCTGGGGCTCCCCAAGGCCACTGTCGCCTCTGTTAGTCAGCTTGCCTCCCGTTTCCCCCAAACACTCTGATTCATTCACGCATTCAAAGGCTTCTTGAGCGCCCGCCTCGGCTGGGTACCCCCCAGGCACCCGGTGCAGCGGACCTGGGTCCACCCTCCCGAAGCTTCTCGCTTGGCCAGTCTGCTCCTGCTCCTCCCTCGGCTGCCCCACGCCAAATGTCTTGTGCCTCTAGAATAGTCTCAGCCTTTTCTGGAAGGACCCCGCTCACCAAGCTCCTTGTGGGCTGCAGAGCTGTGGCCCAGGGGTGGAGCCGTTTCCCCGTTCTGTATGCCAGGGGGGTGGGGAAGGCTCCAGCCCGCCCCCTCGGTGCTCTAGGCCTCGAATCCACAGCCCAGCCTTGCTTCCCTCCATGGGCCCCGCACTAGAGGAGGCAGAGGGCAGTGCCGGGCGCGTCCTGGCTGTTTGCAACGCCAGGTTATAAGGGCCTCGGGCAAGAGTGCTCTTTTCATAGGGCCCGGGGAGAGTGGGCAGGCAAGCTTCTCCCTGTGCCTCGTCTTCGTCAGGGAAGCCTCCCCAGGCACCTTCTCCGCCTGCCCCACCCTGCCCAGGCTAGCTGCTGGGGCGGGGGGCTCCCTCCTTCCTGCTCAGTGGCCCTGAGTGCGCCCCCCCGTCTTGGAAAGATGTGGTACTCTCCCAGGACGGGAGACACCCCTTGACCTCACGGGCACGCTGCTGAGGATTCCGGCGCCTTCTGTGGTGGTTTAGCTCCTCAGGCTCCTCAACTGCGGTTACTACCTGCGGGGACCAGGCAGTGAGCCCTTACCCGTGCCAGGGCAACCTCTTGCCAGGAAAGCCAGAAAGGGCCTCGGGTGCCTGGAGTTTGCCCAGATCCCTTCCTGAGTCACCCATCTGAGGGCCAAGGAGGCAAGGGCCCTGTCGGAGTGCGGATCGGGAAGAAAGGGTGTTCCAGGCCCGTTGCTGACTTGTGAGGCCCTGTACGGAGAAGCGGGAAGAGTTCACAGGCTTAAAGCATGGCCTGCACTCCACCACAACTGCTGCTCGTGAAACCGCGGGTGTGCGGGGCCTGGCAGCTCCCGCGGCCTAAGAACAAGACCATCTTGCCGTGGCCTAGACCCGCGGTGGGGGGGAGGGGGGTGGTGGCAGGTCTGAATGAAGGCCTGGCTTCGGGGATGGGGGAACACGGCCACCTCTGGGCAGGTGCAGACGGTCTAGGAGTCGTTCCCCTCCAGGAATCCAGGAATCGGCCTGTGATGTGGAAGGCGGGCTTGGTTGCTGCTCTTGGGATTCCTCGACACCCTGCACAGGCTCCCGCAGGCTTCAGGGCCGGCTCGAGTCGGCTCCTAGAAGTGGGGCATTCCTGACGGCTTGCTTCAGATGCCAGCTACATGCGGGCTACGTCTTTTATACCCTCCGCCCCTCTCACTGCGAAGGGCAGGGGGCATGATGGCAGGGAAGAGGTCCCTGGCATTAGTGGGGGCTGGTGGGGTCAGGCCGCATGAGGATGGGGGCAGAGCCAAGGGGGGGGACCGTGTGAGCCCAGCTCTGCAGAGGGGGGGATGGGGGGGACAAGGAACAGAGAAAACTGGAATTCCTGAGGACTTGGGGGCGGGGGGCCCACAGCTCAGGAACAACCAGCTAGACATCGGGCCTTTGGGGGGGGGGGCGTGCTTTCTCCCAGGGGAGGCTCTAGCATTCCCCCCTCTGCTCTGAGGCAGAAGCGTGTGCGGAAGCAGGGCTGGGGGACCAGGAAGTGCTGTTTGGTGCGTCTTCGTTGACGTAAATGCAACAAAACAAAACAAAACAAAAAAGAAAGAAGAGAAAAGCAAAGCTCCAGCTCCTGACTCTGTGGTCTGGGTTCCCGAATATCTTCCCAACTGCCTGTCCTCTGCCCCTTGGGTCCTCGGGTCTTCACAGGGTCAGGCCGGGTGGGTGTAGTCTGGCAAATCCAGGGGTGGGGCTCCACCTAAGAGCCCTGGATCAGCTCTGCAGGTGGCCGCCGCTTGGGCACATGTCCCCCGGCTCTGGGCTGGCCCCGCGCCCCTACCTGCCCCCTGCATCACCCTCTGCTGGGGCTGGGAGGCGGGCTCAAGCCCCCCGCACCTGCCGGAGAAGTGGCTGCATGACTCAGCAGCCTTCCCTGGTGGCCAAGCCCGGCTGTCCCTGACTCAGCGGGGTGCTGGGATGTCCTCGGCACCCCCAAAGCCTCAGCATTCCTGTCTGTGACTCGGGTCACCGCCGGACATTAATTGGTCTCAGTAAAAGCACTTTGATTCGGCTCGGATGAAAGGGGCTCAGAGAGTTCAAAGCCAGACAGGGCTTTTGGGGTGAGAAAGGGTGACAGCTGCCTGGGTGACAGTGGAGGGGAGACGCTGGAGTCTCAGACAAGGAGTCGAGGTGTGGAGGCCACAAAGTCCCTCACTGTTTCCCCCTCTTATCCATCCTGGCCACTCCCCCTGCAGAGGGGGAGCCTGGCAGGTAACACTCCAGACCAGAGGGCGACCTCTCCCCCTCTCCTCCCCCTCCCATACTCTGGGACGTATCCCAGCAAATCACCCAAGGTTACTCGGAAGAAGCTCATTTCCAACATCACAGAAATCTCGAGTCCCAGGAGAGGCTAGGTCGAGTCCCAGGAGAGGCTAGGTCGTTCTTGATCTGCCTGGCTTTACACAGCCAGACCTTCCCTCTAAGCTTCCTCCCTGCTGGGACACTCTCGGTCCCGGTGCCGGTTCTGCATTTTCCTTGTGCTCTGCATGCACTCTCGGCAAGGCGTGCCCATCACCCCAATGCCCTTTTGATGACTTTGAGGCTGGGACAGGAATAGGGTTGAGATTTTGGGTGGCTTTCTCAGGAGACTCCTGGAAAGAGGAGTCAAGGCACCAGGTGGGAGTGGAGAACGGGAGAAAGTGCCCAGAGCTAAGGAGCTTTTCTGCATGGCCCCCGGGGAGAGACCGTCCAGGGGCTAGTGGGGTGAGCACCAAATCAGAGTCTCAAATCTGGAAGGGGCCGCAGAGACCCTCTCGCGCTTGAATCCCTTTTGCAACCTCTAACCAAACGATTGGACAGTTCGGGCTTGCACACCTTGAGAGACAGGATGCTCATTACCTCAAAAGGCAACCCAAACGGTCTCAGATCAGCCCCGATGGTCCGAGTGTCATCTTCTGCATCCGCCTGGCTGCCGGGACCACACGAAACAAGTCCGGGCTCTTTTTACACCACACCCCTTCAGGTACCTCACACAGCCATGTGGGCAAGCATTCGAAATTCTAGAAACACAGGACTCTTCGGAGCATTTTGTGGGGTGGGGTGGGCTGTTGGAAGGAGAGGGCGGGGGAGAGCCGGGAAACTTTATCCCTTGGGCTGGGCAGTTAGCTCTCCTGATGGTTAATACTTCCATGGTCCCAGCCAGCCCTGGCCCGGCTGCCCCTGAACCCCACCCCTCGGGCACCGCCTTCCCCTCTCCCAGCAACGGAAACAAACAGGGAGAGGAGAGTGAGGGCAGGGAGAGGAGAGTGAGGGCGGGCCAGGCGGGCTTAGCGGGGAAGGCTGAGGCAGACACGCACCCGGCCCTGCTCGGCCCCTGCCAGCTTCCCCACAACCTCCCTGGAAACTGCCAGGCAGGCCAGGCGGGCCAGGGGCGGCCCCCCGGACACCGAGGGGGACCACAGTACCCGTCCGCCATGTGTGTTGGGGGGAATCCACACGGCAGAATCAAAAGGCAATTTTATTTCTATAAGTTCAAAGTCCGAAGTCCCACCGGACGCGTGAATGAAACCATCCCAAGGTCTCTCCGCACACAGACGTGCACGCGGTCCCGGACG
Organism: Prionailurus viverrinus; assembly: GCF_022837055.1. Lineage (NCBI taxonomy): Eukaryota > Metazoa > Chordata > Mammalia > Carnivora > Felidae > Prionailurus > Prionailurus viverrinus. Next base: position 62,589,370 of record NC_062577.1, read on the forward strand.
ACCGGTCTGAGTTGTGTGGCCGTCCTGAAGGCCTGGCTCCAACCCCGGTGAATGTTCTGCGGGAATGGGGAGAAGGTCCCCAGAGATCCGGCCGTCAAGGCTCTTCCCTTCGGGGCAAAAGTAACCATCAGCGGACTCTCCTGGCTCTGCTCTTCTGAGTTGCGTCCTGCTGGACCGTCCCCTGGTTTCTTTCCCAGGGACTGAAATGCTCCCCCAGCAGCTTGCGGTGCCCCGGGCCCATCACGGGTCACCCCCAGAGCTGTTCAGAGGTCACTTCCAGCAGGTGAGGGGGCTTGCCGCACATCACCACGGCTCGTGACCTTGGGAGCAAGCTGGCACCCCCTTCCTCGCTGCCGCCCCCACCAGACCCAGTTGTGCTAATCGCAGCCTCCCCAGGGCCCAGCCCACTTGTCCAGTGGATGAGGGTCCTGGTGGATACGGTTGACCTCCTTGAGGTGGACATAGTTCTTACCGTCAGAGTCTCTTTTAAAAAAATTTTTTTTTAAACATTTTATTTACTTTCGAGAGACAGAGAGGGACAGAGCGTGAGCGGGGGAGGGGCAGAGAGAGGGGGAGACACCGAATCCGCAGCAGGATCCAGGCTCCGAGCCGTCAGCACAGAGCCCGACGCGGGGCTCGAACTCACAGACCGTGAGATCGTGACCTGAGCCGAAGTTGGACGCTCAACCGACGGAGCCACCCAGGCGCCCCATCTTATCATCAGAGTCTCTTAATTCTTCAGTTTGTCATCGGGAATTCAAGTACTCTTTCCAGGTGGTTCCGTTGACAGCAGGTCCGGTCCTAACCTTCAACCCTCCACTCCCACCCCCTGCCTTGCCGTGCCGACACGGTAGCGGGCAGGCCACTCCGCTAGAGGCTGGGGGCCCCTCTGTGCTGCTTGCTCCCGTGAGTCTGGGCCATCGCTTGATGGGAGGGATTTGGGTACATCTGGGCCCCCTCCCAGGGGCCCCCCTCCTCCTGGGAGGACCAGCAGGAATCGTGGAGCCTCTGGAGGCCTGAGCAGGGGATCGGGGAGGCGCAGGGGTCAGGAGCTCTTGCCCACCACCCCTGACCGTGCAGCACTGACCTCGATCCCCGAGCCCTGGCCCAGTTCCCGAAACTGAGCCCACCCATGGATCTCAGCCTTCTCTCTGTCACCGACCAACCGTTCCTTGTCTGAGCTCGGCAGTGTCTTCCCATGTCACCTGGGCCTCCCCACCCCGTCCCCCCACTCTTCTGGTCCCACTGTGGCCTGGTCCGGCTGCCTTCCCGCCGCGAGCCCTTGCTGAGAGCTGTCGAAAGGGATCAGCCGCAGGGGCTTCCTGCCTCTGTGTGACCACCCCGTGGGCACCTGTCTGCCCTCTCTCAGACTCTGTGGTGATGTCCGTCCATGGTCGTCCAAACCCTCTCCTCTGGGGGTTTTCTTGGCACGCTCACTCTTGGGGTCTGCTGTCCACTTCCTGGGTGTTGTAGGGGTGAGCCTGGGTCTACACGGGGGCCTGGGAGAGGGGTAAGGGCCTGCTGATTGTGCATGTGTGTGTGTGTGTGTGTGTGTGTGTAGCTTAGCAGGGGGCAGGTTGCAGACCTGCGGAGATGGGAGCTCCAGCTTGAGCCTGGGGACCTGGGGGCAGGGCAGGAGGTCCGGGCCCGCAGCGGTTGTGTGGAATTGCAGTGCAAGGCTTTGGAGGAAGGGGAGGACGGCCGGGGCCTCTGCCTGTCCTTCCCCAAGACGTCGTGGGGCTGGGCTGCGCCTCATCTCAGAAGCAGCCTCTGGGCCTCTCTGGGTCCTGGATCTGCCTCTTCCCTCCTCTGTGTCTCTGTTCACTCCTTTCTAAGCCTGTGTCTTGGGATTCTGTTTCTGTCTTAGGACAGAGGCAAATATAATCAGGGCGCCTGGGGGGCTCAGTTGGTTAAGCATCTGACTCTTGGTTTTGGCTCAGGTCCTGATCTCACGGTTCGCGGAATCAAGCCCCGCGTCCGACTCTGCTGATGGTGCAGAGCCTGCTTGGGATTCTCTCTCTCCCTCTCTCGCTTCCCCTCCCCCACTCATGCTCACTGTCTCTCTCTCTCTCTCTCAAAATAAACATTGAAAAAAAGAGAAGCAGAAGCACCTGGGTGGCTCAGTCGGTTAAGCGTCCGACTCTGGCTCAGGTCACCATCTTGCAGTTTGTGAGTTCGAGCCCCGCGTTGAGCTCTGTGCTGACAGCTTGGAGCCTGGAGCCCGCTTCGGATTCTGTGTCTCCTCCTCTCTCTGCCCCTCCCCTGCTCACGCTCTGTCTCTCTTTCTCTCTCGAAAATAAATAAACATTTAAAAAGATGGAACAAATAAATTTAAAAAAAAAAGCAAATACAGCCTCAACTGGCGGGTGTGTGCAAAGGAGGCCCCGTCTCCTGTGCTGAATGAACTGTGGATTTCTTAGGGAAAGGCAAGGGGGGCCGTCTAGGGTACTCTGGACCACAGATGGCAGCCTGGGCCCTCTGCCTCCTCTCTCCCCCTCGGAGCCTCTGACGGGCCATTTGGATGCCACAGGTGTTTCTGTGCCCCTTTGCTGAGCACGGACTCTCTCAACCGTCTTCTCTCCCTGGGGCACAGACAGACCCCAACAGTCCCCTGGATCTGTCCAGGCCTCTCTGAGACCTGAAAAGAAAGTGGGTGGGAAGATGGGATGTTTGGGGTGGAGACTGGGTGAGGGAAAGGGAGAGGAGGAGTTGGGGTGGAGGTGGGGGGCTCCAGGGAGCGGCCTCTCTTCCTCTGTTGAGGATGAGCCCAGAGAGAGACTCGGGCTGGGGGCTGGTCTCAGAGCCAGGGGGCTGGGCCTCTGCTGTGAAAACCAAGCTGGCACTCAGTCACCAGCCTCCAAACCCTGCAGGGCTCAGGGCACAAGGCAGGAAGGCCGTCAGCTTCATTTATGGGCCCCAAACTGCAAGGAGGTGGCAATTAGCCCTTAGTGGGTCAAAGGAGAACAACAATGTGACTTGCCTTTTGAGGCTCTGAGGGCCCCCGGTGTGGAGCCCTCAAAAGTGGCTGTTCTTCTAGGAGTATCTAGGTCCTCAGTTTCCCCCAGCACGTGTCCCCTGGGACCCCCCCCCCCCCAACTCCGACCCAGTAAAAGTGCCCCTGGTGGCCCCTGTCTTCCGGATCACTTTGGAGCCCAAGCCCCACTCCCTGCTGATAGCTTCCTGCACCAGCTCCCCAGCTGTCGCTCGGGGAGCTTGACTGCTGGCGGGCTTAAGCTGTGGAGCAGGACTCGGGGGGGGGGGGATCCTTTGTTAGGGGGCTAGGTTGCTTCTGGTGGGCTCACGCCTATTTGGGACCCCCTCCCAAACCCTCAATTCACACACTGATCCGTGTTGGTACGATGCTGCTGGTGTTGTCCCAGAGCCAAGGGATAGATAGGCTGGCCAGTCTGCCCTTTAGCAGATGGGGACTGAAGTCTTCCCGTGTCTCAAGTCAAACTTCATTTCTGATCCCCATGAATCGTGCGGCCCGCTTAACGCACGTCCCTAACCTAACCACAGTCCACCCTAGCTCAAATCCCGAACGCAGAAACCACAAACCCCAGCCTCAACCTACTGGAACCCCAACCCTAAGTCGGCCTCGGCCCAGTCTCCAGTTTGGCCGTAGCTGCATTACCACACGTGGCTGTGAATGAACCCCTCGCTCGCGCCTTATCCTAACACGGACCCCAGCCGCACACCCTAGCCTCAGCTCTCGCTGTCACTCTAGCCTAATCTAGCCCTAGTTCCTCAAGCGTGACCTCGAGCTCATTGGTGATCCCAACCACCCGACCCAGCCTTCGCCCCGGCTCTGATATGAACCGACAGCCAGGACCCAATCCACCGGCCCTACACTTGACCCTGATGGAGCCACAGCTTTCCTCTTTGCCGTGCAGTCCCGCTTCTTCCTGGCCCCCCCGGTTATCCGCCCCCCCTCCCCCATCACTGGCCTTCCAAGCTTCTACCCCGTGGGTACATCTACTAACCCACACGACCACCGAGCCCTTTCCTTGGGCCGCTCTGGGTTGAGGGTCAGGATGCCCGGGCGTCCCCCCACTTTGCCAGGCTCAGCAGCAGCAGGTGGGCTGAATCCCCACCCCCCCCCACCCCCCCCCCCCCCCCGTCTGTAAAGGGGGGATAATGATCCTTGCTCTCCCGAGGGTGCAGGGCAATCTCATAAACCTCAGAATAAACAAGGAAATACAGATATTCGTTGGTACCTCTGGCGGGCCCTAGAGCACCCTGTCATTGTTGAGGAGGGGGGGGCGGAGGGATTTGGAGCACAGAGGCGCGTGGACTCCTCGCGCTTCCTCGTTGAGCTGGCCCTGGCCCATAACTCTCCCCAAGGCTCTTCACCCCTGCCCTCCCTGTGGCCCCTGTCAGCGACGGCCCCTCTGAGGGAGCTGAGCTGCTGAATGGGACCACGCAGGACCTGACCCCCACCTGACCCCTAGGCCAATGAGCCGGGGGCTGGTCCTCCGCCTTCTCGCTCTGCCTCCTCCCCTACCCACCCAGCTCCAAGCTGCCCAGGTCACCCCAATGAGCAGTCCAGGTCTCGAGGGGCCTAGTCTCCCCTCCTGTGCCTGGAAGCAAGGGCACCAAGTGACCCCTGAAAGGTGTGCACGAGCAGAGACGTGACGCATGCACGCCCCCTTCCTGGTCTTTCCGGTGGCCGCCAACACCCCCGCGCCCAGGAACCCCCTGCGCTCGGGGCTGGCCTCACCTCAGGTAGGTGTGGGCGCCACAGCTCCCTAGGGGCAGCCAGGGGAAGCCCCTGTGCCCATGCACCCCTCCCTCTTTCAGCCCTGGGGAGACCTGGCTCCCTTTGAAGGGCCAGAGGCCTCAGGGGCAGGCGGGCTGGACGTTCCCGGGGCTCTTTCATCTGCCTGGGCCTTCCTTCCAGCCCGAGTCCCCTTTCCTGCTGCCCCTTCCCACAGACCTCAACCAGGGGCGGTAGGGGGGTTCCCCCAGGGTCACAGATGAGCTTGCAGGGAAGGCTGGGTCAGACCCCTGTGTCCCTGGGCCCGGGTTAACCCTTCCCAGCCTGGCCACCTTTCCTCCCCAGGCCTGGCTCTCCTTCCGCTTCCCCGTCTCCCCGGGGGAAGGAGGCAGCAAATGAGTGGTGAGGGGAGCTCTGTGGACGCTGTAGAACCAGGCGACTGTTGTTAGCCCGAGCATGGGGCCAGGAGGAAGTGGAAGCTTAACAGGTGCCTAATTACAAGTCCCGCCGGCCTCCCTTTGCCACTCTCGGGAGAGGGAAGAGCTTGGGTGAGGGCTGGGTAATACCTGGGTAGGCCGCTCTGTCACCCCGATAATTAAGGCTCCCGGGGCTCCTCCCCAAGGCGGGGACCGGGCCCCCTCCCTCCTATAGAAATAACTCCGGCTGTGGCCCCGGCACTCACTGCACCTTCCTGCCACCCCGGGCAGTGTCTGGGCCCTCCGCTCCCCCTCCCTCCACCTGTCCCCACACACCCACCACCGCTGGCCCCAGGGACACCCAGCCCGAGCGGAGGAAACACCAAGCCTAGAGACATGGCAGTCCGAGGAGCGTTCCACCTTCTGCTCGTGTGCCTGAGCCCAGGTATGGGGCTGGGCATCCGGCAGGGACACCCACGCGATGCCAGGAGGGCAGGGAAAGGGACCACAACGGGCCCGCAGAGGCGCCTCGGAGGTGGTCCGAGGCCCCGCTGCCAGCTGGCTGGGGATATGGCCAAGACGGCCCCGTGCCCGAGGGTCTGGGGCACAGGCCTTGATGGATCTTCGCGGTGCCTGTGAGCCGTGTGGGGCTCGGACGTGCGTGCGCGCACACGCTGTGCACGGAGAGCAGGGCTTGCCTGGAGAGCTTGCCTGGGGATCTGGGGGTGGGGCAGGGTGTCAGGCGCATGGCGAGGCTGGTGTCGCCGGGGAGGCTCTCCCCGGAAAGGCCCCTTTTCCTCTCTGTGTGCTGTTCCCCTGGGGAGGACCCACTCCCACCCCCAGGCTAGAGCCAAGGGCAGGGAGTTGCTTTGAGAGGAAACAGCGCCCCCTAGGAGACGGACTGTGCTCTGAGAGCTCCAGGGTAGCGCCACCCCTCAGGATGAGATGGGTGGTGGGGATGGCGCCTCCCAGAGCCCCCTCACCCCGAGGGGGCACACCTCGAGAGCAGGGCTCAGAGGTTGATGCTGTGGCCCCCTGCCCCTGTTGGGGCAAGTCCCAGCAGGAGCCCCTGTGTGTGGGCATCGCTGGAAATGGCTGAGACCCTCCTGGGGTCTGGGTTCGCAGGAGCGGGTTTGTGGGGGGAACTCGGGGAGCATTTTCAGCCTTCGTGCACACGTGTGTGTGTGTGTGTGTGTGTGACACAGAGAGAGAGAGAGAGAGGGAGAGAGGGAGAGAGAGAGACTGCATTACTGGCAGGGTGACGGCAGGGCCCCCTCACGAAGCTCCAGCTGTGGTCTGGGGACCCGGGACACGTCCATGTGTGTGGTGCGGGGCAGGACAGACCAGCGCTCTGTGTGTCTATGCTCCAACACCCTCTCTCTGCTCTGTCACCTCCAGAGGGAGGGTTAGGAGCTGTGCAGGCAGCTGGGAAACGCACCAAGGATGCCCACAGGGGGCGCACAGTCTCAGGTGCTTTGGGGGGGGGAGGGGAGGGGGCCCACTGTGTCGCCTTGGCCCCCTTCCTCCCTCCTTCTCTCCAGGGACTCCTGTCCAGCTCTCTCTCCTTGGCTCTCTTCCCTCTCTTGTCTCATGCTCCCTGCAAGACTTCCTCAGTGCAGAAGCAGGAGGGACCAAGGTGAGACAGCGAGGAGTGAGGGGTGTGGAAAGGCTGGAGCCCCGCGGACAGGGCGGAGGTCGAGAGGCTTCTGGAGAGACTGAAAGGCTAGGGTGAGGCTCCCTGGCCCGGGACAAGGGAAGACACTGCCTAGTGCAGGGTGGAGGCGCTCTCATTCAGCCTGTCCCCTCCTTCCCCAGCCCCCTCCCCTACAGATCTACCTTCCTGCTGGGCTGCTGGGCCAGCCCCCTGGGTATGGGGACAGCCCTCCCGGCAGCCCTTCCCAGGGTGGAGCCTCTGCTCTCTGGGCTCTGGCTCATCCCTGGTGTGCCTCCTGGCGCCCCAGGAGCTGGCAGTCAGTGCCAGGATCCTTATCTCGGGAGAGCCGATCACATCTCCCTTGGCCCGGGGCTGGAGGAGGTGTCCCCACGATCCGCTAGTGCCCCGTTGCCGGCCCGCCTGCTCTGGGTCACCCTGGAGCCTGTGGGGTTAGGGTTGCTGGCCCTGCCAGGGTTGGGGGCGGGGCGGGGGATGCCTGAGGTGTCTGGGGGTGTTAAAAAGGCCCCTGCTGGCCCTCTGGAAGCGAACCAAGCTTCTGCAGGGACGTGTAGTGTTGAGCGGATGCGCACGGGGAGGGCGCCGTGGGCAGGGATGCATGCCTTCCAGATGAACGCGCACTGTGTGTGCAGACGCGTGTCTGTCTGGATCTGACGGGTGTCTGTGTGGGTAGCAAAGTGGGACCCGCACAGAGATGTGTCTGCGTTTTGAAGGTCTGTTAAGTGTGGCGATGTGGGGCGGTGACCGTGTGAAACTGGAGGTGTGAGACACTCTAACAGAGACGTAGGCCCCGAGAGATCCGGAGAAGGGCAGAGCGGGAGTTGCCGAGACCAGGGCTGGGACTCCGGGGATTTGCTGGCTGTCTGGTGGGCCGGAGCGTGAGCCAGGCCGGGCCAGGGGCCTGGGCAGGGAGGGCTGCAGGAGCCTGGGGGGTGGAGCCTGCCTGTCCTGCTTGCCAAGGTCGGGGCGGCCCCCCCCCACCACTCCCCACACTCCGTATTCCTCTCTGGGTCCAACCGGTTGGGGCTAGTGCTTGCCTGGGGCTCCAGGGGAGGGAGGGCAAGGAGCTGGGTCCTCAGCTTCCAGATCTTGGCTTCTCAGCGGGGCTGACTCAGTGGAACCAGGGCTGTGAGCAGTGGGAGGGGCCCCAACTGGAGCCAGCATGTGTGGGCGGCTGTGCCTGAGCCATTCGATGGCACAGGGGGACGGACACAAAATCCACAATGCCATGTGTCATCACACAAGGCTCAGACTGTCCTACGGATGCATGTGGCCATATTCCCAGGCCCAGGCCACGAGCAGCGCCAGACCCACGCAGCCAGGCTCCCGGTCCCAGCTGCCTGCCATCACACACAGGCACGAGCGATCACTCAGCGCCCTGACACAGCCAGTCACACGTGGTCACACCCAAGGGTACAGCCACAGACACGCAGGTGTCATACGCAGAGACACCTGCAATCATGTCAAGTCTTCGACTCCTTGGGCTGGAAAGGGACCCCAGCGGCCATGGCATCCACCCTCCGGTCTCCACGTGGGAACACTCTCTTGGCCCAGAAAAAGCCATATTTTAATGAGCCAGGATTTTCCATCGGAGCGTTCAACTCTGGTCGCTTCGCGTGCTTACACACACACACACACACACACGCACGCACACACAGCAGCCACTCCTCCCCAGGCAGTTCCATGCAGGATAGCAGAGAGAGGGGCAGAAGCTGACTGCCCCCGCCCCCTGGTCTTCTCTCCCCCCTCCCCCACCTGCCCTGCCCCTCCCTTAGCACTGCTGTCTGCTGTGCGGATCAACGGAGATGGCCAGGAGATCCTGTACCTGGCAGAAGGTGATAATGTGAGGCTGGGCTGCCCCTACATCCTGGACCCTGAGGACTATGGTCCCAATGGGCTGGACATCGAGTGGATGCAGGTCAATTCAGACCCCTCACACCGGGAGAATGTGGTGAGTGCTGGGCTTAGGGTTCCCCTTGCCCCACCTGTAGGCCAGCCTGAGGGGAAAAGGAGGGCAGAGGAGGAAACGAAGACCTTGAACGTCCCCAGTGGCCTCTCCGGGGATGAGGCGACAGGCCCGCGGGCTCTGTAATCACAAATCACCATTAGTTGGCCTTCTCCCACCTGCTCCGGAGGGCAGGGGAGGCCTCAGGACGGTCCCAGCCTGACCCGACACTTTCCAACGCTTTCCAAAGCGCCTGATCTCATCTGCTCTCGCACATTCACTGGGAGGTTAATGGGTCAGGTATCATCGTCATCGTCTTTCAGCAGAGAAAGCGGAGTCGCGGAGAAGTTCGGTGACATGCCCGAGGCCACCGAGCCACGTGGCCCTCCTTGGCCGTGCCTGGCTCACCACTCCCGTTTCCTCTTTCTTCCCAGTTCCTTAGTTACCAGGACAAGAGGATCAATCATGGCAACCTTCCCCACCTGCAGCAGAGGGTCCGCTTTGCAGCCTCAGACCCCAGCCAGTATGACGCCTCCATCAACCTCATGAACCTGCAGGTGTCTGACACGGCCACCTACGAGTGTCGGGTGAAGAAGACCACCATGGCCAGCCGGAAGGTCATCGTCACTGTCCAAGGTATGGCCGGACTCCTCCGGGCGCCCCCCACTCCCCCCCCCCCCCCAGGCTCCAGAGCCCCTCGGCCGGGCCCCGGCTCACACCTGCCTGGTTCCCCGCAGCGCGGCCCGCGGTGCCCCTGTGCTGGTCTGAGGGCCACATGACCCACGGCAACGACGTGGTGCTCAAGTGCTTTGCCAACGGAGGCACCCCGCCCCTCTCCTACAAGTGGGCCAAGATCAGCGGGCACACCCACCCCTACCGCGCCGGTTCCTACCACTCACAGCACAGCTTCCACTCGGAGCTCTCCTACCAGGAGTCCTTCCACAGCTCCCTGAACCAAGGTGGGTCTGTGCGAACAGCGGGACCTCGGGGGGACACACCGACAGAGCCAGGCCTGGGTCCTGGCTGCTGCACTGACCCGCTGCGAGCCTCAGGCGGCTGGCTGCACCCCTCCATGCCTTGGGTGCCTCACAGAGGGAGAGGGAGCGATAGCATCTGCCTTCCGGGGGCCATGGGGGGGACTCAGAGGGCCGAGGCCCACAGGGAGGCTGGACAGTACTCACCGCCAAACAGAGACTCTCAGAGCTGGAGGGACCTGGAGAATTCCTCTGGTCTCACCTTGTCCTCACTGTACCAAGAAGGACACCAAGGTCCAGAGAGGGGAGAGATTTGCCCAAGGTGGCAGAGTTAATTAATGGTGTTTCCGTCCCGTTGCTGGGAGAGGGGCTGCCTTCTCTCTCCGTTTCAGCACCACCGGGGGAGTGAGTCATCGGGAGAGTGGGGTGGGCCGGTGTGTGTGTGTGTGTGTGTGTGTGTGTGTGTGCGCGCGTGTGCGTGTGTGCATCTGCCTTCCCTCCTTCCCTCCCCACCGGCAGTGGTCTAGGCTGGGGTGGCCCCCGGGCCCTTGCCACAGCCCTGTGGTGCCTTTTCAGTTTCAGGCCTGAACAACGGCGACCTGGTGCTGAAGGACATCTCCCGGGAGGATGACGGGCTCTATCAGTGCACGGTGGCCAACCACGTGGGCTACAGTGTGTGCGTGGTGGAGGTGAAGGTCTCAGGTGGGTGCAGTGGCAGCGGCCCTGGGGGCCCTGGGGCGGGGAGGGCGGGACTGGAGGAGCCTGGGCTGTCTGCTCTGCCTTCCCATTTCCATCAGGGCCGGGAAGCCGCGGCGGGGGGGGGGGGGGGCACAGGCATCTCCTCATCCTTCCTCACTGGGTGTCCCCGGGCCCCGACACCCGCTGGGACCCTCGCTCTCTTCCCCACAGACGGCCGGCCCCACACTTCCTGGTTAGGAGGCACCTGCGGGGCTGCAGGAAGCCTGACTGTCTTCACTTGTCTCCACAGACTCCCGGCGCATAGGCATGATCATAGGCGCAGTGCTGGGCTCCCTGCTCATGCTGGGCTGTCTGCTGGTGGGCATCTGGGGGCTCGTCTGCTGCTGCTGCGGGGGCGCCGGGGCCGGCGGCGCCCGCGGTGCCTTCGGCTACGGCAACGGCGGCGGGGTCGGCGGAGGGGCCTGCGGCGACTTGGCTAGTGAGATCAGGTAAAACCTGATGCATGCTGCATGCTGCCGAGCGGCAGGGGACCGGCGCCCTGCCCCTCCTCACCCCTGCCTGCCACCGGGCCGGCCGGGACCCCCACCCCCACCCTGCCGGCCATCGCCAGGAGTGCCGGGGACCGCAGCATGTCGACCTGCCACCCGCCGTGGCTCCTCTCTCCCCGTCCCGAGCCAGTCTTCACCTCTGCTCCCCTGCCCTCCGTTTCCCTCCTGTCTATGCACCTCTCTGTGCATCTTGTCTAGACTGTAAGCTCCTGGAGGGCAGGGACCGTATTTTTTTTCACCCCCCCCCCCCCGTGTTTGCCCTGTTTCACGCCGGTGACAACTCTGGACATGCTTATTTAAGAAGAGTCAATAGTAAGGATAGTGCTAATAAGGTACATTAGAAACCGACTAGAAATAAAAATAGAACAAGCCTAGGAGTGCTAATGACTGCAAAGCCCCGGGGAAGGAGGCAAAGGTGGAGAAGGAGGTCGAGGGGCAGGGGTGAGGAGAGGAGAAGGCGAGGGCGAGGCTGGTGTTAGCTAAGGAGAGCGAAGGACAGGGAAGGCGGCTCCTCCCGGGCCTCCGAGCCTCCCTCCCCGTCTCGGGGACGGGTGCGCACGTCGGAAGGGGCCGGGGGGCGCCCGTGGGGCTGCCCGCCGGGGGCTGGCGGACGCTCGCGGACGGGCCCCGTGTGCGGCGTGGGGTCGCCGGCCAGGAGGAGGCAGAGGAGAGCAGGCGGAGGCCGAGGGAGAGGCGAGGCGCCGGTGGAGGGCGGCGCGGGGCCGAGAGGCTGCCGGCAGCCCCCGCTCCGGCCAGGCCGTGCCCACGCCGCGCCCGGAGGAGCCCGCTCACCCGCCCGCCTGTTGTTTCCACAGAGAGGACGCCGAGGCGCCCGGGTGCAAGGCCGGCGGGCGCGGCCGCAGCGTCACCCACCTGCTGGGGTACCCGACGCAGACCGTCAGCCGCTCCCTGCGCCGCAAGTACGCGCCCCCGCCCTGCGGCGGCCCCGAGGACGTGGCCCTGGCGCCCTGCGCCGCCGCCGCCGCCGCCGCCGCCGCCTGCGAAGCGGGCCCCTCCCCGGTCTACATCAAGGTCAAGAGCGCGGAGCCCGCCGACTGCGCCGAGGGGCCTCGGGAGCGCACCGACGGCCTCCTGGTGTGAGCGCGCCGCGGGGCTCCCCGCCCGCAGCCGGGGACGCGCTCCGCCCCGCGCCCGCCGCGCCCGCCCGGGCCTCCGGGCCTCCGGGACCCACGGCGCCTCCCCCGGGGCCCGCGCGCGGTGGCGGGGGGTGGGGGGGACGGCGGGGGGTGGGTAGGGGGCAGCGCCGAGCGCGGTCGAGGCCGGGGGCCCGGCGTCCCCAGGCGAGGCGGAGGGCCCCGGGGCCGGCAGTGGGTGCGGGTCCGGACTGGATGGTTGCGCGTCAGGTCTGAGCTCCCGAGCGGCGGTGTTAGCACAATAAAGCGACTGTTAAGACCCGAGATTGTGGTGGCTATGGTTCCACGGAGGGGCGGCGCGCGGCCGGGGGCGCGGGCGGGAGGCTGCTGCCCCTTCGCCCCGGTCCCTCCCTCCCACCTCCGAAGGTCGACGGTCGGGCTGGGCTGGGAGGGGCTGCCAACCCCCCTCCGTCACCCTGCGGACGGGGAACCGCCTGGTAGGCCCGGAGTCCTGCTTTCCCCTCTCATTCCTGAAGCAGGCGAGGGGAGACCGGGGGGACTGGCAGGGCTGACCTCCCGAAAGGTTCCCGGCCACCCTCGGCGCCTTCTTCCTCCTCCCTCATCTACCTCCTGCCGACTTCCTTCTCTCCCCAGGCTGTATGCCTTCCTTCTGTACCACCCACCAGGAAGGATTTCAGAGCCATACTTTGGGGCTTGTAGACCTTGCACAGCATCTCATGTAGCGACTCCCCCCCCCCCCCCCCCCCCCCCCCCCGCCTGCTTGAAAGGAAAGGGGGTGGGCATGTATTGCGTGCCCATGAGGTGCCAGGCGCTTGCCCGTTTTTGTTTTTTTTTTTTTTTTGTCTTCTTCAATCCTCGCTTTAGTCCCATGAAGTCGTGCACTCTCCCATTGGGCAGATGAAGAAACAGAGGCTTGAGGAAGTAGCTATCTTGACCAAGGCCACAGAGGTAATAACGAAGGTGTCGATCCAGGCATGTTGGACTCTAGGACCTCAGGCCGGTTCTCTGATACCTGAATTCCTTCCCCGGCATTTCTGACCAAGGATGTTCCAGCCCCTTGAAGACCTCCAATGTCATCTTCCTACCTCCCAAAGCGGTCCATTGGACCTCTGTCCGAGACATATTGCTACTGCGGGGGCCCAATTTTTATTCCCAGGGCTTTCATCCCTGGGTCCCAGTTCTGCCCTCAGGGAGCCCTAAGCATCACACGTTCAGTTCTCGGCTGCCTCCAGGGGACCAGGTGGTTGTCCCCTCCCCCCCGACCCCCACAATGGCTGCAGCAGTCACTAGCAGAAGTGTGTCTGGCCTAGGGGGTTGGAGGGTCTTCTGAAGAGCATAGTTCTGCCTGCCTCTGCCTAGCCACCTGCCTGTCGAGAGCCCGGGCATTTCCGTCTGTTTGCCTCTTTTCCCCTGGAGGCTTCCTAACCCTCCCCGCTCCTACCCTGCGACCCACCGCATGAAGTGTGGGGTATGGGTGCACCTCAAAGCACCTGGGTTTCAAGTCTCTGAACCGAGGAAACCCTGCAACCCTGCGTGGCCACACGCCGCTTAGGAAGCCCTTCCGGTTGTCTGGGATATGCACAAAAGGGTGCTGGCGTTGGAGGCTCTGCCTTGCTAGAGCGTGGGAAGAGAAAGGAGAGACAGTGGGACCGAAGGAACCAGGGACAAATGCTTTGGGGTGGGGGCAGGGTTACAGGGGAGAAGGGCATTGAATGGTGAGGGGAACAGAGAATTGCAGGAACCGAATTCATCCCCTTGTTTGCTTGGACACATTCACGAGCATCTGTAGCAGCTAGAGAGTTAGGTCCTTGGCAGGGACGGGGCCTGGCACACTCTGGCCCGAAGGCAGGGGACTGAACGGGATGACTGGGGAGGGCCCTCCCAGTCCGAGGAGCCTCCAGCTCAGCCTCCTGCAAGGTGGTGAGGGATGGACAGCTGGCTGCGGGGGTTGTGTTGAGTGACATCATCTTCTTCATTCCAGGAACCAGGGAGCTGTGCTCAGACAGCCTTCCTTGGAGGGTGAGAACAGTGAGAGGCCCTGGCAAGGAAAGCTTATTAAAAAGCAGTAAGAGATTTTAGAGAGGTTCTGGAAACAACTTCCAAGAGGGTGACTCAGTGCACGCCGGGAAGTGCCTAGAGGCGGGCTCTCAGTGGGTACCTGTGGGCTCACCGCTGGGGTGCAGGGGTGGGGGAGAAAACACTTGCGGTGAATGTTTAACAGTGGCTTTGGGAGTGGAGGGAGGGACGGGGGCAGGGACGCCCTGACTGGTAACATCTGGCCTTTCTGAGATGCGCGCGTCCCCCCCCCTCCCCCCCCCCCCCCCGCCGTGCGGCTGATTTCCAGCTGTCCCCGCGTCGAGTGGGAGCAGCATGCAGGACGCTTGTTCCACGAGGCAGGTGCCGTGGAGGTAAATGACCACGGAGGCAGTAGTGAACTTCAGTGAAATAATTCGGAAGTGAGGCGTTTTTCGACTACCTACCTCTCGTCTGGATGCAATTTATTTGTAAATTTCTGGAAGTTAATTTTTAACAATGGCCGTGTTGAACGGGGCGGGGGGTGGGGGAGCTTGTACATTGTCAGGGGGCCACCCAAACGCGGGAGAGGGAGTCTCAAGTCTGGTCCCGGGTGTTCTGTGCTTTTCCGTGGAGACACCAGCAACACGAAGCCCGCTGTCTCCGCTCTGCTTCCTAGCGCTGCCTTCGGTGTCCCTCCCCAGCCTTGCCGGGGTCGAATCCTCTGCTCACTGGAACATTAGATAACTTGTGCGTCCCTGGTCACCACCAGATCCCTAGCTTGGCATCCACGGAATTTCCATGAATATGACGTCTCTTCACGAGACGCCGAGTCCCTCCTGACCCAGTTCCTCTTGAGTCTCTCCGCAGGTTTTAGGAAGTCGTGCTGCAGTCACCCTCTCTTAAGCCCCCATTCTCAAGACCCCAGAGGCACGGAATCCCAGTGAATCTTCTTCTCTGGGCTGCCGTTCAACTAGCCACATCCTGCTGCCCGATGACATTTCCATTGCTCCAGACCCGCAGACCCCGGGGTGACTCTGGGGAGGGGTTCCTTGTTTCTCCTGCCTCCCCGGAAGCCAAGGGGTTTTGAGAATTACACAATCACTGTCTGGAGGCTGGGGACTGGTTCGAACTTTGGCCTTGTCCCTGTGCTTCCCCGGGAACCCCCGCTCCCCGGAACCCCCTCCCCGCCAGGAAAGCCCTGCTCTGCACCCACCCGGCCCCTCTGGAGCGATCAGCGATCTCCCATTTACTCCTGGTGTTTAATAAGCCCCCAGCCCTCAGCTTCTTCATCTGTAAAATGGACTAGTCATAGGGCTATTTTGTGTGAGTGCTTATTACGGAGCCTGGCACACCGCTGGGGCTTTGCAGCCTCCCCGCCTGCCCTTGGTATGGGCCAGAGGGCGTGGGGGCTGGGTCAGTGGCGGGCCCAACACGGGGAGGAGGACGGAATGAATGAAGCCTTGGGTTTGAACCTGGAGGCGACTTACCCTGTGGGGGAGGAGGTAGGGAGCCCAGAAAGTAGCCAATAGGGAAGTGGGAGGAGAGCCAGGCCGTGCCTCTGAGCTCCGGGATCCACACGCGGGTATTAATATTGACAACAATCTTCATTAGTAATAGGGTTACTAATAATAATAACAGGAAGCACCAGAAACACAAGCTCAGCAGGGTCCCAGAGTCAGGCCTGGGGACCGGCTTCCAGGATCCTCAGGGCCACCTCCCTGGATGGACCGGGCGGGGCGTGCCCTCCTGTGCCCTTTCTTGTCTACCCACTAGCACTCAGGCCCGCGTCTGCTGCCCTCTGGGCACGGTGCCCACTGGGGCAACCCCTGGAGCGGGGACCTCGGCAGCCCCTCCCAGGTGCGCAGTCCCTGCTGAGGGGTCCCCACCCAGCTGTCCCGAAGCTGAGGGGCCACCCTCCCAGCAGAGGAGTTTCTCACACATTTTTGGGAGAATCACTTCAGTCTTGGGGCTGAGTTCCTTCAGCTCAGGACAGGTTCCACTTCCTGCCTGTCTCTGCCTGTCGGTCCCTGCGGACACCCCCTGGTCTGTGCCCCTCCCCCTCTCCCACTTGGACGCCACTTGAAGCCCAAGGCCCCTCCCTGTCCGACCTGCCTGAACTGGCTTGCTTCTCGGCTCAGCCAACTCGTAATCCCGCCTCCAGCCCCAGCCCCCACCTGGCCTGAGCCCCACTGCCTGCCACACTTCTTACTTCCTCCCCTCCCCTCCCCTTCTCCTTCCCCCTCCCTTCTCCTCCCCCTCCTTGCCCTCTCCCCTCCCCCTCTCTCTTTCCCTTTTCCTCTCTTTCTCTCCCTCTCTCCCTCCTTCCCTCCTTCCCCCACTTCTCTCCCTATTTCCCCCCAAACTCTCTCTCTGTCTCTCTCAACCTGTATCAGGTCTTCAGAGGCAGACTGATCATATCTCGTTCTATTACCCCAGGCTCTACATACTCCCAGAGGAGGGGAGAGGATGTTTACTTTGCTATCTTTGAGCTGTCCTGGAGTGTCCTGCCACCCTCCTATCTCCATCCCACTTCCACTGAGGGCAGGGCTGGATCACGTCCTTTCCCAGTATCTACTCCCTCTGAGAGCTCAGACTCTCTCCCTGGGCTGATCTTCCCTAAGATTAGTGTGACGGATAAAGATGACGCTGGACGCTTCTCCCCCAGCTTGGGTACCACCAACAGCCAATGGCTGTGATTCCCTTGGGGGTACGTGACGGAAAAGCCCCACAAATCCCCCCAAGCCCTCCTCAAGGTGAACATTGCTCTTCCGCTGATGAACAAGTCAGGTAGGACCTGGGGAGAGTCTACTGGTGTTCCCGACCTTCCAGAACAGGGGGATGGCCACCAGGCAGCACTCTCCTGGGCAGGCCACTGTGCCCCATGCCTTTGACTTCCAGGCTCGGTAGGAAGCTCTTCCTTGTATGGCATGGGGTGGCGGCAAGTGGCTTCTCCTTCTCCTTCTCCTTCTTTCCTCCTCTGCCTCTTCTTTTAAAGTTTATTTCTTTACTTTGAGAGAGAGAGTGAGAGCATGAGTGTGCAGGGTAGGGACAGAGAGAGAGGCAGAGAGAGAGAATCCCAAGCAGGCTCCACGCTGTCAGCGCAGAGCCTGATGTGGGGCTCACACCCACAAACCGTGAGATCATGACCTGAGCCAAGATCTAAAATCTGACGCTTAACCGACTGAACCACCCTGGGGCCCTGGGAGGGGGCTTCTCATTGGTAGCTTATTAAGGACCTGAGGAAATGCATGTTCGTGATTATCGCCATCAGAAAATTGCTTGGTCAGGAGCCTAAGCTGTTCTTGTAACGGGGTTCCTGCGGGGAAGCTGGATTCCCTCCTTTCAATGCCCATAAGCCTTTCCAAGAATGTAACGCACAGCTGGAGATGGAGAGGAGTGGGGATGGCAATGACTTCCTTCCAAGCTCTCCACCTAGCCGTCTAAAGTCGATATACCGATGGGGCACCTGGGTGGCTCAGTCGGTTGAGCATCCGACTCCGGCCCAGGTCATGATCTCACGGTTCGTGAGTTCGAGCCCCACGTCGGGCTCTGTGCTGACAGCTCAGAGCCTGGAGCCTGCTTCGGATTCTGTGTCTCCCTCTCTCTCTGCCCCTCCCCAGCTCATAAATTAAAAAAACTTAAAAAAAAAATTAAAAGTCGATACACCGATAGCACCCGGACTTACGCACCACGGCCAGACCTCACTCCGACACCCCATGCTCCCTACCTGCTCAGATGTCGAATGGGCATCTCAGACTCAGCACGCCCCTGACCTTTGGTGAGTCTCTTCTGGTACTGTCTTCCCCAACTGTCGATGGCAGCTCTGTCCCCCACTCTGCCCTCCCCCCAACACATCCAACCTGTCAGAAGTCCAGTTGGCTCTACCTTCAGAGGAGCTCCAGAGTCTGAGCCTCCTCTCCTCCTTCCAGAAGGCTCCCAGCCTGAGTTACAGCGACAGCGTCCTGGCTGGGGTCCCTGCTTCCTGCCCCCCCCCCCCCCCCGCGCCTTGCCCACCTACACGTCATTCTCAGCGGAGAGGCCAGAGTGATACGTAGACCATTCTTCTGCTCCAAATACCGAAACGGCTTCCCCTTTTGCTTGGAACCGAGGTCAAGGTCCTTACACTAATCCTCCAGACCTGTCATGGTGCCACATACCCTACGGCCTTTCTCCCTTTGGCCCTCTCCTCTCCACCCACCCACGCTGACTCTTGTTTCTTGAACACCACAGAGTACCAGCCCTGGCTGTCTCTCTGTCCAGAATGGCTTTCCTCCAGCCTTCCCAACGACTAAATCCTCACCTCTTTCAAGTCTGCTCAAGTATCTCACTGAGTCTTATTTAAGGTTATAGTGCCCTTCCGCCCACACTTCTGATGGCCCACCCCCCTCTACGTTTTTCTTTAACCCCTAGAATGCAGCCCCTTCTAAACATGCTAGGACAGGAGGGTATTTGTCGTGGTGATTGCTGATTGACACTCGACCCCGTGACAGGGACAGAGATCTTTGTCTTATTCGCTCACGTACCTAAGACGCAAAAACGCCAGGCACGCAGTAGGCGCTCAATACATGTTGTTTCAAAGGGTTGGCGAGGATGCGGGAAGATAGGCAAGCTTCAGCAGGGAGAGTTAACCCCCGGCCCAGGGCCCCTGAGGGGGTGGGAAGTTCATGGGAAGCAACCCGTCTCCTCCCGGGTGCCCATGAGCTCCCTTGGAGGCCCCAAAGGTGGTCTGAGCCCAACCACAGGACTACGCTGCCTGGAAGGGGGACAGCCAGGTATCGAGTCTCCCACCCTGAGACTCCTGGCTTCCTCAGCGAGGGGTGGTCTGAAGAACAGTGCCTTGTTTTCCACCTGCACGCCCCCCACACCCTGCACTGACCGCGCTGTTCCCGAGTGCGTTTTGGCCATGCACTTCCTGTGTGTCGGTGGTGGGAGGGGCTACTAAACCTTCTGGGTGCTCCCGGGCTCCCTAGGGAGACTGTTAGCCTCATCCGGAAAAATGAAAGAATAATGCTCATGATGGTTGATTCGGCTTCCTGCAAGGCGGGGACACTTGGTGCTCTGAGGTCCCCGGAGGAAAGGGTCCTGGGACCCCAGCTGGCTGGGGCTGGTTTCAGAGCTTTGATCAGAGAACAAGATGGATAAAGGGCTGTATTCTCCCTGGCAGGTGCAGGAAGAGCCTGGAAAAAGGGACGAAGTGTGTGAGTGTGTCAGGCCCTGTGATGGAAGGTGGCTGACTGCCCAGTCATTTTTAAAAAAATTTTTTTTAATGTTTATTAAAACATTAATAAGAGAGAGATACAGAGCAGGAGCAGGGGAGGGGCAGAGAGAGAGGGAGACACAGAATCGAAAGCAGGCTCCAGGCTCTGAGCGGCCAGCACAGAGCCCGATGCGGGGCTCGAACTCACAGACCGCGAGATCATGACCTGAGCCGAAGTCGGACGCTCAACCGACTGAGCCATGCTGGTGCCCCATGCCCAGTCATTTCTAACATAAGGCCTCGCAGGGCAGAGCAGCCACACTGTGTGTGTGTGTGTGTGTGTGTGTGTGTGTTGCCTGAGATGCTCGCCAGACAGGGATAGGGTGTGTGGGAATGTGCTGTTCCCTCTTCCATTCTGTAGGCTGAGGGCCCTCACTTCTGCTGAAAATGTCCAATGAGGCCTCATCCTTCCGGGACTCCAGCTTGTTCTCTGTCTCCCCTGCCTGCTGCCCCAGGCAGGACAGGAGCATTCCTCTTCTCGGTGGTGTAAGGGACCAGGAAGGAGGCCCCGATCTCACGGCAGCATTGAGGCTATGCTGGTCCCCAAGGCAAAGAGACGTTGGTGATGGGATGTTTGTGTGTCCTTCAAACTGGGTGGTTGGACAACCTCACAGGAGGCCGTGTGTGAAGGGGTAGGATGTTCACCACGGCCCGTGGTGGCCAGATGGCCTCAGCTCCAAGGGATGGGCCACAGCAGACCGCCAGTGCCCCCCTCTGTTGGCCTGAGAACACCCCCACCCCTAGGCCCTGACTCATGCTGCCCCTGGCTCTCTGCCCTGCCCTGCCCTCTGCTCTCCTAGGTAACTCATTGCCCCTTCAGGAGAATCTGGGACATTTCCAGCCCAGAGTGACTCGGTAGCTAGATATTCTCTGCTTCGACCCTGCTCCAGCTCTGCGGCTGAGAGCCCCATGCAGGCAGGCGCTGGCCTCCATTTTGGAAGGCTGGACCCTCCCCTCCCTACCATCCACCAAGGCTCACCAGACTCTGCTTCCACCAGCCGGCCTGACCCTGAGGCCACTCCTCTCGATGTCCTCACTACCCCATGGCCTTGACCTGGCTAGCGCGGCTTACCTGTGTGGGACAGTGTGGTGTCTGACCGTCACTCCTCTGAAGTGCCCTACCATGACACTGTCCCTTTGGTTGGAAACGCGCTCCTGAGTAGCATCGGGGGCTCCACCTGGACCACCCAGGTGGGACGCAGGATGCTGCAGCAGTGGGCATGAGGTGGGTTGCATTCGGAGGGTGTTGGGATCAAGGACAGCCCTTCATGGCCACCCGTGCAGCTCCAGCACCTCCCACCCTTGTTAGCCTCAGATGCCGAGTGTTCCAGGCTTTCCGGGGCCGGGTTGGCAGGATTCAGGCCAGGCAGAGAAGCTGACCAGGGCAGGAAGGGCAGCGCGGTGGTGCAGTGAGGGTGCGGTGGGGGGGGGCCCTCTGGCCTGAGGCTCTTGTAGCCCCTCCAGCCTCAAGTTCGGGTAGAAAGATCTGGAATGGAAACACCTACCCCGCTCCAGGCATGAACCATTGTCCTGGGGCAGGGTGGGCGGGGTGTGGAGCAGAGCAGAAGTGGTGGCTTTTCTTCCTCAAATCATCTGCATTTAAACCATTAGCTTGCACTGTATGAAATTACCCATATAGGACCTTTTTTTAACTTCTACAAATGGCCATTTTCATATGATTCAATTCAACACGCTGTTCATCCTCCAGATATTTTGTTTCTTTAAAAAATTGTTTTTAATGTTTATTTTTGACAGAGAGAGAGAGAGAGAGAGAGAGAGAACATGAGCAGGGGAGGGGCAGAGACAGAGGGAGACACAGAATCTGAAGCAGGCTCCAGGCTCCAAGCTGTCAGCACAGAGCCCGACCTGGGGCTCGAACTCACGGAGTGTGAGATCCTGGCCTGAGCTGAAGTCGGACGCTCAACTATCTGAGCCACCCAGGCGCCCCTATTTTGTTTCTTTTAAAGCCCCCTTCCCCGGAAATTCTGTCTGCGTGTCCAGTTTGGGTACACGGCACCTCCTTCCTCCTGGTTACTAAGGTCAGACGCCCCGGTGTCTTCCCTGACCCCTCCCCGCAGCCACGCTGTCCCCGTGGTCTCGATCTTGCTGCTGTCACTGCCACAGCTCACCTGCTGCTCTCCTGCTCCGTCCGTTCCCCCCAGGCCCCAGAGCGAGCTTTTAAACATGCAAGTCTGGTTGCCTTCCTTCCCTTCGTAAAACTTTCCAGTGGCTTCCTTTCGCATTAGAATTAAATATTAAATCTTCCCGTGTCCTACCAGACCCTGCGTGAATTGACCTCTGCCATTCCTGCCTCCCAGAGTGCAGCTTGCTCATCACTGCCTGGCCACAGGGACCTTCCTGCAGACACTCCTGGATCTTTCCAGAAGGGCTTTCGGGTGGCTCATTCCCCAGCACGGCAGGCCTTCCCCCTCGGCCGTCCCTGCGGGTCTCAGCGTGGGCTGGTCCCCGGAGTCACCCTTTGTGTCGACCTGCCCCGGCCCTACTTGGCTCCCTCGTTACTCCTGCTCACAATTTTTGGCTCTTCTCTGTAGAGCTTAACGCATTTTTTAAAAAATTTTTATTTATTTTTAAATTTGCATCCGAGTCAGCATATAGTGCGATACTTATTTCAGGAGTAGATTCCAGCGATTCATCCCCAAGTATAACCCCCAGGCTCATCCCAACAAGTGTCCTCCTTGATGACCCTCCCCCATTTAGCCCATCCCCCCCCACAACCCCCCCCATCAGCCCTCAGTTTGTTCTCCATGTTTAAGAGTCTCTTCTGTTCTGTCCCCCTCCCTGTTTTTATATTATTTTTGCTTCTCTTCCCTTGTGTTCATCTGTTTCGTCTCTTAAATTCCACATATGAGTGAAGTCTTCGGATATTTGTCTTTCTCTGAGTGGCTAATTTCGCTTAGCACGATACCCTCCAGTTCCATCCCCGTAGTTGCAAAGAGCTTAACACAGTTTTAATTGGAGGTTGTGTGTATTTGTTTATTGTCTGTCTGTCTCTAGACTAGACTGCAAGCTTCCTGGGTGCAGGGCCCCATCTGTCTGGCTCACGGCTGTGTTCCCAGGGTGCTACCCGCTCATTACAAGATGCGCTGCGTGGTGACTGCTGGGGACAGACTGCTCAGTCCTCCGGGAAACCAGGGGCCATTGTCCCGGTCTGATCAAGACCCACTCCCCCGTGTTCCTTTGGAGCTGCAGTGACAGCTGGTGGGGGACGCCACGGGGGGAGGTCTCAGGTTCAAGAGGTGGGTGGGAATCATGATAGAAAGAAATCCAGGGGGAGAAGTGTCCATATTGCCCTTAACACTTGCAGTGCTAAACCAAGCTAACAGCTTGTTACATAAAACACGTCCTGCCCTCCTGCTTTGACAAGTACACCTTCAAAATGACCCGGAAGGCCAGATCCAGATTCCGAAATCTTGGCTTTTGGGGGTTTCGTAGCAGAGCTCAGTCTCCAAAGAAGACACCCTCCTCCCCTTCTCGCCCACAACTCCGTCCCACACTGTGAAGGGCTTGCCCACCTGCGTGGTACCCTGGCTCCGTGTCTGAGCTTCGAGCTGACCCCCAAAGCTGCCTCTTAGCTGCCCTCAGGCGTAGGGGTGCCCATACAGGCACTTTGGTCCATCTTTGGGAGGGCGAGTGCAGGAAAGGGCTTGTACAAGGCCCAGGTTCCCATGTGGACAAGGGATTCCAGGATTCTGGATTGTTCTAGAAGGGTAAGAGGGAACTCCAGGTGGACGGACCCTTGCCTGTGCAGGAGACTCACAGCAGGCTCTGCGGTACAGACCCGGGGCCGCGGCCCTCTCGCCTTGGCAGAAGGGTGACACTATCTATGCTCGCGGCCTCCGGGAGTAACTGGACAGGGAGTGGAGAGGCAGACACCCTGTTGTACCTGTCCTTGCTGGACACAACCCTCGGAAGAACAAACTCTGCAGGGACCGCTGCCCGGAGTTGGCCGAGGCTCTAGCTGGTCCCTCTCGGGTGAGTCATACGCGAGAGCTCTCCATTTCCTCCTGGCTGCTGTCCCCTGGAGGGGACCCTAAGGGCAACCCGCCGACCCACCCGGGATGCTGCCCTGGGAAGACCGGCCCCTGGAAACCTCTGTGCCGTAGTTCCTCCTGATGGAAGCTTCACTCCCAGCCGGAGTCTCTGTCCCTTTCGTCACTTTCTTCGGGGACCTGACTGCCCGCCTTGGGGACCGAGGTCTCAGGAGCCAGGAGATGCCTTGGCGCACACGCTGGGGGCTGCATGACGGTTTACTCGCTGGCATCGGACTGCGACGCCTCTATCCGGCCTCCTCTGCCTCCCGGCTGGTGCTGGGGCAAGAGGAGACCGGCAGGTGAGCGGTCGGTGTGTTCCAGATGGACCGATAGACGCATTGCCTTTCCTACTGATCCCAGTTCAGACTTCTTCTTGCCCTTGATTTTGTTAAACCGACACCCCCTCGGACAAGATGTCCCGCGACTCTTCTCCGTTCCCCACAGGGAGGACCCCTGACCCCAGCTAGACCGACTGCGCCCAGTTTGTTTGCCGGGAATTTCAATCTTCAGTGAGCCACTCGGGAACAGAAAGAGAGCAGATTTATGTGACGGCGGCCCCGAGGATGCTGTGCCCATGCCTGTATCCCCGAGGCCACCTGGCTTTGTCCTTTCTGAGGCCTGGTTCCTCAGTGTTTTCTTTGGCTCTCCCAGTGCTGTAGACTGAACATTTGTGCCCCCTCCCCCCAAACTCATATGCTGAAATCCTGTTCCCAGTGTGAAGGTATTTGGAGGTGGGGCCTTCAGAAGAGACCAGGTCCTGAGGACAGGGCCCCTGGGAATGGAATTAGTGCCTTTGTAGAAGGGACCCCAGAGAGCTCTCTCTCCCCTTCTGCCATGTGAGGACACGGTGGGAAGATGGCCATCCATCCGTGAGCCAGGAGGCGGGCTCTCCCCGGACACCGAATCAGCCAGCACCTTGATCTTGGACTTCCCAGCCTCCAGAACCACGAGAAATAAATTTCTGTTGTTTCTAAGCCACCTAGACTCTGGTACTCTTCTACAGCAGCCTGAACTAAGACACTGAGCTACCTACAGCTTTCTAGAAAATTCCTCCTTTTGCATTAGTTAAAACCAGAGTTGGCCTCTGTTCTTTGCCTCCAAAGAACTCTGATGCCAGGGTTTCACAATATTGTTAGATATCCTAAAGAACATGGCTATTTACTTATCTATTAAATTTTTTTAATGTTTATTTATCTGAGAGAGAGAGAGAGAGAGAGAGAGAATGAGCGGGGGAGGGGCAGAAAGAGAGGCAGACACAGAATCCGAAACAGGCTCCAGGCTCCGAGCTGTCAGCACAGAGCCCGACGCGGGCCTCGAACCCACAAACCCTGAGATCGTGACCTGAGCTGAACTCGGACGCGTAACCGACTGAGCCACCCAGGCGCCCCAAGAACATGACTTATTAAAAGGCCAAATGTATCCTATTGAGTTATTTGGCTGATTTCCTGCCGTTTTGTGCTTTCCTGGCTTTCCCACTGATGCCTCCCCCTGTTCATTTCTGGTACATTTCTGGGCAACAGGCGGAGAGAAGGGCGGAGGAAAGGAAGCTGGGAGAAATCTTGTTTGCAGGAAGCTGGCGTGTTTCTGACACACAAGCTGCATCGTCTCATCGGCCTCCTTCATTTCACTGTCCCCTCATTCTTCCCTTACTTTACAATTCTCGTGTGATGTGGGAAGGCTCTTATGGGTTGTGTAGGGCAGGGATGGCTAATAGGTTTCATCTTGGCTCCCAACTTCTGTTAATTGGCCCGAGTCACTTGAGCGTTGGGCTGCCTGGGGACTCAGTGGGACCAGTGTGTCATAAGTAATTATGCCCGGCACGGGGCTGGAGGGCGGCGTGGAGGGAGCGCATATTTGTCATTCCCGATGTGCCGCGACTTCCCACCTGACACGAAAAGGCTCTAGTCTGTAATATCGCTCTGCGATGGGTTCTGTGCCACCACTGTCGCCGAAACAGCTCACTTCGTATTGGGCTCTCCATCTGGCAGGGAGCTTTTCCCTGGCAGTGCGGAGCAGGGGAGGGGCTGGGCCGATTCGATAACCTGAAGCTACCTCTGACTCTGCCACTGACCAATTATGTTGTTCCAAGGAGTAACCATCTCTTTGGGCCTTGGCTTTCCCCCTGAGAAATGAGAAACCTGAACTGAGAAACCACAAAGTTTCCTTCCACCTTGAAGGTCCTATTACTGGTATGAGTCACCGTCTGCCTCTCAGGGATGTGTTCCTGTGGCCTCGGCTGTACAACCTGCCTACGGGAGAGCCCTTTGAACACTTGGGGACCCCCTGAGTCTTCTGTTCTAGGCTCAGTATGACCAGTTTCTTTCGTCATTTCTCCGACGATAAGGTTTCTAGACTTTTCGCGATTTGGGTCATTCTCTTTTTGACACCCAAGTTTTCCAGTGGTTCCCTGGAAGTGTGGCTCCCAGAACTGGCTAGTTGTGCAGAGGGAGTATCTCTATTACTTACCCGTGTGCTCAGCCTGCCATTCCCCCCACACCCCCGGTAGACGGGGCCGACACTGACCAGGGCACAACCCGAGGGGAGGCGCCACTGAAACTTTCCCGGATCTGGGGTGGTTGAGATGGTTGCTCTGTGTCGTCCTTTTTTGTTTTTATTTAATTTGTTTAATGTCTATCTATTTTTGAGAGACAGAGAGAGAGAGAGAGAGCACAGGCAGGGGAAGGGCAGAGAGAAAGGGAGAGAGAGAATCCCAAGCAGGCTCCACAGCGTTAGTGCAGAGCCAGAGGCAGGGCTCGAACTCACAAACCGTGAGATCACGACCTGAGCCAAAGTCGAGAGTCAGACGCTAAACCCACTGAGCCACCCAGGCGCCCCTGCGAAACTTCTTTTAAATGTGGAACTGGGCGTTCCTATCCCCACTGATGCCAAAAAACCATGTATCTCTCACACTTCTCTTCTGCCGTGCCCCCCTCTCCACTCTCTCCGGCATCGTGTCACAGGACCCCTCCACCCTAGCAGTTCTTGCTTTTGTGTTTGGCATAGAAGGACAGGTACAAAGCCTCTTGCTCAAGGAAAGTTGGATGAAAACAAACAGTGAAAAACAGAGCCTACCGGAAATAATGGTATAAAGGTTGTCGTGGGAGGAATCTGGCTCCCAAACAGATGGGGGCGCTCCTGGCTACCTCAACCCCAGGGATGTGTATTCTGAAGACCACAAGGTCCCCCCTGCTGTGGCCCCAGTCGCCCCGACCCTCCCATTCCGCCCTCCCCCACCGCACCCTCCCTGGCCTCCACTAGAGTGGAGTTTTGGAAAGCACTCACCATGCCCCCACTTCCGGGCCTTTCTTTGTATCCTCTGCTCTCTGGATTACTCTTGGCCCACCCACCGCACGGTTCACCCCACTCGCCCATCTGAGATGGGCCCTGCTTCCCCAGCACACCCTTCTCTAGCCTTTTACTCTGCTTTATCTTCTTTTTTTTTTTTTAAGTTTATTTATTTTGAGAGAGAGAAAGAGCGTGGCAGAGAGAGAGGGAGAGAGAGAGAGAATCCCTGTGCCAGCAGCGCGGAGCCTGACTCGGGGTTTGAACCCATGAACCGCCAGATCATAACTGGAACCATGAAATCAAGCTCCAGATGCCTAACCGACTGAGCCACCCAGGTGCCCTGCTGCTTTATCTTATTAGAGCCCATCGACCTCTGACACATACCTCCTTGCTTGTTTGTATTTCTAGAATATAAACTCCATGAAGGAAGGGCTTTGTCCGCTTCTGATTTGCCTCAGACCGTACCCAGCACGTGCCGAACCTTCAATCGATGTTTGTCCTGTGTGACCTTTAAACCATCGGTCCCGGTGCTTGTTAGCACGTGGTTCTCTCGGAAGTTCTTTGAGTTTTTCGGTGGAGGGCTGATTAGTCCACCAGCTGACAAGTGTATCGTGGGGAACGGGAGCATCCGTCTATTTGAGCGGCGTGGGCCTATTTAAAAAGGCCCCGGTGCACCGCATCACAGAACCACGGCTAAATGAGGTCACTAAGAGTTAACTCATGAGGGGAGAAATGTGGGTCCCACCCCCCATCCAGAATTTGCCTGATCTGAGGTGGGGCCTGGGAGATGGAGGGAAGAAAGTGGGGGGGATACAGGGTGTGTGTGTGTGTGTGTGTGTGTGTGTGTGTTTCCTCCACACAGCCACCATGGCTCCTTGCTAGTTCCTGGGCTGTCTCTTTCACATCATTTTTAGGGATGGAGGCCAGTTTTGCGTGAGAAATCAGTGACCACAGGGAATGCCTCTGGGTGGCAGGTGGGGGCAAGACCCGTTTCCAGGTTGGGAGGCCATGGGCACTGTTTAGGGGGACAGGGGGAAGGTTGGGTGGGGACAAGTGGGTGCAGGAAAGGCAAGAAGACAGGTGTAGCCCCGGTGACCCGCTGGGGACCACTGAGCAGAGCCGGCAGGCAGGGAAATTCCAGAACAAGTTGAGTGGAGGAGTGGGGATGTGACGCTAGAGGCCAGCTGTGCTGACCATTCGTTGAAGGTAAAGTGACTTTCCAGCAACTGGGAGAAACAGGGGAGATCCTGGCACAGGACTGACCTAGTGAGTGACTGAAGTTTCCCTGGGAAAATATTCAAAACTTGCCCCGTTTCCTCACTGGGATCACAGAACATCCCCTCTAAGACACTGGATGTTCTCCAGGATCCACAGGGACATTGACTGTTCAGGCATTCACACCCCCTTCCCCCACTGCTGATGAACTATTGTTGTGGGCTGGATTTGTCTCTTCAAAATCCATTCATCCAAGTGAGAACCCCTAAGATCTCACAATACGACTGTACTTGCAAATAGGACTTCAAAGAGATAATTAAAGTTAAATGAGGTCACCGGGATGGGCCCTAGTCCATTATGACTGGTGTCCTTATAAAAGAGGGAGAGACACCAGGGATACGTGCACACGTAGAGAAGAGGCCACGGAAGGACACCTAGAGAAGGAAGGCATCTGCAAGCCAAGGAGAGAGGCCTCACAAGAAACCAAAGCTCCCTACACCTCGGTCTTCTGCTTTTAGCCTCCAAGGCTGCGAGAAAGTGAATTTCCGTTCTTTAAGCCCCCGCCGATTCTGTGATATCTTGTTACGGCGGCCCTAGCAGACCGATGCAAGTATTAATCGGCACCAAAGAATTGCATCCAGTCTGGGTCCCGGATCCTGAAAGATATTAGACATTTGAACTAACAGAGAAACTCTGAATCGCCCATTTCCAGCTCTGGCCCCAGCCCCACCCCTGTAGTTTGAGACCCCGATGTCCCCTGATGACCAAGGCCTTATCATGAGATCCAGATAGAGATAGACAAAGGTGAAGGAGGGGGTGCTCTGGGATCTTGCCCCGAGCAGAGCCAGGACACGCAAGGAGCGGAGGGTGGGGGGGCGGGCGGAGAAGGAGGGGACGTGGAAGGTTGTGCCAGTGTTTTCCGTGTGGTGGCTCCCAGTGCAAGAGCTTCCCGGGCTGCTCCAGGAGGTGGGACAGGAGTGTCACCAGAGGCATGAGGACCATGGTCGTTTCCAGACACCAGCTATGGCCCAGAGCATCGTGTACTTCCTGACGGTCCAGGCAACAGTTTATATCCTCCCTCTTTGCAGACCCTACACAAGGGGATTCTCCGTCTCTGGAGCCACTCTGTCGGTACAGATGTCCTTCCGCTTTTTCCCTGGCAAAGACACCAGAAAGGTTACCTTCCAACATCTGCCCTCTCAGTTTGGAATCTTAGCTTGGCCCGAAGCCATCCCGGACAGCCTGGGGTGGACCTCCCCATGAAGCCCAGGTCGGTGGGGTGTGTCTGTCAGGGGCAGGGC
This sequence comes from Prionailurus viverrinus, assembly GCF_022837055.1. NCBI lineage: Eukaryota > Metazoa > Chordata > Mammalia > Carnivora > Felidae > Prionailurus > Prionailurus viverrinus. Next base: position 62,618,582 of record NC_062577.1, read on the forward strand.
ATCCTGGGGTCCAGGCAGGGGCTGTGCCGGAGGGATGGCTCAGAACCCAGCCCCACCTCTGACTTTCCCCTTTTCTCTTCTCCTGGAGAAGGAGGACCTATCAGCTCCCGGCCTGACAGGTACTTCTCTCAGGGAGCATTTCCTAGGAATGGTGGGCAAGCACGGGGCTGGCGTTCATTTAGACTTGCGCTCAACAGAACTTTATCCCTACGAGCGCTGTTCCAGGGACCATCGCTAGATACCTGGTGGCAAGTCAGCCTTTGCCTTTAAGGGGTTGAGAAGGCAACAGGAGAGTGAGTGCAATGAAGGCTGGGAGCAATGGAGATTAAAGGAAGAACACCAACCGCGCCTGGGCTGGGGGAGCAGGTCAGGAAGGCCTCCGGGAGCAGGTGCACCTTGGGGACTGTGGAGGAGATAGTCACACCAAGGAGGGGGATGGGGTGGGAAGCCATGGAAAGTGCGTTCCAGACAGAGAGAACGGCTGGCACGAAGGCCTGAAGAGGCAGGCAAGAGGAGCGTTCATTTTCAGAAGTGCAAGAGACACTTCGCCTTGTTCAATCTGATTGGAGACCAGGGGATGCGGTGAGAGTCAGGACCTGATGTGATAGAGGGAAGGAGGACAGACCATGTGAAGCCTAAAACGGAAGAGGTCCAACCTTGCCTTCCTTCCCAGTAGGTCCTCCTCCTCCAAAGACATCTGGCATCTGGAGGACTCCTACCTGGGTAGCAGGGGTGCCAGACAGAGAGGAGACCAGCCAGGGTCAGGAGCAGGGCCACGGGCACCACCACCAGCACCATGTCTTTGTAGGAGGTCTTTCCTGGGGCTGAACACGGAGGGGGCAGGGTCAGAGGGGGGCTGGAGGCTTCACAATCCCTTAACCACTGACCCCTGGCCCTTGGCATACCTGCCTCGTGATGGCAGCTCTCCCAAGGGGTGACGGTGGCCACGTCCCGGCTGACAGGGTTGGAGACAGTGCAGGAATAGGCCACACTCTTGTCTCCTGGTCCCAGCGAAACCTTCAGCACCTGTCCATCCGTGAAGAGGCTGCTTGGCTCAATACCAAAGTCAGTGGTCCCCTCCCGTCGCCAGCTATAGGTTATGTCACTGATGTTGGGGGCCCAACAGGACAGGAGCACCTGGCAGGTCTTGGGGGGCTGAGCGTCCCCTGACACAGCGATGAACACTTGCACCACGGGCCTGGGCACTGCATCTAGGCAAGAACAGAAGAGCAGGCACGGGTTACAGTGATGCTGGGCAGGGCCCAGAGCGCCAGCCCCGGGATCCATGCAGGGTTGGAGGTCACCTCTGACCAGGCACCGCACTCTTGCCGCAGAGCCTAGTCTGGTTTCCCGTTGTCCAGGACAGAAGCTGAGTTCCTTAGTCTGGGAGTCGAGACCCTTCAGGAGATAGTCAATGCCAACCTCTCCAGTTGTAGCCTCCTGCTGGTCTGACTCACCTGCCCTAATGAATTTCCAGTTCTCTGGAGCACGGCGCCCTTCCGCGTCTCTCATGCTCTCGTATGGGTCACCTGCGCACGTGTGCCTTTCTCTTCTCTTCCTCCTAGGGAAGTCCTACCAATCCTTCAAGACCCAGCTCGGACATGTTGCTTACTGCTCCGATTGTGAAGCCTTCCCTCACATTCCAGGCTCCGAACTCTCCAAGAACTCGGTCTGTCCCGTGTCATAGCACTTTCTTCATGATATATCAGCCAGAGAGATGATCGGCAGATATTGAGTCAGGCAAGAAAACAGACACATTCCTGGACTATTCGAGCTTACAGTTTGGTGGAGAAGACAAGTGATCGAATGACTAAGAAAATAATTACAAGGCTGCAACCCCCTATGAAGGAGACCCCGGCAGGGGTTGGGGGTTCTGTTTTGTTATCTTCATAACCCTAGCCCTCTAGGTGCACAGACACCTGGAGCACTGCGCAAATTGGAGTCCTGGCATCCTAGACTGTGGCTTCCCTTTCCTGTGTAGCTTGATGAGTAAATCCTGAGTCTCTGTGGCAATGGGGGCCAGCGGGAGAGCATTCTAGTGACAACGGGAGGGCTCAGTCTCTGACAGTATTCCAAAGTCAAGCCGAGTAAAACCTCATTAATGCCAGCTCAATCTGGGGGGATTTGTGAGATGGAAAAGGAAAGATTTGCTGGGCACACTAATAGTATAAACAAAGATTACCGCACGCGCGCGCGCGTGTGTGTGTGTGTGTGTGCGCGCGCGCGTGCGCGCGCGTGTGGTGGATATTTACATCACTTAAGAGGACAAGCTGCTTCCAAACACTATCAGGCACAGTAGAAACACCCATTGACATTTCTAGTAACTGATCTGCTAATTCAAATCATTCTTATCTATTGTCAAAGCAGAGCTCCCAAGGACGGCTGCTTGGCAGCTTTGTGCAATTAGTTCTAATCATGCTATGTATTTGGAAGCAATAAAACAGCAATTTCCTTAAAATCTGTAATTCAGATGCTGAGAACAAGGCATTTTAGAGCTTAGTGGTGTGGGTGCCGCATGTATTATCACATTCAATGTCCTCACTTCACATGTGCAGCAGCTGAGACTTAGAATAGGAAGAGGCTCCAGGGCTGCCTGTGTGGTTGTGGAGGTTATTCACTGCACAAGGGAATGGGGCTGAGGGGATAACAGGTGAGGGTGGGGCTGCCTAAATCCAGCCCCCCCTCTGCTTGCCAAGCTGGGCAGCTGGGTTCAGGGCTGCGCGCATTCGGGACGCCCATCTAACCGCACACTGGCACCCCCAGGGGCTCACCCAAGGGCAGCCAGCCAGCTGTCTTTGGGTTGGTTCGTGGGGGGCTCTCTCTCCTTCCCAGTTTACGACTGCCCTTCTCTCCCTCTCCGTCTTCTTCCTCCCAGGGGTCGCTCGTGCTTTTAGTTCTTAAAGTTGGGCTTTGCTCTCCCCACTACTCTACCAAATGTCTGAGGTTTTACTGAAATAGTGGTTGGGGGTAACTCACCCACCTTTTCCGAGCCATTAGGTAGATGAATGAAAGCTCAAAGGCCACTGCTTTTTTCTTGATCGGCAGGAATACAGTGCAGGTGGGGGCAGTAGATGCAGAAGTAGAGGTTTTGATGGTGACAGAGGTGATGTGGCAGGAGGCAGAGGGAGTAGGGGGGAAGTTGCTGGAAAGCAGGGTCCACCTAGTCCGCAGTGAAGTCAGCCGCCCCAGCTGAGGTGCCAAATGCAGCCGCCTGAACGACCTTGGCGGACCTCGGGGAGCAGGAGGCCCACCCAGCCGAGCCCCGCCACCCACAGATCACGAGAAATTAACAGCGTTGTTTTCAGCCCGTAGGTTTGGGGACGGTTCGCTCTGCGACAGTGAATAACGGAGAGAACCTGTGACCGTTATACGTCGGAAAATCTCTAAACACGGCGAAAAGAACTCTCGAAAGCAGTGTCAAATAAAAATTCCATACTGTATGATAAAAAACATCGCGTCGTAGTCTGATGGGCCGTACTTTTTTCCCTTGTAGGAGTTTGTCAGGTAATGGCACATCCTATGAGCTTAGAAGTTTGCAGTGCGGGCCCCGCGCCCTCTCAGATGTTTGCCCAGACGCGCTCTATTTCCCCCTTTGCAGGCGCCTCGTGTGACATTGCTCACGACGCCCATTTTCTAAGGGAGAAAGGTGAGCGCCAGGGAGGCTTAAGCTTGTGTCCTTGGCCACCGAGCCAAGAAGAGGCCGCTCTGGAGTTCAGGCGAGGACCGCGGGGTGGCAAAGCCAGGCGGCCCCAGCCAGGAGCTCACCTGGGAGCACCGGAGGAACTTTCTCAGCTGTGCCGTGGGGACAGCTGTGCCCTGCGTCAGCCGGGAGGTCAGAGGCCAGAGGTCCCCTGGAAGCCTGTCCTCCCCAGCTCCCAGGACGCAGGATGCCTTTCCAGGGTCGGGGGTACTCACCGTGCACCTTGAGCTGCAGGATCTGGGTCCGGGCCCGACCTCCCGTGTCCACCAGCAGCACAGAGAAGTTGCCGCTGTCTCCCGACTCCAGCGGCTGGAGCGCCAGGCTCAGGTTCTTGTGCAGCTGGGCTCGGCCCAGGAAGCGGGAGTGGTAGAGGGTCTCCGGGGCGCCCCGGAAAAACGTGGCCACGAGCTCCTCCGAAGGCCAGAGCGATCTCCAGATGGCCTCTCGGACTTGGAAGCCAGGGGGGCACTCTGCCGCCAGCAGCACGGAGCCCCCGATCTGGCCGTGCACTTGGGCACCATGGACGGCGGCGGGAAGGAGGGCTGAAAGGACGGAGCCCATCAGTCTGCCTGGCCCACAGCTCCTCGCCTCGCTCCCTCTGCTCCTCCCGCACCCCGCCAAGCTGCCGTGAAGCAAGCACATTAGGGCCCCTCTCCCCACGCTCCCGCCACCCACGCTGAGCAGGTGCACCGTGCCAGGGACCGGGAATAAAACCGTAAGGGAGAGAATCCCTTACGCTCACAGAGGAAGTCAGACTCTAAGCGAATGATTAAAATATAGTAAGCACCACGATGGGGAGAGAGGGAGGCTCGGGGAGAACCCAGGGAGGGTGAATGGTCTTGAGGGGCTCAGAGGGGAAATGGCTAAGCTGAGACCAGAGGAGGAGTGGGGATCCGCCAGGCCTAGGAGAAGAGGGCTGTCTGGAGCCGGGAAGCGTCTCAGGCAGAGGGAAGGATGGCGGAGGGTAGGAAGGCCCGGCCAGCAGGCGAGCAGGAGGGCAGGGTGCAGGGGAACTGAAACCAGTTCTCTGCAGGGGGGAGTCAGAAACCGTACTGCGGAGTCCGTGGCGGGAGCCAGCCGAGGCCTGAAAGCAGCGTCTGGTTTTATCTTTAGAGCCGTGGGGGGCCTTGCACAGGGTTTAAGTAAGAGAGTAACAGGATGAAATTCTGGTTCGAAAGACCATGGTGGGGGGGGGGGGGGCGCGCGGGGAATGTGCCGGAAGCTTCGGGGGCGGGCTGCTGCTCTTTTTCCACCTGCAGTGAGTGAACTCCTGCTGCAGGGGGGTGGGCAGCGGCGATGGGGAGAAGTGGGAGGGGTGGAGAGGGACTCAGGTGTGCAATCAGTGAGGCCTGAGCCTAGGTGTGGTCCGGGGAGCCAAGGAGGGGGAGTCACGGATGCCAGGGACCCGAGGGCGCCGGTCTCTGCCGTCAGGAGCTGGCGGAGGGGAGAGGCTGAGGTGGGGTGATGCCTCTGCGGGAGGTACCCCTGAGCCCTTTGCTGGCCGATCGCTGCTCATCCGGACCCACTGCCTCCCCTGAACCCCCCCTCCCGTCAGGGCAACATCCACGCTGCTTCTCTGTGCGCCCAGCACCCTGGGGCGCCCTGCTCCTCTGCTGCGATTGCCCATAGGTGAGTCAGGCGCCTGTCGCGAGACGGCGAGCCCCTCGTCCTCTTCGTACCCCCTGCCCGCCACCGTTCAGAAACTCAACTCGCCGTACTGGGTGGATGATGGGATTCCCGGGGGACTCACCTGGCGCCTGGCACAGGGGGCACCTGGCACAGGGGGCACCCGGGGTGCGGGGCACAACACGGCCCGTGGAGAACGCACCCAAGCGCCGGGCGTCTGCTTGAGGAGTCGTGTTCTGGGGGCGACGCTCGGCCGGCCCCCTGCCCCTCTCGCTGCCCTCCCCGGCCCTACGCATCGGGCCCGGCCGCAGAGGCTACAGTGTTAATGCGGACTGGGGCCCTAACACGCGTACTGGGTGTGCAGAGTGGTGCTGGCTCCCAGTCGAGGCTCCTAGGCCTCCCGCAGGCTGATGGAAAGACGTGCCTCTTTGTGAGAGTCTGCTCTGCCCTGTCTTCCTCTACGAGAATCGTCTCGCCCTTCTCACAACCGTCTCTGTCCGAACCACGGGCACCAGCAGCCTAAGTTCTAACGGCCCTGGACCACAGGACGTGTCTCACGGACGCGGATGCTTCTAGAGCAGCCAGCACGTCCCATCCAGGACCCTGCATCTCTGGCTCCCTCCGGCTTTTCAAGGTTGCCTGAGAACCTGCTTCCGCCTTCCCTGGCCCTCCTCGGCCCCTGGGTCCTTGCTTGGGATGAGGCCCCTGCCCAGAAGGCTGGTGAGGGGCCCTGGTCACGCACCTGCCCCACTCACCTTCCCAGAGAAGCAGACTCCACAAGGACCACGTGGCCATCCTTCTCCAGAGAGGCCAGCAAGCTCTTTCCACAACCCCAATCCAGAACATCCTGGGTCAAGTGGATACCCAGAGGGAGCTGTGGTCCTTCTGGGAAGTCCCATGTTCAGAAGGAGGAATCTTGACTCAGAACAAGATGGCCCGAAAGTGAAAATATCCAGAGGAAAGTGGAAGTTGGCCGTCGGCCTAGCTGGACTTTCTCAGGAGCGGATTCTTGTAAGTCAGCCTCTTTCATGTGCCCGTGGTTGGCCAATGCCATTGCCAGTGGCAGGCGCCCCAACACAAGCCCACGTCTTCCTGTGGGACCCGCCGGCCCTCCCTGCATCCCACTGGCCCCCTGGCTGGCCGCCTTTCCTGCCGCAGCCACAGAGAGGCCTCCAGATCGCAATTCCCTCTGTTACTTCTCTAAAATTCTTCCGCACCTCCCGCCGCCCTCAAAATAAAGACGAAACTCTTGGCCTGGTGTGCAAGACTCTCCTAAGTTCGACTCTGGCACGCTTGTCCGAGCTGGCCTCCCCGGCCCAGCCTGCTCTCTGGCCATCCCAAGCCAGGAGTGCTCCTCCTGGGAGCACCCGCTCCAGCCCGGTGCTGGCTCCTCCAGTGGGCACCCTGCTCCCTTCGCCCCTTCCGGGCCGGGCAGGCTGCAGCCAGTGGGCTCCCACCTGAGCAGACGGAGTGAGGGACCTCCTCTCCCGAGCCCAGTGCCGGCTGGGTCTCTGCCATGACCCTTGGCACGCTGTCCTGTGATGGCTTTCTTGTCTCCACGCACTGTTTGCCGGCGAGGTCTTCACCCGTTCGTGTCTGTGTTCCCCTTGGCGCTCGGCACACCGTGGGCGTTTAATAAACACTTGGAAAGGAGCGCACAAATCCTGCACACGGTCACAGGCCTCCTCCGCGAGGGTCTCATTGCCGCCTGTCAGGCGTGGGGCCGAGGTCAGCCCCGTGCGGAGGTCACGAGTGCGAGCTGGGACGGGAGCCTCACCCTTGGGAGCCCGGGGCCACGTTGCCAGAGCTGTGTCTCCCCCCGCCCTGGGTCTCTTCGCGCTTCCGGTTATGTGGGCGCTCCAGTCTGGGGAGGCTTTTCGGGAAGATGAGGGGAGTCCCCGCGTCCCGAGCGTGGCTCGCCGTGTCTGGTCCCGCAGAACTCCTGGCCTCTGCTAGGGACCCGACCAGGAACGAGGCAGCCATGGTGTCGGGACAGCAGGAGGATAGGCTTCCCGCCTTCCAGGTGCTCACAAGCCAAGTGTCCTGGCTTGGATATGCCCAGGACGAAGGTCGGCCGTGCCACAGGCACGGCTCTGTGCCATGGGCAGCACGGCCTCTCCGTGCAGAGGGTGCGGCGGGGAAGAGGCGTCCGTGGATGCGGGCAGGGGACGCTTCCCTAGAAGGTGGGCTTTGAGCCGCACCTTGAACATAGGCACGATTTGGGTAGGCGGAGAAAAGGGATGAGCCAGAGGCCGGAAAAGAAGAGCCAAGTGGATAAGGCCAGGCAGGGGGAGCCCCAGGTGGGCTCCAGGACGATGAAGGAGGGCAGGGAGGGGAGGAGCCCCTCAGGGCTGGCGTGGGTAGGGTTGGAAAAGGAGGTCGAAGGTCAGATCCCTTGACTACTGGCTTTTAGGCATCAGGTTGTGGTTCTGGGGGCAGCGGCTCTCAACCTCGCTGGGCTCAAATCCTTGGAGACTCTGGTTCAGTGGGGGCTGGGCCAGGACCTGGGAATCTAGTGGAACCAGCCTGTGTTCCAGGAGATTCTGCAGCTGGTGGGCCGAGGGAAGGCTCCGAGGGAGGGGATGTGGCCCCTTCTGAGCTGAGGGCGCCTGGCTAGTGGAAGGACCGCACGCAGGGCAGGTGGGCAGAGAAAGAAGAGGCAGGGAAGCCTGGGTGGCAGCCGTTGGGATGGTCCTGGCTGGACTAGAACGGAAGCCCCCAGAGCAGAGAGGAAGGGACAAGGCAGAGCTGGGACAGAACTCGGAAGCGACCTGGCTTTGGGGCAGAGAGGCCAGGGGAGGGGACTCATTCATGACCCCATTGCGAATTCCATCCTTCTTCATCAGGGGTTTATTGAGCACCTAGTTACGTGCCAGGTGCCGGGAACACAGACATGGAAGGCGTGGCCCTGCCCTCGAGGAGTCTGCAGTCTGGAGGAGGGGATGGGCTGTGTCACCTGATAATGACAGTCAGCCTGGTAAGGGTGGCTTGCAAGGGCTTACTTAGAATGGGGTCTGGTGCGTGGTCAGCACTCACAAGAATCTTAACCGTTGCTACTAAGTGGCCAGGGAGGGAAGAGAGGAGAGCAGGTTAATGCAGAGCAAGGGGGTTCGGGTGTGAGTAGCTCCATCCGCCGGTCCCAGACTGGAAGCTTGGTGAGGACAGGGCCAGGTCCCTACCCTTCCCCCTTCCGGCAACCCCCCCCCCCGCCCCCCGCCTCGCCCTCCGTCGATAGCCATGGGCAGCCTTCCCAAGCCGGAGTTCCCTGGTCAGGTGTCTAGTCAGGTGTCAGGCCTGGGACGGCGAGGGCGTGAGACGCAGGAGTGGGGCCGTGGTGGGGATGTGGGGAAAGGGGCGCCCAATTCCTGCAGAGCAGACGGTGGGCGGTCGTACTCCCTCCTCTCCCACTTGGTCTATCCAAGCAGGCGCTGAGTTGAAATCGCTGCCTTCCCAGCCCACCCCGTGCCCTTTACCTACAGGGGAACTTCAGGGAAGCCAAGGAAGGGTGAGGAGGGGGTTGGTGGGGGGTCAGCGGACATTCCGTCTCCCAAAGGGAAGAGCTCCAGGCTGTGTGACGGCTGGAGAGAGATGGACAGACGCAGTGCGGGCTGGGTTGGGTCTGCGGAGACAGGCTCGCCCCCGCTGCTGGTCACTGGTGCAGAGCACAGTAATTACCCCACCTCGGGGACGGCTCTCGAGTCACGGGCTGGGAGTTCAAAGGCACCACTCCCACATTCCTTAATTAAGAGAGCAGCTGGCAGCTGGGCCCTTCTGGGAAGCCTGACCCAGGGAGACGCTGGGGCTCCAGGCTGCGGCCCCCTCTGCACCTTGCCCTCAGCCTACCTCCACTGCGGGCGGGGGCGGGGAGCAGGTGTCCCCAGTGACCACGCGGGCCGCCTGAGCTCTGTCCGGGGCCAGTGGAATCTGGGGGAGGGTGTGCGTGTCAGGGAGGCACCTGCCCTGCCCACTCACACTTGTTAATTCTCGGACTGGCCTGGACACAGAATGGGGCCACCCAGAAGAGGGGAGAGGTGGAGGAGGGACAAAAAGGGGTGCAGGCAGGCAGGGGGGCAGGAAGGAGGGGCATTCAGCAGGCTTTTTGGGAGCCGGGGTGGGCGAAGGGGGCAGAGATGTTACCTTCTGAGGGGTGGGGGGGTGGGGGCTGAGAGGCCAGGTAGAGCCCCGCCTAAGCCGACACGGTGCCACCGGGCGCCGGCTGGCCCCCAAGGCTGCCCGGGGTGGGGCAGCCCATGCCCGCCACTCCCTCCGCAGCCAGCTTGGGCAGCAGGGGCAGTGCCCGCACGTGTGGAAACGGTGCACCTGACCTCCCACCAGAGGACACTGTCAGCCTGCGCGCACGGCCTGAGCTGCCTCTTTAATACTTGTGCAGATGGTGCCTGTCTTGTCCCACCCTGGTCCTGGCCTTGCCGGGGACAGGGACAGGGAGCGGAGTCTTTGCTCTTTGGTGCCCGGGAGCAAGGTGCAGGCAGCTTGAGACGGAAGGTGGGAGAGAAGGGGACCAGCCCGTAGGAACTGGGTGGGGCGGTCCGAGGATTGGTAGGATTTGCTTTTGAGGCACAAACGTACTTCCCCAGAGAGCTGAAGGCAGGCTGCATACAAAAGCGACAATGCCAGGACTGTGCTTCGTGGGGGTAGCGAAGGAGGGGCTGGACTCTCATTCGCTCATTCAGTCGTTCAGCAAACATCTGCGGGATCCCCACCCTGGGCACCTTGCGCCGGTGAGCGGGTGTGTAGAGCACTCAGCTCGGTAAGCCCGTGAGCGGAGGACTGGACGGCGGTTCTCGGCCCCAGTCACCGCCCATCTGCACCCCGCAGGCAGAAAGAATCCCCAAACAAGTACAACGCAGGCCGATCTTTCAAAGAGCCTGAGAGTCAATATAAAGATGGAGGATACAGGGCTGTTTCTGTTTTTTTTTTTATTTTTTATTTTTAAATGTTTATTTATTTTTGAGAGAAAGAGACAAGTGCAATTGGGGGAGGGGGAGAGAGAGAGAGAGAGAGAGAGAGAGACAGATAATCTGAAGCGGGCTCCGAGCCGTCAGCACAGAGCCCCATGCGGGGCTCGAACTCAGGAACTGAAAGATCGTGGCCGGAGCTAAAGTCTGATGCTTAACCGACTGAGCCACCCAGGCGCCCCCTGCAGGGCTGCTTAGCGGATGCTTGCTTAGGACAAATTGTCCAAGACCTTACTTTCTAGCCAAATCTAAAATAAACCCAGAATTTAAAGAAATCCCAGGATCTGCAACCTGCCCGGTTCAGGGAAGGGCCACGTTTCATTTTAGTCGTTGGCATCTAAAGCGTTTAGCCGCACACAAAGCAAGGCCCGGTGCCTGATGGCACCGCGCGGTGAAGCTGTCCGGCGGGTGGTCGGACCCAAGGGGGCCAGCAGAGGGCAGCCGCGAGGCCCCGTCCGCTCTCAGTCTCCCCGAAGGGGCGGTGGCTGCCTCCGCCCTCAGCCCGGCTGGGCTTGGAGTCCTTTCCCTCCCGCTCACCCAGCGGGTGATCTCTGTCGCCTGCCCAGCAGGTGCTGCGGCCCCTCGGCCCCTCGGAGCCCCTGTCCCTGGAGCAGGCAGACAACTCGCAGCGGCTGGGGGTGCTGTTTGCATTTAGCTCTGATTCGGAGAGGAGAATGATGTTTTGCAGTGCAGGGCCTTGCGGGCAGCGGTGCTTGGGGATGCCATGTGTCTCCTTCCTTGGTGTCTGCAGGGTCTGTCCCCAGAGACCCGTGACAGTCCTCTTCTCCTCGCCACCACTACCTTCCAGGGCCTGCAGCAGGTTCCTGCTTCCAGGGCTGGCAGCGAGCCCTGGGGCCCGCCTGCTGCAGCCAGAGTCTGGGGTCCCGTCCAGGGTCCCCTCTGAAGGCTCCGCCTTCTCTGTGGTCTTTTTTCCCCCCTCTAAAGTTTATTTATTTATTTTGAGAGAGGGAGAGAGTCCCAAGCAGGCTCTGCACTGTCATCGCAAAGCCCCATGCAGGGCTCGAACTCACCAACCGTGAGATCATGATCTGAATGGAAACCAAGAGTTGGACACTGAACTGACCGAGCCACCCGGGTGCCGCTGCTTTCTCTATGTTCTTTTGGGGGATTTTCTTTGTCTTCACTTTTCTGAGTAATTGTTCATTTTTAAAAATGGCGGCTCATTCTTTTCTAAACTGAGGGGAAAGGCTATTTTTGGCTCTGTCAATAGAAGTGGGGGTGGGGAGGAATTCTGGGGGAGGAGCATAGTGGGAGGGGGGCGGAGACCCGGCCAGGCGTGTATGTAGACCGAGTCTGTGTGTGTGTAGGGTGGGACTTTTCACCTATCTGGGTCAAAGGAACTGTTTTTCTTTATTTTCCCATCCATCGCAGACCCATACTTTTGTAGGATACAATAAAAGCAATGTACTAAAAACTAAAAGAAAAAGAAACATACAAAATCTAAGCGCTTTTTTTTAGGACTATATTAAACAAACAAAATTGCTCCGTCAGGGTGCTATAAAAGGGTGTAAGTTCTTGCTTTTCATTGTTCCCCGTAGCCCATCCTGGGCCGGTAAAGACCATCCCCAGCTGGGCCCCGTGTCGCTGGTGTAGGGCAGAGGGCAAGAGGCGTGAATTCTCAGGGAGGAGGCGGTCCGTGGGGATGACCGGCAGGGCCGGCTCCTTCCGGGTCCCCAGCATCAGTGTCTCCTTCATGAGCTGTCCTGTCTTTGACCGGACTGTTTACGAGGGGCCCGGCCCGTTTATAGAGGGCGCGGCAAGGCTTGGCTTCTACAGTTGCTTCCTGATTGACCAGATAGGACCCTGTGCTTCCAATGACCTGGCATGTGCTTCTCGGCCTGGCAGACAAGAAGCGACGGGGAGGGGCCCCGGTGTATCCTGGATGTGGATTGGAACAGCCAAGAGAGAGATGGGGAAGAGGAGGCAGAGGCTGCGGAAGAGGAAGGTCAAGTGGGGGGAGGGAAGGAAGAGAAGGCATAGGGAAGTGAGAAACGCCAGCACATGCGTTGGCCTAGTAGCTCTCTGGGCCCCCTTGTGTCATCCAGTGACGCTCCAGAAGGCGAGTGGACAGAGGTATTCCCATGAAGTTTGGAGGCAGACCAGGCTTTTTAGACTTTACTGGGCAATACGAACCGCCTAGAAATCTTATTTTCTTTTAATTTTTTTTTTCAACGTTTATTTATTTTTGGGACAGAGAGAGACAGAGCATGAACGGGGGAGGGGCAGAGAGAGAGGGAGACACAGAATCGGAAACAGGCTCCAGGCTCTGAGCCATCAGCCCAGAGCCTGACGCAGGGCTCGAACTCACGGACCGCGAGATCGTGACCTGGCTGAAGTCGGACGCTTAACCGACTGAGCCACCCAGGCGCCCCTAGAAATCTTATTTTCAATGCGGACTGAGATTCAGCAGATGTGGGGTTGCCTCTGAGTGGCTACGTGTCTATTAAGCTCAAGGATGAACCCTGACCGTGTCCAGCTCCGGGAGTCCGGGCCGGAGTCCTCTGAAAACGTGGACCTCTTCCCAGGAGAGGCGGGCGGGGTCTGCGGGACCCCACTCTGTGACCCGGGAGCAGGGACCCGGAGGGAACCGGGGTTCGGAGGAGAAGCAGGGATAATTGATCTTCCTAGTTACTAGTGCGACACTCTCAGCGTCACGGAGTGTGGGCTCCACAACCCCAGACCAAACTGAACCAGCAGGCACTACAAGCGATTGGTATTGGTGAATAATATTGATGCTTTTCTATGGACAAATACGTTCTACCAGCATGCATCTTTGCAAACACAAGGGGTAACAGTTTTCTGCGGTGCTCCCCACGGGGGGATTCGGGGCAGGCCTCATTCCATAAACGTGGGTAACCTGGGAGCCTGGAAGGGGTGTGGACAGAAACGGGTTGCATGCGAAGGCAGCGTTCTCCGGGCCTGGGGGGGGGGGGGGGGCTCTGGCTCAGGAGTTAAGAGTTGTGTGATATTGTGGGCTCTAGGCCCTTTCCCCCGACCCTTGATGCCCCCGAGCCTCTGAGAGGCCCTCAGCCCTCTGGTCACTCAGGGGCCTCAGCAGAAGCTTGGAAGTTGGAAATGCTTTATGGGAGCTGCCCAGGGCCAGCCCTCAGGGTGTGCAGATTAATTCTCTCCGGCAGGGTGAGGCCAAGCACATCCATGGGGACCGAGGGCTGTGGGAGAAAGCACTTACAGATGTGTAGACAGAAGGGATTGCAATGCTTCCATTCGTGTGAAAGAAAACATCTGTGGCTCCCGTGTCCGCTCCCCTCGTCATGAGTGAGTGCGGATGTCCCTGCCCACACGCTGCCTGTTCTGCTCAGAGGGGGGCTCCGAGATCATTTAGGCGCTCCTCGAGTCTCCTGGGGACCCTGGCCAGGACATGGGGCTCCCTCACTGCCGGACTCAGGGACTGGGGACCTACAGAAGGGGCTGGGGTCCCCGCTGGCCTCCTGGGGAGCACCAGAGGGTGGTGTTGGGGGGAATGCCGTTAATAGTGGAGAACCTCCTCGAAGTGACCAGGGAGGGCCTTGTGGGTCCTGCTTCTCGGATTCCGTTTCGCGGCTGGAAGCTCACCAAGCTGTGATTGTGCCACCTCCGTGTAGATGACAGAACTGTCCTGTGGGAGAGGCGGGTCGGGATCAGGAGGCAGATGTAACACAGAGGGTGGGGGGAGGGCAGGGGGCCCAGCTCACCTGAGTCCCCGAGGCTGAGGCAGCAGGCCCGGCTGTGGGGGAGAGAGAAAAACACTCCGGTTAGGGTGCCTGGCTCATCCGTGCACCTGCAGCCCACCTCCTCCACGCTGTCTTCTCTTACAGAGCACGGACCAGCCCAGGGAGTGCTGCTCCCCCTTTCGCCTCTGGGGACCCCTCGTTCTTCACCAGACACAGGAGGTCTGGGTCTTTCCACCTCAACCACAGCCCAGCCATGTGACTGCGGGCCAGCCACTCAGCCCTGGGACCTCAGCTTCCGTAGCCAGGGAGAAGGGAGGGGGTGGTCACAGGGATTATAAGGAGAAGAAAGAGAGATGAGCCTATCAAAGGTGCCTTTAAAACAGCTACTTCATTAGACAGCTACCATGCACCAGGCAATCCTTCCGGTGTGAGCATTATATTTATTATATTAATCTCACACCAATCCTGCAAAGTAGCGATGATTGATTCCTTCTCCAATTGAGATGAGAAAACGGAGGCTCAGAGTGGCTGATATTCCCTGCGGTCATGTCTGTAAGAAGGGGAACTGTAGACAAATATCAAATCTTTGCATACGTGAAGCATTCTTCCAATGATAGAAGATCCAGCGTCCCCTTCCTGTGAATCTTGGAATACAATGGCCTTTCCTGACTCTGGGATTCCGAACCCCTTGCCCTCCCATCAGGGAGAGCCTATCATGAGCTGGGAGGAGGCCACCCGGCCCTGAATCATGCCTTCGCCTTGTTGCCCTGCTGCGATTAAAATGGCCACATTTCCTTATTGCAGCCAGTGAAAACCATATTTGGAGGTTGGCTTCTTTTTTTGTCTCTCTCGTGTTCAAGTCCCCGTCGTGACTCTCCTCTGAAATGACCCGTGTCTATGTGCGTGTGCCTTCCCGTCTACCCGGCCATGCTAGGGTCCTGGGGAAACTGCACCTGAGTCCAAGAGACTCCTTGTCTGTCCACTTCCCCTGGTGCCCTTCATGGGAAGGAGCAGGAACCCCAGGCTGATTCAAACCCATCGTACAGCCCAGGAATAGAAATAGCAGCAAAACAAGAGCTAGAAGCTTCCTGGTTTTGAACACCTGTGGCACAGCAGATAACCTGTAAAGTGTCGAGACCTCAGTTCCATTCCTAGTAATTTAAAATAGCCTTGCAAAATTAAGCGTTATCTCCATTTTTTTTATACACTAGAGAGCTTAAGAGAGAGAGCTTAAGTAACTTGCCCGGTAGCAGCACAGTGAATACACAGAGTCCAGTTTCGAACTCAGATCCGACTGACTCAGAAACCCATACTCTCCCCATGACGCCATGTTGCTTTCCACCCCCGTTGGAGGGATGACTAGCCTTTCCCTGTCCCTGCCATCTGATTCTGCTGTCGGTGGCCGGAGCTCAGGGTCTCGGCTCCTCTAAGAGCTGGGACTGTCCTGCTGAGACTTTTACTCTGGGGCAAAGGCACACTGTGTTATTCTCTCTCTCTTTTCTTTGTTCCTCCACAGTGCTGAGAAAAAGGCAGAAACACTCCCTAGTTAGGGTGGCAACGGTGGTGGAGATGATGTGGAAGACAGTCATTATGGTGGACGTAGCGTTTTTGGGGGGCATGGTGGTGATGGTGGGGGTGGTGATGGGGGAGGAGGTGATGATGATAATCGTGGTCATGGCACAGCGGTAATGTTGATAGTGATACTTCACTCCAGGCCCCAAACTTCCCCTTTACATTGGCAAAAATGTCCAGTTTCATCCAAGAATACTCACCTTTACTCTTCCGGGAGGTTGCATACACTATAGAGTAATCATCATCTTCATTCTCATTCTGCCAACGAACTGAAAGAAGGAATGGGGCTCGAATAGGACCCACCTGCTCTCCCACCTCAAGACCCCTGTGTCCTGAAGACACCTATGGAGGGAAGCCAGTCGGGGGCTCTGTCATGGCGGTAGCTGGGAGTGGGTGGCAGCCATTAATGTGGGATACCCATCTTGGCAGAAGGTGCCCGCCCCCACAGCAGGTTCCAGTAGCTTCACCAGCCCCAACTAGAGGTTTAAACTCCTTTTCTGTAAAAAAGAGTCAACCCTTGAGGCTTTGCAGGCCATACGGCCTCTGTTGCCTCCACTCAGCTCTGTAGTGTGAAAGGAGCCATACACAAAACATATACAATGTTCTTCACAAATGCAAAATTGTGTGGTGAACTAGATTTGGCCCACGGGCCAGAGTTTGCCAACCGTTGGTCTAACCTCTCCACGCCCTCTCGTCGGAGGCCGGGCTTCCCTCCTACCTCCCTGTGCCTCCACCGGCTTCGTGGCACTGTCCCCTCTAGCTCTCCCCAGAAACCATCCGCTTCCTTCCCCGATGACCGATTCCTGAGACTTGGGGGCTCCCGGGGGGCTCATTCTTGCTCCCCTTCGGAGGCCCTCCTCTGCCGTCCAGGACAGACCATGCGTGGTCCTTCTGGAGGGACTTACCTTCGCCATACAGTAGGTCCTGCTCTCCACCGGGCGCTGGGGGTAGATTCTGAGATGGAAGGGACTCTGGGAGATACAAAGGCGCAATTTGTTGAGTTCCCTGAGAAAGTGTGCTGGAAAGTAGGGGGTAGAGAGTCTGAGAGAAAGAACGTCGGTGGAGGCTGCTGGAGGTCTGAGTCTGGTTTGTTTACGAGGGCTAATTCACAGGTCTGGACACGGTTAATTTTTATGGGATGTTTCCTTTGAAAAATACCCTAGAGGGTAGCATGGCCCCATGGGAATCACAAGCCGGGAGGAAGTAGGGTCCCCAAGGATGGGTCACGTCCCCTGCACGGAGAGGGCCCAGATTCACCAGTCAAGCTGCTTTACAGAAGAAGGAGAAGCTGATAACTGTGACCACCCACTATGTGCAAGACACTGGGCCAGGGAGTCCAAACACGATGTCTACTTCACGGCACAGTGGCTAACCCCGTGCCCAGCACATAGCTGGACGGCAAAAGAGCCTCCCTTCCTAACCCTTCGGGGTCTGAGAGTCTTTTTACAACCGTCTTGCGAAGGTCGACCCTATGATATCACGGTATCATACGTAGTATTATGGAGGAGGTGACTGAGGCTGGGAGAGGCGACTTCTCCAAGGTCATACAAGGTGAGGGGTAGGGACAGAATCTCAATCCAGGTTTATATGCTTTTTCTCCACTGGCGTGCTGCCTATGTGAAAGCGGGTGCTTCCAGAACCTTAGAGATTAGCTCCTGGGATAGGAATTGGGCCACATGTGGATTTTAGAGCACCTGCTCACACCTGGTGCCCAGGAAATGTCCATTAGCTCTGACAGCAAGAATTTTCATGTTTTGAAAATTGCCTTGCGAGATGCAGCCCGTTGGGCATCTTTGGTGGCGGCATGGTTTTTGCTTGTCGAAGAAGTGGCTAGGTTATCTGGAGATGGTTAAGAATCTTCCAGAACAGGGTGTGGGGGATGAAGCTGTTGATCTACAGCTTTTCTCGGGGAGCTTTGGAACCGGGCCCGGAGGTGGTCTTCCGTGTGATACTCTAAACGTTTTGTGTCGCTGAGCTTCTGAGATAGGAGGACCGCCACCAGAAGCCCTATTTTCTCCGGCGACAGGTTCCTTAATACAATAGAACCCAGCTGCTCCCGGGTTGGCAGTGGGGGTTGGGGGAGGGGGAGCCTGGACCGTGCAGGGGCAGAACCTCCACGTGAAGAGGGAGGCTTCTTCCTCTTGAGGACCCCTCCCCAGCGACTCCCCCCACCCCCAACTGCACTGCCTTGTCTTTAATGTTCTGACCCAGAGATGAGTGGACAGAAACAGAAACACCCGTGTTACCGACACCAGGTAAATGGCCAGGCCCTTTGCAGAGGGTTTTGTTGTAGACGCAGGGATGCTAGAAGTCACACGTGCAGTGTTGGTCCGCTATTCCAGCTGCCTCCCCATCTAGCTCTGGGCCTGCCTCCACCTGTCTCCTGCCATCCGGGTAGCTACACCTTAAAGCAAGATAGCCTGCATGGAACCTTGACTCAGGACTAGAGGGAATGTTCGTTGGACAAAGACTGATAAGTCAACAAGGGGAGAGGAAGTTGGAGGCTGGCCCGAGCCCTAAGGCAGGGGAGAGGGTCCAGGGCTAGGGAGAGGCCCTTTCAGGTATCCTGGCTGGTGCTCAGGGAGGAATGCTTTGAGTGTATGACTGGGTGGTCTTTCTCACGGAGTGGTCTGGCCCGGCTCCCGAAAAACTCATCGCGAATTCCTTAACAGAAGGAGCTGCCAACTTGAATAAGTAAACCCAGCTTTGGAGGTCCGTGGGAGCAATCGCGTTTTCCCTTGGCAAGTGGAAAATAAGAATGCTGTCCCTGGGGAGGAGGGGGTGGGGTGGACTTGAGTCTCAGTAGGTGGGTTTGAAGGCCTAGGAGGAAGCTGGGATCAAACAGCTTTGGCACCGATAGGCCTTCCCTTAAATGTGGCCTGAGGCGAAGAAAGATTAGAATAGGAATAAGTGTGGAGCCACCCAAGGTGATGGCTGTGGGAGCCCCCGTTCCTGCTTCATCGTCATGACCGGACAGGAGAGGAGGAGGGTCTCCCAACATCAGTGGGCTCCCTGGAAATGCCATTTATCTGATTGCTTTCCCTTTTTCTCTCTATGGGTCCCACTGCATCTGAATTCTAACCACGCTTCTTATTTTCAGCGGTTCCGACGGGAGAGACTAGGGGACGTGTGGCAGGAGAAGGGGTGGTCTGGGGAATCTGCGTCGACTAGACGGAGAATGTACTGAGCGCCCACCAAGTGCCAGCCCAACACGTCACCTGTCAGGTAGCTGTCATCAGCCAAAATGCTCACAGTAACCCCGGGAGGGAGACACTTCACGAACTGGCCCGAGGTCACAGAATTAGTAAATAGTGGTGTTGGGAGCGGGCCATTGCTTGGTCCTCTCCACCGTGTTCCTTTCGGATGACTGAATGTCCCCTGGGCACTCACCTCGGGCTTGGCGCTGGACAAGAGGGGTGTGTGCGCACAGGTGCACAGACACGCATCGGGCTTCTCATTTTTTCTCTCTCCTCTGCTGAGCTTAGTGACAGAGGGTTGGAGGCCTGGGGTTTCCCTGCTATATTTGCAGCCACAGATTATCTTTCGAAAGTGAAAGAATCTGATGGCGCTTGCGTTTGGCGGGTGAGAATTCCTCTGCTTGTGCCTCCATTCATGCCCAAGCGTGCAGTCGTGTGTTGTGCACATCCTTGGGTGACTGCGTGTGTGTGCGTTTTGGAAGCTGTAAGGGTCCCTCCGTGGACTACTTTGGGTGACATGTAAAGAGAAGTCCCTCCTCTCACCCAACACCCCGGAAAAGGAAGCAGCTGGCCCCGGCAGGCCTTCCAAAGGCTGGGTAATGCCCGGCATAGGGATTCAACCACCAAGAAAGTCAAAAAGGTTACTGACCAGCTTTTCTCCAGGGTCTGAAGCAAGCCAGAAGCGCAGTGGCGATGACCAGCACACCAAGCAGGCTCGCGGACAGCCCGGCAACCAGCCAGTGGGGGCTGTTGGGGGCAGACAAGCCCCGGGTAGGGGTGACCATGAGTGCTGAGGATGAAATTCAGAATTGTACCCCAGATGGACAGAAAGAGGCAGAATGGCTAGCATCAGGGGGGATGGCGTGGCCTGGGGAGCTTTGCAGATGGAATCAGGGATGGCCCCGAGGACGCCAACAAGGACGGGCAGCCGTCTCACCCACCCGCCACCAAGGATCTCCTGTTTTCCCTCCAGGTCCAGTGGACGGATACTCTGAGCAGCGTCCAGGCTCCGTCATGCAGTGCCTGCTGCGGGCCCAGCTTCGTGCAGGGTGTGGGTGGGGGGCACACGGAGGGGTGGGACCTGCCCCCTGCCAGCTTGCTGGGGCTCAGAGCCCAGCTGGGGGACAGGACGTACCATCCAGGGAGAGTATTTTGGGCTCACTGGTCTCTCCGGAAACATAATTCTCTGCCCGGCAGGAGTAAATGGCATCCCGCTCTGACGTCACGGTGACCGGGAAGCAGGTGGCTCTTCCATAGGGAGATGAGATGTTCCCTAGGATCTTCCCGTCCAGGTAGAACAAGTACGAGATTGGAGGGGAGCCCTTCTGGGCCTCGCAGAGGAGCTCCACCATGGCCCCCACAGCGAGGCCGGTGGGGCCAGGTCTCAGGGTGAGTAGCGGCTGGGACACAGGAACTGGGGCAGCACAGAGGGGGGAGGCTTAGCTGTGCCACCCAGGCCCCTGGCCCCTCCTCCCCTGGGGATCCCTCCCCATAGGCCCACGGGTCCCGTTGCCCAAAGCCCAGGCCCCTGGGGAGGGTCTCCATTCCCTCCCCACTCACCCTGCACCCTGACTTCCAGCTGGGGGCTCTGCTTCTGGGCCACACCACCCTCAAGGGTGGCCCGGCACCAGTAAAGCCCAGAGTCTCTCTCCTGGGCTCCTGGGAGGTAGAGCTCCGGGTGGGGGCCCCAGTCCTGCAAGGTGCTGGCATCTCTGTGGAAGGAGAAGAGGAGCCTCGAGGCCGACTTCTGGGGGTGCAGCTTCGTCTGGCATCTCAGGGTCAGCGGGCTCCCCTCACGGAGCTCGGGAGAGGGGACAGCGCTCAGCACAGGAGGCGGGAATGGCTCTGGGGAGACGTGGGCCCAGGCTCAGGGGGGGCCTCCAGAACCCTGAGTCCCCAGAGGCCGGGGTCCAAGCCAGAGCGCATCCCAGGTCACAGCCCCACGCCCCAAGGGAGACCCTGTCATTGTGTCCCAGGACCCGCCTCCCAGCTATGACCCACACCGCCAGAGCCTCTCTGGAGTCCCAAGCCAAAGCCAGAGGGCCGTAGGGGTCAGCTGGTCCCCAGAGGGGAAGGGTCTGGCCCAGGCTGGTTCAGGGCACTTCCTTCCCCTGGCTCTAGACGGGGGCCCTGTGGTCGCCTGGCATCAGAGGCAGCCAGAGGGACAGCTGCTGACCTCTAGAGACCAGATCCCTGAACAGCATCCCAGCCCCACCCCCGACCCTCCTGAACTGGTGACTCACCTTGGACTTGAACCTTGACCAGCTCTGAGGTTTGTCTGCCCAGATATGGGACGTAGGCCACCTTCCCAGAGCAGCTGTACTGGCCGCTGCTTTCCAGGGTAGCCGTCCCCATGGACAGGGACCATCTGGTCTTCGGGGTTTGGAGTAATCTTCCGTCTTTGTAGAACTTCACCTGGGACAGGACCTTGTTGGCCGATCCATGACATCGCAGAGTCAGGGCGTCTCCCTCGAACACGGGGTCTGGCCAGGCTCGGAGGTGCAGCCAGGCTGTGAGACAGGGAAACAGGGTGGCCCCGGAGCCACACACTGTGTGGCCGTTTTCTCCCTCTGTCCCCACATCCCCCCCCCCCCAAGCCCGCCTCAGGTCTCCCCCTGGGGACACAGGCTGCTGGATGGCACCTGTTGAGCTGCCCGCCCCCCAGGCCTTCCTGCCAGACCTGGGCGGGGCCTCTGCTTTCCTCTCCCCTCCCCTCCTCCCCTCCTTCCTCTCCCCTGCCTCTTCTCTCTACTCCCCTCCCACCCTCCTCCCCCTGCCTCTTCTCTTTGGCCTTTATCCCTTGCATTTCCCCTCCGCCCCTTTTACTTCGCCCTTTCGACGTTGCCAAGCTTGGGTCCAGTTGAATTCCTTCTATCCATTGTCCTAACTCCTTCCTTCTCACCCAATCCTCACCTCCCTAGACTGGTTACTTGCCCCCTGGCTCCCCCAGTCGAGCCTTTCTGCAGCGTCCACCTCTGAGAACAGCTGGCCCCGGACCGCCAGCCAGAAGCCAGATGGATGGATGTAGGAAGTGCCCGCCAGGGCTCGTCCCTCCTGCCTTCCTTTCAGGCCCCTGGCCTCTACCTCCTCCCCCAGCAGGGAGTTTCGTTTTCACCATGGTGGGGAGGGATCTGTCCTGTCTGTCCTCATTCCTAAAATGCATTCTATGGCCTGATGTGGACAAGAGAAGAGCTCCTGGGAACCCCAGCCTGAGTCTGTCCCTAGGCCATACTTCTTTGACAGATCAGACACCATTGGTCCCAGAGAGTCTCAGGAGCCAGGCCTGATAAACTGAGAACAATAATGAAGAATCAGATAGGGACTTCCGGTATATCCTGCCTTTGCCTCAGTCCTCAGGACCCGCCCCTGGAGCCTCACGGGGTGACTGAATGACGAGCCTTGCTTTTACTCCTGTTCTGTCGAGCAGAGCTGAGCATGGCTTTGAGTTCTGCCCAGCAGCCCCCATTGCCTCCGGAACCATAGAACATGTCCTTGGAGGTGAAGATGTTCATAGGTCAGGCTTCTTCCTACTTGATAGAAAGCTCCGTGAAGGTCAGGATGGACTAGAAGGCAGAAGGAGCTGAGGGTCAAAGCTGCCTTCTCTGAACATACAAGGGATGGAAGGGAGTCCAGGGCCTTGCTGAGTGGAGAATACAGGAGCTCCAGAGCCACCCTGAGAGGGACAGAGGCCAGTGCCACTTACAAGGGAATAGGATGAGCCCCAGAGCCACTTGCTGGGGCTTGAGCCACCTAGAATTATCCTCAGCCTGAGAACAGTGGAGTCCCAGGTCTCATTTCTGCCTGGGTATCAGCCAGGGCTCCTGAGGAATGGGCCTAGTATGCTGTTGTGAAGACGCCTCCGGGGGACCCAGTGGCCCATCAACTAAGTTTTGGTCCAGAGACACACTTGGAGATGGAAGGGACATACACAAGACTCACCACTTTGCCCAACACAGGGAACTGTAAGAGAACAGAGTGATAGAATTAGGGTAAATAATAGAAACTTTTCACAAAGAGGCCTGTCCCCTCAGGCATGGGTGCTCATGTCCATTCAATAAACCAACCACCCAGCTCCCTAAGCACCTATTCATCCAACTACCCAGCCACTCAACCACTCAGCTACCTAGCCATTCAACCACCCACCCAGCCACTCAGTCCTTCAGTCCCTCAACCATTCAGCCATCCAAGCACCAAACCACTTAGCTTTTACGTTGGACCCAGCGCCTGGAACCCTCTGCTCCCTGTCTCATTCAAATGTCGCTTCCTTAGGTGGTTCTGGGG
Organism: Prionailurus viverrinus; assembly: GCF_022837055.1. Taxonomy (NCBI): domain Eukaryota; kingdom Metazoa; phylum Chordata; class Mammalia; order Carnivora; family Felidae; genus Prionailurus; species Prionailurus viverrinus. The sequence continues at coordinate 62,641,626 of NC_062577.1, forward strand.
CTCCCCATTGAAGGACTTCTCCCCAACCCCTATTATAACACCCCACTGTACTGTCATCAGAGCACTTATCTCTATTTGAAATTATCTTATTCTTTAAATTGCCTACTTGTTATCAGCCGCCTCACTCTGTCTGGAACGTAAGCCCCACGAGGCGAGATTTGTTCACGGTCTTGTCACCTATGTCTCGGACCCGTGCCTGGAAGGGTCAGTGTTCAACAAGCATCTACTGAATAAATGCTTTCCTCTGTGCCCAGCCACGTGGGGCAGGGCACGCGACGTGGGAGACACAAGAGTGGACTCTTGCACTAGTGGGTCTGAACGCCTACCCGCACCCGCAGAAGAACTCAGAGAGCAGACCTGGCGTTTCCTGCGGCCAGATCTGTCTACGCGGCTCTGGAGAGTAGAGCCTGGAAGTGACGGCTGAGGGAGGTGAGGAATCCCCGGATGGGCGGGTCAGATGGGACGGGTGAGGGGATAACACACAGGCCAGTGCATCACGCACTATGCTTGGACTTTTATATGTGGTATGAATGTTTTTATTTATTTTATTTTTTTAAATGTTTATTTATTTTTGAGACAGAGAGAGACAGAGCATGAACGGGGGAGGAGCAGAGAGAGAGAGGGAGACACAGAATCCGAAGCAGGCTCCAGGCTCCGAGCTGTCAGCACAGAGCCCGACGCGGGGCTCGAACTCACGGACCATGAGATCGTGACCTGAGCCGAAGTCGGATGCTCCACCGACTGAGCCACCCAGGCGCTCCATGGTATGAATGCTTTTAAATGAATGAATATTTGAAGAGCATAGGTGGCCCGGGAAGAGAGGCCAAACCACAAAGTGATGACAGATGAGGTTAGACAGGTATGAAAGGCACAGGGGATGGCATGGGGGGGGGGAGGCACAGCTGGGCGTGAAGTGGTGGAGAGTGTTCTAGACTGTGTGACAAGGGGTGAAGCAGTCAGTGGCATTGGGCGAGCGTGGTCGGGCCGGCCGTCCTCAGGCAGTTACTGTGTCCTTCACACTGACATGTCCTAGGTGCTGTGTAGACATGGAGGAATGTGGGAATGGCCTTGGGAGGGCCATTGAAGACCCTCTCACCAGGGGCTTGAGGTGTGGCTGTTTGGTGTGTTGAATCACTCGCTGTCACTCTTGCTGTCCATGTGGCCTGGGACCCAGACGGAGGCTTTTAGCCTCAGTTCTCTGCTCAGCTCGGGATTAGCTCAGCCACAGGCTCAGTGTGTACAGAATTATGAGTCTTTCTTGTCAACCCTCTATCTCCCACTGGGTCCATCTAAACATATCTCTTGGAAACTTTTTTTTTTAAGTTTATTTATTTGAGACGGACGGACATAGGACGAGCTGGGAAGGGGCTGAGAGAAGAGGAGAGAGAATCTCAAGCAGGCTCCACGCTGCCAGCACAGAGCCCGAGGCGGGGCTCAAACCCATGGAACCATGAGATCATGACCAGAGCTGAAACCAAGAGTTGTGACGCTTAACCGACTGAGCCCCCCGGGGGGCCCCTAAGCGCATCTCCTCCCTGGGCTTAGTGCAATGGGAAACACGCAGGGTTCGGAGTCATGTGACTTGAACTGGACTCGTGAATCCACCTCTTTCTATGTGAACTTGGACAGCTCATTGAAATTCCAATAGCCTTGAATTCCTGGTCCCGTCTACACAGTGGGAGCCGTCACAGCCATTTCTTCCCTGCAGACTGTTTGAGTAGATTACTGTGACCCACCACCTGGAAAAGTGGTTACCGCGTTGACTGAAAGCAGAAAGGAGGCCTGACCTCAGAGTGACTAATACCTCGCAGTATAGTGATGTCCCTCTTCCTTTTCCCTCCTCACCCGCAAAACACCTCTGCAGCTTCAAAGTGATGAGTAAACAGGAGTGAGGGCAGTGAAGCCCTACAACCAGGGAGGGGGCATCCAGAGAGCAGAGAGACACTTCAGATGAGCTTGTGTCCCCAGACCCCATGAGACCTGGGAGCTGTGCCCGCAAAGCCGGTGCCTGTAACGAAGGCAGTGGGCAGTGGGGCGCACAGAAGGGCAGCGGCCACGTTACAGCACTTCCTACAAAGAGGGCCATGGGCTGAAGATGAGGTGACAACACAGCCAAGAGCTGCCGTTGAATAAGCTGCACAACAGAGTCCTGGACAATGGAGGCCACAGCCCCGCTGACCTTGGCACTACTCAGGCCATGGTGGGGGGCGGGGAGGGGAAGGCACAGCGCCTGGTCCACTGACAAAGGGCATCGAGCCCAAGCAGACCAGGCTGATGAGCAGGGCCAAGAAACCATTCCCCACTCGAGGAAGCAGGGACACAGTAGTCTCCAAATATTTGATGGGCTAAGTGTAAAAGAGGGAAGAGACTTTCAGGTAGAAGTGAGACTAATTCAGAGGAAATGAGAGAGACCAAGGAAGCAGATTTCAGCAAAGCGCAAGGGACTTTGTCACAATCGAGCTCTAGGACATTGGAACCCGCTGCTTCGCCAAGCTATGGCTTCCGTGGTGCTAGGGGTGGCCGTGACGTGGAAGCCCAGAGACACCTGTCATGGACGGTGTGTGTGTCTACGGGTGGTGGGTTCCAGTCCTGGGGCTGAACCTGGCTGATGCTCAGCTCAGAAGGAAATTAAGTCTCATCTCCTAAACTTCAAATCACCTTTAACATACGGCCGTGTCCCAGCACGTTCAGGGCCAGGGGCCCCTCGCCTGTCGAGTCCCTGATGGCCAGTAAGAGTAATGGGCACCATTTATTGTGTGAACACGCCCCACCAGGCACTTTAAATGAGTTTTATTTTCCAGTCTTACGTGATTAGAACCCAACCAGAGTCCTGCCCGAGGCATCCGGGTGGGATGCAGAAAGCATGAGTCTGGCAACAAGTGGAGTTGGAGTTGTATTTCTGTTTTGCTCTTGTTGCCAGAGCAATTCTACACAAGTCTCTTAACCTTTTTGAACCTCAGTTTCCTCAATTGCTTAATAGGGACAAAAAATACCCACCCAATAAGATTCGAAAGGTTAGATGAGATAATGTCGAGCAGGGTGTTTTCTCTGTCTCTCTGCCCACATCTAAGAGGAAATAGCAGCTGTGCACTTATGGTAACTCTGTTCCTCCACATCTAGCCATGGGGTCTCCATTTTAGGCTGGTCTTCTGGGGTCCCCAAGCATCACGCATGACCCTGTCGAATCTGGGTCCTCTACCACTCTGTCCCCTAGTCAGTCAGCTTTTGACTCTCTCCTCTCTTGCTTTGGTCTTCCCCATCCAGATACTGGGTTCCAAACGCTTGGGCTTTATCCAGTCAAGTCCAAGGGCTGTTCCTTTTACAAGGTGGTGATTTGCCCATGATGACCTTTCTTCTGGAATATATCCAGGCACTAGGCCATCCTGACCTTGTCCAGTATGACCATTAGACCTTTTCCCTTGTCCAAATGGCCATTTGTAAGCACACAGGGTAACAATGAGATGGGAGAAGGAAGAGCATTGGGCGGAACAAGTGTTTCTTTACAGGGTCAAATACCCACAAATCCTGTCCAGGAAGAGATCACGTTTAGGAATGGTTTGCTTTTCTGGTTCAATGAAAACAAACAAAGAAACAAACAAATGAACAAACAAACAAACACAAAGTATTGGGAACCAGTTTAAAATAAAAAGTAAGTCAACTCAGAAATTGTAATGTGAAACATATGCCCAGAATTGTTTCTTCTAAGTGTGGCAGGGTGATAGTGGCTGAGACTGAGTTGAGTCGGGGAGGCCCAGTGGCCCTCTCCCCACTCTAATAATCCTCTACCCTTGGAGGACCAGTCCCTTCAGTCTCTGGTGAGGGTGACGGGTGGCCCCTGGGGAGGTGGCTTAAAGAGAGAGAGATAGATCAGAGAGAATGGATTTGATTCTTTGAACCATCCCCAAGGACCAGTCAGACCTGAAACAGACCTCCCCACCACAATCCCCAATAGAGAGAGGCAGGAGGAGGATGGCCAGTTTTAAAGGGCTTGAACACTCCAGACAAAGCCTCTTAATCAGGTGAGCAGCCTGGACATTGTAGAGTGGTTCTAAAAAAATGCGGAGGTTTCATAAAAATTTATCTTTGATTTCTTCCAAAGTTTATTGATGTATTTTGAGAGAGGGAGAGAGAGAGAGAGCTCAAGTGGGGAGGGGGCAGAGAGAAGGAGAGAGAGAAGCCCAAGCAGGCTCCACACTGTGGGCTCAGAGCCCACATGGGGCTCGAGCTCACGAACCATGAGATCACGTCCTGAGCTGAAATCTAGAGTCAGATGCTTAGCCGACTGAGCTACCCAGGTGCCACCCAAAATACTTTTTGTGAAAGCCCACCTTCTACTGCTGAGCAAAATGCACAGAACTGCATTCTCCCATTTCCCTGGTCCTTCAGCCCACCCCTGCCCAAAGCCTTCCTTCTTCCATAACTTCATTTTCCTTTTGAGGCAGCCTGATGAGTAACTTAACCTTATTTCATGGGGTAAACATGTGGGTGGACCTCAGAAGGTGATTTTCTGCCTCCTTAGTTTAGCTCTGATACACTGAAGGCCTGCCCTACCAAGGAGCCAGGAAAATGTGATGGGAAACATCAGGGAAGCCCCCCACCACACCCCATGTGCACACACTCATTTCAAGCTCCAGCCATAAAACCCACTTGAACCTGGAAAGAGGGAAATTAGGATTCCCATAAATGACTTACAGTCTTTGGTGCCCAGGAAGTAAAGCCCATGCTCGGTGACTTACCGAAAAACAGCAGAACCCTGCAGAGCAGCATGGGGCCTGGCCTGGCACAGAGCGGGGATACAGGTCCGACCAAAGGCAGACGCGAAGTCGGGGTGGAGGGGAGAGCTCTGAGCCACAGGCCCAGGGGTGGGTGAGTGACCCCTCTGACGTAGGTGGTGTTACTGCTTCATAGTCTATATAGAGGAAGTGGGGAAGAAACTTCAAAAGTTCAAATTTCCTCTCTGGTTGAGGGGGTATTATTTAAGTGAACTTTCTTCACCATGAAGCATGAAGGAGTCAGGGAATTTACTAGTAAGCACTTTTGAACATTCTCCATGGCTTCGAAAAGCTCGTGCTAGTGAACCAGGATGGGACATGGCTATGGGAAGATCCAGAGACTACCAGAATTTGTGTGATTTCAGCATCACTTAGCTTGCAAGGCAGCACAGTTCTGGATACACTAAGATCCGTTCCCTACCTTGAGTGACCTCCAGTTCTCCAAGCTTCCTTCCTATCCAAGGAGAAATGTGTTTGGACACTGCAATGAGGTGGAAAAGAGGAATCCTGAAAATGGTCCACAAGACCATCAGAGGAGCTCAGAGATCGATGAGGTCAGAGTAGATCAGGCTAGAGTTTCTGAATCTGAGGTTTTAAGACTGTCAGGCTATTATTTTGAGAACTAGTCCTTAAAAAGACACCATTGAGAGAGCAATTAGGCAAGCCACAGGGTGACAAGATATTTTCAATACATATGACTGAAAAAGGACCCATATCCAGAATATAAGACTTTCTACAAGTCAGTAAAAAAAAGACAGACAACCCACTAGGAAAATGGGCAAGATAATTGGGTAGGTAATTTACAAAAGCAGACACCTGAGCACCGAATAAACAGAAAACGAAGCTTGACTTCATAAATCACTGTAGAAACGCAGATTTAAACTAAATGAAAACACTATATTCCCCATAAGAATGGCTAACACTGTTAACATAGACAGCCAAGTGCTGGTGAGGATGTAAAAAGCAGCCAGAACTCTTGTAGACCTCCGGTAGGAGTGTAAATTGGTACAACCACTTTGGAAAACTGCATGGCAAAATCTCCTAAATGGGTTATACGAATACCCGATGACCCAGCATTTTTGCTTCTAGGTACATACTGAACAGAAATGCATATGTATTGGCACCAAAAGACATACACAGGACTGCTCACTGCAGCATAACTTTTAATAGATAAAAATCTGGAGGGGCGCCTGGGTGTCTCAGTCCATTAAGCATCCAACTTCAGCTCAGGTCATGATCTCATGATTTGTGAGTTCAAGCCCCACATCGGGCTCTGTGCTGACAGCTCGGAGCCTGGAGCCTGCTTGGGATTCTGTGTCTCCCTCTCTCTCTGCTCTCCCCTGCTTGCATACTCTCTTTCTCTCTCTCTATCAAAAATAAATAAACATTAAAAAACATAGATAAAATCTGGAAGCTACTTAATGAGCCCTCAACAGAGAAGGAGGCCATGAACCCTTATCTCCTTTGAAGACAGGACATGTGAGTTTAAACTGAAGCGTGGAGGGCCGGGTTAAATACCAGGAAGCAGTTTCTGAGAGGAAGGTTTTTCTCAGAAGTCCTTAGGTGAGAAGTTCCATGGAGTCTGGAAAGAATTCCATGTGCTTATTGCCAAAGACAGGAATGGAGAGTGTGACCTTTCTAACTTTTTGTGTTCTAGATTTTCTGATTGACTGGAAATGGGAAACCAATCCGACAATGACAGGCAATTCTTTCATGACTCTGTTGATCGGGAGAGAGGTGCACTTAGCGAGGAAGTAATGTAGGAAACCGGTGTCTTATCCAGTCTCCCTAAGATGGTAACATTTATGCATTTCCCTTACTGTTCTCTTTCCACCAGATCTCTTGACTTGAGTTGTCTCCACTCCACCTCTGCTCAGCTGCAGGTCCAGAGTGTGGGGCAGCAGCTCTGCAGGGCTGCAGCTAGAGTAGATGGGGCAACCGCAAACGGTCTAGCTTGCAAGCACTTACTGTGCTTTGCATGCAGAACAGTTGAGGCCTCTACCCTAGCTGCTTCTATTTTCACCAGGTTCTAGCAGTTTGGGCATGTGAACTCTCCCTGACTTCTCACTCTACCCTTGAAGAATGAGATGTTGCTGCAATTTTATTTTATTTTATCTTATTTTTATTTTTTTAGTGTTTGTTTATTTTTCAGAGAGAGAGAGAGACAGAGAAAGAGAGACACAGAGAGAGAGAGAGAGTGGGAGAGAGACAGCACAAGTGGGGGAGGGGCAGAGAGAGAGAGAGAGGGAGACACAGAATCTGAAGCAGGCTCCAGGCTCTGAGCTGTCAGCACAGAGCCCGACGTGGGGCTCGAACCCATCAACTGCAAGATCATAATCTGAGCCAAAGTTGGACACTTAACCAACTGAACCACCCAGGAGCCCCAGATGTTGCTGCAATTTTAAAGGTGTTAGTGGGATTTGCTCTCCAAGCTGAGCTGGCTGCATACCATTGCTTTGGGGATGAAGGTGGGATGCTGCTAGGTTAGGAATTATCCAGAACCCAGACTGACCTTGAACTGAGATGGAAATGGGTTGGGAGAGGGATTAAAACCTATAATACTAAAACTCTAAGGGAAATTCGGGGTTAAAAGGAGGTGGGGAGGAAAATGGGGGCGAGGTAATTCTCATCCAGATGGGTTTATAGACTTCATAGATACATATCAAGCATTGCATCCCCAAATGTCGGAATACACATTCTTTTCAGGTGTGCATGGAACATTCTCCAGGATAAGCCACATGTTAGGCCACAAAACACGTCTTAATAAATCTGAGAAGATTGAAATCATATCAAAAATCTTTTATGACCATAATGGTATGATATTAGGGATCAGTTGCAAGACAAAATTGGAAAAAAACATAAACATGGAGGCTAAACAACATGCAAGTAAACAGTCAATGGGTCAATGAGGAAATCAAAGAGGAAATAAAAAAATACATTGAGATAAATGAAAATGAAAACAACCTTCAAAAATCATTGGGATGCAGCAAAGGCAGTTCTAAAAGGGAAGTTCATAGTCATGATAGGCTTACCTCAAGAGACAAGGAAAATCTCAAATAAACAATCTAACCTTATACCCAAAGGAACTAGAAGAAGAATAAACAAAGCTCAAAGTTAGCAGAAGGATTGGGGATAATAAAGATCAGAGTGGAAAGAAATGAAACAGAGACAGAAACATAGAAAAGGTCAATGAAACTAAGAGCTGGTTCTTTGAAAAGAAAACAAAGTAGGTAAAACTTTGGCCAGACTCATCAAGAAAAAAAGGGAGGGGCCAAATAAATAAAATCAGAAGTTAAAGAGAAGTTACAATTGACACCATAGAAATACAAAGGGTCATAAGATAGTACCTATGAACAATTATATGCCAACAAATGGGACAACGAGAAGGAATGGATTAATTCCTAGAAACATATAATCTTCCAAAAATGAATCATGAAGAAATAGAAAATCTGAACAGACTGATTACTAGTGAGGAGATTGAATCAGTAATAAAAAAAAATTCCGACAAAGGTCCAGGATAAAACAGGTTCATGGGTGAATTCTACTGAACATTTAAAGAAGTATTAATACCTACTCTCAAGCTATTCCAAAAAAATTGAAGGGGAAGAAACATTTCGAAACTAATTTTATGAGGCAAGGATTACCCTGATACCAAAACCAGACAGACACCACACACACACACACACACACACACACACACACACATTACAGGTCAATATCTCTGATTAACATTAATACAAAAATCCTCAACAAAGTATTAGCAAGCCAAATTCAACAATATATTAAAAGGATCACTCACCACGATCTAGTGGGACTTATTCCAGGGATGCAAAGATGGTTCAATATACACAAATCAGTCAACATGATACATCACATAAGCAAGATGAAAGACAAAAATCATGATCATCTTGAGTTTGTTCAATATTCACAAATCAATCAACTGTGATACACCACATTAATAAAAGAAAGGATAAGATCCATATGATGCTCTCAATTGATGCAGAAAAAGCATTTGACAAAATATAGCATCGTTTCTTGATAAAAACCCTGAATAAGGTAGGGATAGAAGGAACATACCTCAACATCCTAAAGGCCATATACAAAAGACCCACAGCTAATATCATCCTCAATGGGGAAAAAGTGAGAGTTTTCCCTGTAAAGTCAGGAACATAACAGGGATGTCCATTCTCACCGCTGTTGTTTAACATGGTACTGGAAGTCCTAGCTTCAGCAATTAGACAACAAAAAGAAAGAAAAGGCATACAAATTGGCAGGGAGAAGTCAAACTTTCACTCTTCGCAGATGACGTGATACTTTATGTGGAAAACCTGGAGGACTCCACCAAAAACTGCTAGAACTGATACATGGATTCAATAGTCACAGGATCTAAAATCAACATACAGAAATCGGTTGCATTTCTATACACCAATAATAAAGGAGCAGAAAGAGAAGTCATGGAATAGATCCCATTTACAATTGCACCAAAACCCATAAGGTATCTGGGAATAGGCCTAAGCAAAGAAATAAAAGATCTGTACACTCAGAACTATAGAAAGCTTAGGAAAGAAATTGAAGAAGACACAAAGAAATGGAAAAACATCCCATGCTCATGGATCGGAAGAACAAATATTGTTAAAATGTCTATACCACCCAAAGCAATCTACACATTCACTGCAATCCCTATCAAAATAACACCAGCATTCTGCACAGAGCTAGAACAAACAATTCTAAAATTTTTATGGAACCAGAAAAGACCCCAAATAGCTAAAGTAAAGTTGAAAAAGAAAATCAAAGCTGGAGGCAAAACAATTCCAGACTTCAAGCTGTATTACAAAGCTGTGATCATCAGGACCATGTGGTACCGGCACAAAAACAGACATATAGATCAATGTAACAGAATAGAGAACCCAGAAATGGACCCACAAATGTATGGCCAACTAATCTTTGACAAAGCTGGAAAAAATATCTAATGGGAAAAAGACAGTCTCTTCAGCAAATTTTGTTGAGAAAACCGGACAACAACATGCAGAAGAATGGAACTGGAGTGCTTTCTCACACCATGCACGAAAACAAATTCAAAATGGATAAAAAACCTAAACATGAGACAGGAAATTATCAACCTCTTTGACCTTGGCCACAGCAACCACTTACTAGATATATTTCTGGAGGCAAGGGAAACAAAAGCCTCCCTCACTGGGACCTGAAGATAAAAAGCTTCTGCACAGTGAAGGAAACAATCAGCAAAACAAAAAGGCAACTGATGGAATGGGAGAAGATATTTGCAAATGACACATCAGATAAAGGTTAGTATCCAAAATCTAAAGAACTTATCAAACCAACACCCAAAAAACAAATAATCCAGTGAAGAAATGGGCAAAAGATATGAATAGACACATTTCCAGAGAAGACAATTCAGATGGTTAATAGACACATAAAAAGATGCTCAACATCACTCACAATCAGAGAAATACAAATCAAAACCACAACGGATACCACCTCACACCTGTCACAATGGCTAAAATTAACAACTCAGGAAACAACAGGTGTTGGCAAGGATGTGGAGAAAGGGGAACAGTTTGGTACTGTTGGTGGGAATGCAAACTGGTGCAGCCACTCTGGAAAACAGTACAGAGGTTCCTCGAAAAATTAAAAATAGAACTACCCTACAACCTAGCAATTGCACTACGAGGTATTTATCCAAAGAATACAAAAATGCTGATTTGAAGGGGCACATGTGCCCCAATGTTTATTGCAGTGCTGTTACAAATAGCCAAATTATGGAAAGAGCCCAAATGTCCATTGACTGATGAACGGAAAAAGAAGATGTGATACATATATGCAGTGGAGTATTACCTGGTAATCAAAAAGAATGAAATCTTGCTATTTGGAACAATGTGGATAGAACTAGAGTGTATTATGCTAAGTGAAATAAGTCAGAGAAAGACAGATACCTTATGATTTCATTCATATGTGGAACTTAAGAAACAAAACAGAGAAGAGAAGGGAAGGAGAAGGAGAAGGGAAGGAAAAATAAGACAAAAACAGAGAGGGAGGCAAACCATAAACGATTCTTAAATACAGAAAACAAAGTAGGGGTTGCTGGAGGGGCGTCAGGTGGGGCGATGGCCTAAATGGGTGATGGGCATTAATGAGGGCACTTGTTGGGATGAGAACTGGGTGTTATATGTAAGTGACGAATCACTGAGTTCTACTCTTGAAAACAAAGTTACACTATATGTTAACTAACTTGAATTTAAAAAAATAAAAAAAATCATGATCATCTCAACAGATGCAGAAAAACCATTTGATAAAATTTAACATCCATTTATGATAAAAAAAAATCTCAGCAAAGTGGGCATAGAGGGAAAATACCTCGAAATAATAAAGACCATTTATAAGCAACCCACAGCTAACATCATACTCAACAGTAAAAAGCTGAAAGCTTCTCCTCTAAGATCAGGAACAAGACAAGGATGCTCATTCTCACCATTTTTATTCAACATATTATTGGAAGTCCCAGCAACAGCTATCAGACAAGACGGAGAAATAAAAGGCATCCAAATTAGAAAAGAAGCAACACTGTCACTATTTGCATAGATGTAGAAAATCCTAAAGATTGCACCAAAAAGCTCTTAGCACTAATAAATGAATTCAGTAAAGTTGCAGAATACAAAATAAATACACACAAATCTGTTGCATTTCTATACACTAATAAGGAACTATCAGAAAGAGAAATTAAGAAGCCAATCCTATTTATAATTACATCTAAAAGCATAAACTACCTAGGAATAAATTTAACCAAGGAGGCAAAAGACCTATACACTGCAGACTCTAAAACATTGATAAAAAGAACTGAATAAGACACAAATAAATGGAAAGATGTATTGTGCTCATCGATTGTTAAAATGTCCATGCTACCCAAAGCAATCTAGAGATTCCGTGCAAGCCCTATCAAAATACTGATGGTGTTTTTCCCAGAACTAGAAAAAATAATGCTAAAATTTGTATGGAACCACAAAAGTCCCCGAAGAGCCAAAGCAAATTGAGGAAAAACAAAGTGAGAGACATAATGCTCACTGATTTCAAATGATACTACAAAGCTACAGTCATCAAAACAGTATAGTACTTGCACAAAAATAGACAGAGGGCAGTGGAACAGAATAGAGAGCCCAGAAATAAACCCACGCTTTGTCAAGTTAATCTTTGACTAAGGAGGCAAGAACATACAATGGGGAGAAGACATTTCTTCTTTTCCATCTCTGTTCCATCTCTTCAATAAACCGTGCTGGGAAACTGGACAGCTACCTGTAAAAGAATGAAACTGGACCAGTTTCTTATATCATACACAAAAATAAACTCAAAATGGATTAACGACTTAAATGTACAACCAGAAACCATAAAACTCCTAAAGGAAAACACAGGTAGTCAGCTCTGGGTCATTAGTCTCAGCAACGTTTTTTGGGGTGTGTCTCCTCCAGCCAGGGCAACAAAAACAAAAGAGTTTGACTACATCAAACTAGAAAGCTGCACAGCAAAGGAAATCATCAACAAAATGAAAAAGAAACCTACAGGGAGAAGATACTTGCAAATGATGTAACTGATAAGTGGCGAATATGCAACATATATAAAGAACTCGTACAACTCAATACGTAAAAGATACGAACAATCTAATTTAAAAATGGGCAGAGGACCTGAACAGACATTTCTCCAGAGAAGACCTCCCGATGGCCAACAGACACATGAAAAGATGCTCAGCATCACTCATCATCAGCGAAACGCAAATCAGAACCACAACGAGATACCACCTCACACCTGGTTGGAAGGGCCTTCTCCAAAAGAGAAGAAATAGCCAATGTTGGCAAAGACGAAGAGAAAAGGAAATCTTCACGTACGGTCGGTGGGAATGCAGACTGGTGCAGCCGCTGTGGATGACCCTGTAGGATGACCATCCTCAAAAAATTGAAAATAGAAAGACCTTACAGTCCAGCAATTCCGCTTCTGGGTATTTATCTGAAGAAAACCAACACGTTAATTTGAAAAGATACACGCAACACTATGTTTATTGCAGCATTATTTACAAGAGCCAAACTATGGAAGCAACCTAAGTGTCCACTGACAGATGAAGGGACAAAGAAGCTGTGGTATATATACCCACTGGAGTCTTACTCAGCCATAAAAAGAAGGGACTCTTGCCATTTGTGACAATATGGATGGACCTAGGGAGCATCATGCTAGATGAAATAAGTCAGAGAAAGGCAAACGCAGCACGTTTTCACTTAAGTTTGAAATCTGAAAACTGAAACAAATGAACAGGGACAACAACAAACCTGAAACAGAAAAAAACTCAGAAAGAGAAGTGTCCGGTGGCCGCCAGAGGGGGAGGAGGTGGGCAAGATAGGGGAAGGGGACTAAAAGGTACAAACTTAAAGTTATAAAATAAATACGACAGGGGTACCATGTGCGGCACGGGGGATCCAGTTAACAGTTTGTAACAACTCGGTGTGGCAACCACAGATGGTGATCACTTCATAATGTCTAGGTCGTGCACCTGAAACTAGTATAATTTTGTTTGTCAACTACTCTTCAATTTGTTAATTTTTTTTTGAGAGGGGGGCGGGTGGTGATGAGCAGGGGAGGGGCGGAGAGAGAGAGGGAGAGAGAGAATCTCCAGCAGGCTCTGTGCTGTCAGTGCAGAGGCCGACGGGGGGCTCCATCTCACGAACTGTGAGATCATGACCTGAGCCGAAGTCGAGAGTCGGACGCCCAACCGACTGAGCCATCCAGGCACTCCCACTTCAGTTTTAAAAGTGGTGGTGGGGGGTGCTTAAACCTCAGTGTCCCCATCACTCAGGGTCAGCCGTGAGGGACAGTGGCTGTTGAGGACCAGAAGGTCAGTCCCACTCATAGGAGGCTGGGGGGAGAGAACCACAGCCCAGATTAGGGGCAGCTCTGGGTGCAGAGACAGCGTGTTGGGCCCTGAAACTACCCATCTGAGCTTAAATCCTCGCTCTGGACCCCAACCCGCTGAGGGCCGGGCTGCGATTGCAACCTCTGTGCATCTCCGGGTCCGTACCTCCGGTGGATGCATGGTTACCTTTGCATCGTAGGGTTGTTGTGAAGGTTCCGTGAGACAAAAACGTGAGAGGCCCCTCGTGCTGCCAGAGCTTTCTGTGGCAGTGGAGCTGTTCTCTGGGCTGTCTGATCAGAGAGGGAGCCAGCCCGGAAGCCTTGAGCCCCCGACCCTGCCTCCCCCGTCGGCTTTTACTAGAGCGTCCCAGAGAGGTGGGGTGATGTGTGCGAAGGTACTCAGCCACGAAGCCTGCCAGGATCCGGGCCGCATCCCTGGCTGCGACCGGAGGCCCAAGGCAAGACCCGGAGCCATTTCCTGAGTCTGAAAAACAGCAAGCTGCAGAAAGGGGTCGGAAGCCTAGTCCTTAGGACAGAAGCTGGGAAGACCAGGAGTCGATGAGGATGGAGCCGGACGGAGGACGGAGGTCTGAACTGGTCTGTAGGGGAGGACTCGCCGGGAGGCATCTGGTCACCACACTCTCCCTCCCAGCCTTGTTCTTGCTCTCCTTCCTTCTGGCAGCAGCTGAAGAGAGAGGCCGAGGGGCCCGTGGAGAGAGCGTATCAGGTCTGCAGCGACCCCTTGTGGCCACATGGACAGCAGGGAATTCGTCCTGGAAGGTGGCTCGCCACCCACCCAGCTTTCTTTGTTCAGCTCTTGGTCAGTGCGCAGCCCAGCCCTGCCTGGGGAGCTCGGGAAGAGACGGGCTTATACTCGGTACAATCTTTGTGCTTCTTTACCTTTTTTTTTTTTTAACGTTTATTTATTTTTTGAGAGACAGAGAGAGACAGAGCGGGGGAGGGGCAGAGAGCTAGAGGGAGTCACAGATTCCGAAACAGGCTCCGGGCTCTGAGCTGTCAGCACAGAGCCCGACCTGCGGCTCGAGCCCACAAACTGCAAGATGGTGGCCTGAGCCGAAGTGGGGCTGAGCCACCAGGTGCCCCTTTCAGTAGTTCCTAAATGCCTCCATTATTCTATTTTGTCACAATGCATCATGATTGTTTCATTGCCTTTCTCGACTTCCAGGCCGTGACCTCCTCAGAGGCGAGGCTAAGTCTACTTCCTGTCGGTGTCTCCAGGCCGCGCACGCTATGAGCTTCTAGACACATCGAAGTGTAACTGTCAGGAGTTCTGGAATCAGAAAGATCTGGGCTCTAATCCAGATTCTGCCGCTTCTTAAGTAGGGGACCCCGGGCTGCGACTGAGTGTCACTGACCTCCGCTGTACAACCGGTCAGATTTCTAGTATCGGGGGGGGGGGGGTGGGATTACATTTCCACACACACAGCATCTGGACTCCCGTCCCTCCGCCTGAGAGTGAATTCCGCCCCCACGTGTTCTTAGGCGCCGTGGACTAGGCCTATCTGGCGGGCAGGTTCCCGTTGTGTTTGCTTGTGTGCTCCCATTGTTACCGCAGACGACCCCGTCCGTCCTTAAACATGGGGCACGGGGACACCAGGACGCCTGTCCTGTTTTCCTCCCCATTCCCTGGCTTCTCTTTCCCGCGCTCTCAGCCTCCCTCCTCTGGGAGCTTTAGATGAGTTCTACAGACCCAGGCCCCAGGGCCCTTGCTCTCTCTATGTTCTCTCCCTAGCTATTCTCATCTGTGACCATGGGTCTGAATGATGGCCTCTAAGGCAAGAGTCCCAAATGTGTCTTTCCAGAGAAGGCGGTAACCCCCTGTTTCGGGACGTGAACCAACTTACCTGGGGGCTAAGCTGTAATGGGCGTGCAGGACTTGAAGAGTAAGGACGTGCCGATGGGATTCACACGGAGGCGGATCTCGGGGTGGCGATTCAAAGGAGCAACGCAGGCTAAGTGGGCCTCCTGCCAAAGAAAGTGACCGTCCCCTCCTGTCACGGAGGAAGGAATACGGGTGGTGAATTATTTGGTTGCCAGGCTAACTCAGAGTCAACCAAGCTCCTTTATGTCGGAAAATCTCGCCTAAGATTCACTAGCATAGAAATACACACAGTGCCGTGCTTCCCAATGCATCTGGCTGTGTGGCACCTGGAGAAAATCACATTTCAACGGAACACCGGGTGACGGGATATCACGCGTGGGGGGCTCGGAGGCTCCTTAAACTCCGCGTGTCAAGACCGCACCCAGCCTCTGCCTCCCAGCCTGGTTCTTTCCTGATGCTTCCTGCGTTGGTCGGTCAGCAGCACCACTCACAACCCTGCTGTGCAAGTCAGAAACCTGCTGTCACCACTCTGATTTGCCCCAAAGTGCAAATTAGCTCAGCAAAAATGTTCCCATGAATGGCACCTTTGGGATAGCAGCTATCGCGTGTGTGTGTGTGTGTGTGTGTGTGTGTAGAGAGAGAGAGAGCACACGCTTTGTATTTCTGTTGTTCGTACTTTCCCCACCGCCTGCCCCCACTGCCAGTCTGGCTAAAATCCTGGTAACGTCCCAGATTTCAGTTTATAGAACATTCCCACACAACCCCAGCCTGACCGCTGTGCCCCACCCAGGCTGGGTCAGGTGCACACACATCCTGTCCCTGCTCTTAGCACATCCATCCCGCATGCGTGGCCTCTCGCACGCATGTCCCCAGGACTGCCGGCTTGCGGAGGGCACGGCCGTGTTTGTCTCGTGCTTTTCTGTACCCTCAGCGTCTGGCACGGAGCGTGGCTGAGGGTGGAGACTGAGACGGGAAGCCGAGCCCGGGGGGCCCTGCTCCCCTGCAGGTGCGGTGGGAGGGCTGCTAACTGGGGTCTCATGGGCTCTCCTTCAGGCCTTCCCACCCTCTGCTTCTCTTATTCCCAAATCAGTGGATCTTAGGTGAGATTCCCCGGCATAAGGGTGCTCGGCTGACCCTGAGTGAGCCTAGCATCCAAACAATTCAGTACCTTTGCTCCTCACTGGTGGTTCTGCCAATCAGTCTGCAGCTTCTGTCCCTGCTCTGCTGCCCGTCGTGCATGCCCGTGACATTCTTCCCTGCCCGTGTGGTCCTGGCAGCACGTGACTGGTGTTCAGGTGTGCTCCAGGGAAGACAGCCCGGACCCGAAGCCTCGGGTCACCAACAACAGACTTAGAAAGTAGGTCGGGCGCCCGGGTGGCTCAGTCCGTTAAGCTTCCGACTCTTCATATCCGTTCAGGTCATGATCTCATGGTTTGTGAGTTCAAGCCCCGCCTCTGGCTCCGCGATGGCCTGCTTGGGATTCTCACGCTCTCTCCCCTTCTGTCTCTGCTCCTCCCCCTTCCCAAAATAAATAAAAAGAAAGAAAATAGGGAGGAGCCCTGCCCAGAAGGGGCTGGGAATGGACGGAGCTGTATTCTTCCCTGGAGATGGGAGAAGAAAAGCATACATAATTCAAGTGATGAATTGGATTGTTTTGGGTTCTCTGTTTACCACCGTCAAACATAATCTATTTCACACATTTATACAAAATGCATAAAATAGGTCAGACTTCATGTTTTGCGGTTTGCTCATTTTCTCCTCCAGTTCCCTGGGCCAACGCGGCCCCCACATGGAAGCGGAAAGGCCGGAAGCCGTGCGTGCTGAGAGGCGGTGGATGAAGGATTTCACACGCTGGGCCCCGGGATGGATGCCGGTGAGCAGGCACAAGCTGTCAAGAGGCCGGGAGATATTTGGGAAGGAGCGTGGCATTCGGGGTCAGACAGGAACCCCAGCTCGGCTGCATCCATAGAATTTGGATCTCATCCTCCTCCCTCCCGCCACCCGTCCCTCTCGGTGCCGATGTGCGGGGGCGCCCAGACGTCATCCCCGATGAGACGGCCTCTCCCTTGGCCTCACTCGCTCCTTCCAGCGCCCACCCCACCTCACTCCTCCCTTCGCTGCCCGGCTTCCCCAGGGTGGCCCACGTCTACCTCGTCCTCTGCTGGAGTCACGCCCCGTCCCGTCGTGGAGGGTCTGGCTCCGCTGGCCACACCTCTCAACTGACTGTGCCCCAGTCCCAAGGCTTTAAACAACGCGTGGTGGCCCCCAAATCCCTGACCGACTGACCTCGCGGGTGGACTTGAGGCTGGAATATATGGGAAGCCTCTCCCCCTCCCCTTGGGTAGCTCTCTCGGACACCTGCTGCGCCCTGTCCTTCTTGGTGGCAGTGGACCAAGACGCCCACCGCCCTTTGCAGCACCCCTGCCCCCCTCCTCCTCGGTGGCCTCGCCTCAGCAGATACCGCCAGCAATGACTCCAACAGAAACTCCGGGGTCACCTTGATCTCGCCCCCAGTTCCACTGGCTCCTCTCCAAAGTGTGCCTCAGACCCCCCCTTTCTCTCCCCGTCCTCGCCGGCCCTGCCTCCGGGGACCCTCCACGGTTTTTGCCTACGCTGCTGTGAAACCCTCTTAAATTCTCTTCCCGGACTCTGCTCTGGCCTCCCGTGCGTGTCACACACAGAAGAAAGAAGTGACCTACCCAGAACATAAACAGACACAATGTCAACACGCCTCTGCTTAAAACTCCCACTGTGCCTCCACCTCCAGAGCATCAAACATACCCCTTTGTGTCATGCCCCGCAGGCTGGACCCTGTCTGCCTCTCAGGCCTCCTGTGAGGCCGCGGCCTTCTCTGTCTGTGCGTCCCTGTGGGGGTGAGGGGTGTGTGTCCTTCAGTTCTTCGAGCAACTTCCAGCTCCTTCCTCCTCGGGGCCTCCTCTTTGCTCTTCCCCTCGCCTCTGGGCTCTGCCGTGTGTGTGCACAATGGCATCGAACATTCTGGAAGGCAGAGCAGGTGGCACAGACACCTGGGTACCCACCATCCAGCTCTATTACTTTAAATACAGTAATACAGAATCAGCCGAGGCCCCGCCCCCACCCCCGCTGTGCCTTCCAGAAGTCACCCCTGAATTTGGTATCTGTCGTTGCCCTCTCTATTTTTGTACTTTCACGACACGTATTTGTCCCTCAACTATATCTAGTGTTTGGGGCACATGTAAAGTTGATGCAAACGGTATTTTATTGTGGGAGGATCGCGTATGGCTCGGGAGATGGGTCCGCGCTGACGCACGTGGCTCTAGCTGTCACCGCCACCTTGGCCCTCATTTCATCGGATACCTACGTCTAACTTGATCGGCTCTCCTAATGATGGATAGCGGTGACAGGTTTCGATTTTTGGCCATCTTAACCGCAGCTGCAAAGAACATTTGTCCACGTCTCCTTTGGCACGTATTTGAGTTTCCCTAGGGTAGACCCTTAAAAGCAGCATTTCAGAAGAAAAGCGAAGGCGCCCCTCCAACTCGGCCAGGCGGCGCCAGGTGTTCATCCCCGCGGTTGCACCTGCCGGGGCCTGGGCGCCGTCGGGGCTGCTGCGCTCGGACGCGCCGCCAGGGGGCGCAACGACGCGCGCCGCGCGCCGCCGCCGCCGCCTGGGCCGCGCCTGCACCTGCTGGTGCCCCACGGAGGGTCCGATCCCAGAGAAGCGACGGCGGGCGCTCTGTGGCCCCGGGTCGCTGAGGGGGGAGGGGGGGGATGTGGCCTTAATCCTTCTTTCAACCAACTCTTTTCGAAAGTGAAAGCAATACAGAACAAAAACTTCCCCACCTTGAACTAAAACTGTAAAGGACCCAGGATGTGAAAACACACATTTGTGTGTTTCACACCCGGAAAGTACAATGCCAGCATCTTAACGTGTATGTTTGCTTCAGATGTTTTCTTTTTAGGAAATTTAACATTCCAGAGTTTGCTTGGAGTTCTCCTCCCTAGTCCTTCACTTAAACTCTCCCCCACACCCCACCCCTCCAGCAGGCAGCTAAGCCCCTGGGTTTGAGCAGTGGCTTAGCCAAAGCATTAATTTCATAACACAGGTATGTATCCATAAGCAATTATATAGTAGTGTTTGCCTTTATTCACACAAATGGTTCTGTACCTAATATTCTGCAAGCTTCTTTCTTTAAAAAAAAATTTTTTTTTAACGTTTATTTATTTTTGAGACAGAGAGAGACAGAGCATGAACTGGGGAGAGTCAGAGAGAGAGGGAGACACAGAATCCGAAACAGGCTCCAGGCTCCGAGCTGTCAGCACAGAGCCTGACGTGGGGCTCGAACTCACGGACCGAGAGATCACGACCTGAGCCGAAGTCGGACACTTAACCGACTGAGCCACCCAGGCACCCCCGCAAGCTTCTTTCTTATACACCCAACACTGGTCCCACGGCATAGCCACGTCCACGCCTGTGTACTCAGTTCAGTGTTCATCCGTTCTCCTAATGACATATTTTAAAATTGTTTTCAGGTTTTGGCCATTTAAACAATGCTGTATATACACTCCGTGAGGGTGGAGATTTTCGTGTTTTGTTCACGCTCGGTTTTGAGCTCCTAGAAGCGTGCGATATGCTAGGTGCTCAGCACATCTGTATCGAGATTAATGAATAAACGAACAGCCTCACACGTTTCTAGGCTCACATGCAGAATTTGCCCAGAATATACATACCGGCGTGAAGTGCCTGGAATTTCCAGGTGAGCTGGCCACATGACTCTCTGAAGAATACTGGAGCAATTTACATACCCCTCAGCAACTTGTAAGCTCCCGTTCTCCCAGTCGTGCTAGCTCTGGTGCTTTGAGATTTGGTGTATGTGTGTCCAGCTTGACCTATATAAACTCATATCTTATTGCCGCTTTAATTTGCACTCCCCTAATTCCTTTCCAACCACCCCCCCGCCATGATTTCCTCTGTAGCTTTTGGGTTATCAGATGAGCAGAAGTGGATTGGGGCGGGTTGAAGGTCAGTCACCTTCAAGCTCTCAAGGGTGCAGCCTGACGCCTGCATCGTGGGCCTGGAGCTCTCTCCATGCATCCCCAGCCTCCTTCCCTTCCCGGAGGGTTTTGAGTGCACCTGCCAGGCCAGACCCAGGACCCGCAGGACTGAGGAGTAAAGTGTGCAGACTTAGGCTCCCGTGCGGGGCAGGAGAGGGCTCCCTGGGTGCCCGTGCTGGTCTGTTCTTCTCCAGGCCTCCAGGTGGGGCCCAGGGGTGCTCTGGTGTTCACAGCTGCCTCGACTCCACTGAGAATCTGGGTGTTCCTGCACTGGGGGCGGGGGTGGCCTTTGGAGCCCCCCGCACTGCCCCTCCTTGGCACCCACTGTGCCCTGAACCTGTGGGAGAACATACCATCTGGTCTGTCTGCTCGTCTATACTTGACAAATTGACCACCACTTGACAAAAGGAAGAAAGTATGAAGGTCAGGGGACAGACATCACGGGAGGGGTGGGGAGCAGGGGAAACTTTGAGCTCATGGGGCACCCTTGGCCTTGGGGCACTAGGGAGACACGCCAGGGCACTGGACTGAATGCAGAATTGGGGCCACCACCGCTGCGGACCTTAGAATAGGGTCAGTTGGCTTAGGGCAGCGGCCCGAGATTTAAAACGCGACACCAGCGACTTGGCCAGGGCCGTGGCTGCGCGGGAGCGGGTGCCAGCCGCCGTGGGAAAGACACGCATCTCTAGCACGCGGGCGCGACACTCGCTTGAGGTCCTTTCGCATTTGAAAAGCATTAAAAAATCACAACCCGCAAGCCCAGAGGCTGGAACAACCCCTTTACTTTCTTTGGCAACGCGTTAACGTCATTAACTTTCAGCAAGCGGGGAAAGCGGGTTCTTACTTAACTCGCATCTTCTGAAACGTCGTAAGGATCAGCAGCCGTGAGGCCTTGTCTCTCTTTGGCAGGCGTGAAATCACAAAGCACCGCAGCGCCGCCCGGCGACGGGGCCCTGCTGTCGCGCGGAGCCCGGCGGGGTGGCCTCTGCTCCGAGGCCTGTGGCGCCTGCGCACTGGCGATCGGATGCAACCCACCCAGACCCTCCCGCAGGAGTGTCGGCGGCGTCTTCACCGAGCGGATCTACCCACGTGTGTTCCGCCGCCCGCTGGGGGCGCCTCGGCGCCAGTCGGCTCCCTGTGCTCCGCCCTGTACCCATCTTTGCGTCACACTTCGGGGCACGCGTGCCACGGATCCGCCACTAGATTATATGCCCTGGATTATTCTTCCCGGTTCTGCGTCTCGGGGCAGGTACCCGGTCAGTCGGTTGCCACGTGTTTACGGAGCACCCGGGTTCCAGGCATTGTGCTGGGCGCCGGCAGCATGGCGAGGTCCCGACACTCTAGTAGGAGAGAGAGACAATGAAAGGAATCATAGGTGAGCAAGGGCCGTGAGGGAGAAGGACAGATGCTTCGGGAATATGTGTGAGCGTATGTGGGGGGCGCTTGGAAACCTTTTCCCAAGAAACGGTTTTAAACCCAGACCAAGGGCGGGGGCGGGGGCGGGTGTTGGGAGCTGGGCACAGTTGGGGACAAAGCCTCGCTGGCAGAGGGAACAGCACCCCCCAGGCTGTCATGGGCAGAGCCCGGGATACCTGGTCGTGCGCCGGACGGGGTCAGCTCGGCAGGCGGGGTGGCCCAAACCTTAGGCATTCCCAAGGTCGTCAGGCCTGCCCCTCAACTGGCTCCTGTGAGGTGATCTCTGAGCTCTTGAAACATCCTGCCTCATAAGGACGTCTTTGGGCACCTGAGACCCTGGGCTGGGCAGAGGATGTGTGCTAACAACGTGACTGTGTGGACGCCAGGCTGCTTGGGGCCGGGCGGCCTCACTCTGCCCTCTGGGGCTGCAGACCCAGCGAGCGGCGCAGGTCAGTCATGCCAGGGCTGCGTGCCTTTGTGACTGCCCCCAGCAAACCCCCTGGGCACTACTAAGGCTCCGGTGAACCTCGCCGTCAGGCAGTATTTATGCATTTTCACAATTCCGGGGGAGATAAGTGTGCCCGTGTGATGCCATTGGAAGCCCATGCCTGGTTTCCCCGGGCTCTGTCCCTTGTGCCTTTCTCCTGTGCTGATCGTCATTTGTGTCCTCTCTCTGCAATAATATGATTGGTAATATGACAGCTTTTTTTGTGAGTCCTTCTAGCAAGAGTGGTCCTGGGGACCCCAAAAAGGACTGGATTCTTTGGGGCCTCGGAGATCAGGGTCAAACGTGGCGTTGTTCTCTCTGTGCACTTGATCCCAGTGTGGTCACTTTGTTCAATTCTACTCCACGCCCCAGGCTGCACCCAGCTCCAACCAGCCCTCACAACGGCTGCCTAAACGCGCAAATTGGTGAATTTGCTTGGCGTGGGCCTGGGGAGCCCAGCGGCACAGAAGACACACTGCAGGAGGTGAGCAGTGCCACCACGTGGGGCATCTACACTGGTTATTCCCCATCTGTCCCACCCTGGGTTTGGAGCAGACTCACTACTCAGCACGCATCACTGAGGAGGACACAGTGATGTCTTTAGTATAAAAGGCAGGGGGGACATCCCAGAACTGTTGGCGGTGCTGAATCCCACACACCGAAAGCTCAGAGGTGACATCACCACTTTGTTTCGTGATCACATATCCAGGGTGACAGAGTGAGTCAAGGGAAAAATAGGGTGAGAGGGTGGCCGAAGCAATTCAGGGAATTTGTTGGCACAAAGGATTCGGTTTTCAAGGTTGCAAATAAGTCATCAACTTGAGGCATAGACGTGCACCAAGTGTTTCTCAGATTTCTGCTCGCTTGCACAAGCACAGGCCTTCTCGAGAGTACGCCTCGAGTCCATAATAGCGGAGACAAATTTTAAAGTAATGGAAGAGGTGCTTATGTGACTCACTTCTAAATCAATAGGGGACTATATTTTTGATGGTGCAGGAGGCTTGAGGCGGAAGCCGGCTGGGGTGGCGGCCGGTCAGGCAGGTCAACACTCCCAGGACAGAGCGGCGGTGCCCGAGTGTGGTGGGGGGGGGGGGGTGGGGGGTGGTGGTGCGTGATCCCAGAGCTCCACCGGGAGCCTGTCGGTCCAAATACTTTGTTTCTGGGGAAACACGAGATGCTGCTGTGTGTTTTCTAATGAGAACAATGTCCCCTCTCCACGCCTGAGAGACAAGGCATTTACAGTTAGAGAAACCCAGGTTTGAGTCCTGGTCTAGCTATGTGACTGGGCATGTTATTCAAACTCTCTGGGCCTCAGTTTACTCATAACGTGCACTGGTCATTATCATGACCTTGTTCGTAGGGTCGCTCTGCGGATCGACTGCGATAATGTCTGTCGAGCACTTGGCGTGGAGCCTGGCACCCATTAAGGGCTCCAATAACGACAACAAAGCCAGAAAGGAGATTCGAGTTTTCAATAAATCATCGGATATTTTCAAGGGCTCAATGACATTCACACGTGCCTCCAGATCGTCCTGCTGGGCGAGGACATCACAAGCTCCGAGTCCTGTAGTAGCAGCTGTGACAGAGGTGACCTGATGACCGGCTTCCCTATTCGGGACTTAAACGCTGGGGCTGCATTTTAAGGAACAGCCACAGCTCGGATGCATTGGCTTCAGCGTCAGGTGCAGTTTATTCCCTGACCTCCTCGGAGGATGGACAGAGGGACGTCAGAGGTTGTGTTAACACGGCCCTCGAGGCCGAGCTCTGACCATGAAGACAGACTGCCACACGTGACTGGGGCTGGGGGGAGGTCGGGCAGTGGGAGCAGGGTCCCTGTTTGGTCCCAGCTCCGTCGCTGCAAATGTGGGCAAGCTAGCCAGCTCTGCACGCCTCAGTTTATCTATAAAAAGGGAAAAATACCTGATTCGCAGAGTGGTTGTAAGGAGAAGAAGGCATAACACGATGTGTGTAAAGCAGCTGCTACACGGTCGGTGCTTCATAAATGTGATGGTTCAGTCACGACGAAGCGTGAGATGCATTCGTGGTCACTGACGCTGTTTCGCGACGCAGCAGTCCCGTGAGACCAAATTCGTTTCCTTAGGAAAAATGGCAACGCAGACAGCAGAAGTTTTGGTCTGAGGCTCGGCGCAGGAGTGCGGTTCATTCTGGGAAATGGTTCGTGACCTGGATCAAATCCCTGGCCCCATGACGTGCTCATCATTCTCCTGGGGAGACCTGGGGGCCCGGGCACGAGGAGCGGACTCCCTTCACCAGGGGGAGGAGGGGCCGCCCTGTGGGACAGGTCCCTACGTGGTGGGTGCAGGATACATGATGCAGACGGATCTCTGCAGCAGGAGGACGCGTGTCCCCCCCCCCCCCCCGCCCCCAGGGCGGGGACACATGGCCTGGGAAGAGCCCACGGAGAAGTACCCCCGTGGGGCTTGCGGCAGGCGAAGCAGAGGAGGAAGAACCAGGGAGGAGTGTCTCAGAGAGCGGCCCGTGCGCCTCCTGTCCCGATTCTGGTGGCTCGCGCATCCGAACAGCTTTCAGGGAGAGGAACCGAAACGGCGCCGGCCGCAGAACCCGAATGACGTGGACGGATGTCTTCCACTTAGAACAGCCTCCATCGGGCAGGGATGGCAAGCCGCCTGCCAGGCCATAAACGTGAACTTTAAAGACACGGGGGTGTGAGTCCACATCACTGCAGACGTTGAAAGTGAACGGTGTCTGTCACCATCTTGGAAAGCCACCCTGGGCAAGGGGGCGGGGCTGGGAGCGGGCAGCAGGAACCGCTGCAAGAGGGAAGCGTTTGAGGGCGTCTGGCCCTTTCTCCCCCCTCGAGACGTGTGCGTCCACAGGAGAAATGCCCAAGCATGTTCCTATAGAACGAAAAGCTCATGGAACGAAAGCTCATGGTTGCCTTTGGTGCTTGCTGGGCTGAGGCACTGGTTCCCAACTGGGGCCAATTTTGTCCTCCTGGGGGACATTTGGCAATGCCTGGAAGCATTCTCGAGGTCCCATTTTTGGGGGGGGGGGGTAGGCACGCTACCGGCATCTGGTGAGTGGAGAGGTCACGGATGTTGCTAAACACCATACGGCGCACAGATGGCCTCGCAACCGAGAAGCGTCAGCCCCAGATGCCAGCGGTGCTGAGCTGGAGGGACCCTGGTTTGAGGAGGGGCACAGGCTCCATGTCCTCAGGGGTGGCCCCTTCCTCACACGTGTCATCTCAGTGAAGGTGGGACGGGGAAGGGAGGCCTGCAGCCCCTCCCTGGTGGTCACAGGAGAGGCGAGCAGGCCTCTGCTCCCAATCCCCAAATATCTGGGGGTGGGGGTGCGCCCAAAAGGCGCCTCAGGCTAACCTCCCCAGGTAGGTGGAAGGATACGGGCAGAGTTTTTCATCTCAAGTCAACTCTTACTTATTTAAAAACCGATTTCCTTAAGCACATAATTATATGTTTATTTCCCCGAGGAACTCTTGAGGCAGCAGAGATCTGCTTAAATTATGGGGACGGAGGCTGCATAGGGGGCTCTAATGGGGTTAGAAAAATGTTCCGTCTCCTCTGAAGGAGCCCCGGGAGGAAGGGAAGGGCAGGTTCCCCTCCTGCCGTCCAGAGGACAGGATGCAGGGGGGTGGGAGCGGAGGGCAGGAGTGTGAGGACTGGCTGTTCGACAGGGCACGGCAGGATCAGAGCAGACGTGAACCCTGGGGTGCAGCCTCGAGCCCCCACTTCCCTGTTCCCATCCTGGTAAGTGGAGGGGAGGGGTCCGGGGAGCAGGCCATCCACAGGCTTGCTCCCTTCACGCACGTGTGTGCACACACACACGTACGCGCTCCCCTGTGGAAGGGGGCTCTGGTGCATGCATGCACGCACACACACACACACACACACACTCCCCTGTGAAAGGGGGCTCTGGCACACGCACGCATGCATACACACACACACTCTACTGTGGAAGGGGGCTCTGGCATACACACGCGCACACATGCACACACAGACGCTCCCCTGTGGAAGGGGGCTCTGGTGCACGTGGAGAAACAGGCCCAGGTCTCCGGTGAGGCGGCAGGTGGAACAGGTGGCCGGGCTTCGGTGCATCGGTCTCCCAGCCGCTTCCGGCTCTGCTGCAGCCTGAGTGCCTGCAACTGTGGGTGCCTCTCACGCACGGCCTGGCTGGGCTGGTGGGGACCCAGGGGAGCAGGATGAAAGACGGATTACTCGGCTCTGATAGTCCTCAGTGGAGAGGGGCCCTTAGTTAGTCCGCTGCAGGACTGGAACTTAACGGCCTGTCTCCCTTCCGGAGACAGCGGCAAGACTCCAGCCGTAACACTGCGTGAGAGAGCAGAAAGATGGGTCAGGAGCGGGCGGCTTGGGCCTGCCTCTGGCCTAGGCTATACGGGACGGGGTCCGCGGTGGGGGGCTGGCCTCCTTCCTCTGTGTCCACTGCATCTGGAAGGCAGGTCTGTCCCAGCGCCCCTGTCCCTGCTGCGGCCCTGTCCGCGCCCGTCCCTGCAGGAGGTGGGGAGTCATCTCACTCAGCTGGAGCCTCCGCACCTGACAAGGCCGGGGACGCACAGCACTCAGGACACGGTTCAGGACCACCTCTGCCTCGTGCAGCCCGGCCTGCTGCACAACAGGGGACGGGGATTCAGACAGAAGTTACAATAAAGAGTCCATGTGGCTGGTCTACCCCATTCATCCTGTGTCTCAAAGGCTCTGGGCCTTCTAGAATGGTCTCCAACCGGGAAGGGAAGGGAACATCAGAGAAACACGCTAAGAGTCATGGCCCCGCATCCCTTCATCTAACCATCAAATAGCTCTCTCCACACAACCGCCCAGGCTGGCTCGGTTCCAGCCTCCCTGGGCCTGGGGCTGGGGGACAGCATCACAGGCAGGGGCTCACGGGGGAGCCCAGAAGCCCACGGCTGGTGAGAGACGCCTGGTCCTGGGGAACTGGCGATAGTAGTTATCTGTGTGCACAACACCCAGGCCTTCTCCGTCTCGAGAGGGTGGACAGGATGACACAGGAGGGGCATGCGGGCCCAGACTGAGGGGTTGTGTCCACAGGACGCTTCCGGCCTGTGAGCATCAGAGACCCCGGGCCCCTGGGGATCTGTGA
The DNA here is from genome assembly GCF_022837055.1 of Prionailurus viverrinus. Classification (NCBI taxonomy): domain Eukaryota; kingdom Metazoa; phylum Chordata; class Mammalia; order Carnivora; family Felidae; genus Prionailurus; species Prionailurus viverrinus. Next base: position 62,669,203 of record NC_062577.1, read on the forward strand.
CCTTTTCGCTGACCGGCTCCCCAGGAGAGACATCAAAGATTGTCAGGGAACAGACACATAGCGTCTCAGCATCTTTCAGGGGCTGAAGATGTGTGCTGTGGTCCTGGCCCCCCCTTCCACTTTCTAGAAGCCTGGCCTTGGGCCTGGGCCTGAGCTACCTCACCCAAAGAACAGTGATGGCCCTGCTGTCATTCCTGGGTCACAGGGCTAGTGTGAGGCTCCAGTTAGTTGGCATGTGGGAATGCTTTGTAAACTGCACGGGGCTATGCACTGCGAGCTGGCTCTTTGAAGTTATTTATTCGGGGAAGCAGCGGAGGCCCCCCTGCCCCCCCTGCAGTGCAGCCCCAGCCCTCTCTTTGGTCAAGGCCTGCCTGCAGGGAAGGACCACTCAGTCTCTCGAGCCAGCGGGAGGGCCTGGTGCTTCCAGTGCAGGTCAGGGCATGGGCCAGGCAGACGGGTGCCGGGGGCCCTTATTTAGTCCGCTGGTAGAACTGGAAGACGGCTTTCTCCTGTTCGTAGGTCTCGATGGAGCCGGGTCGAAGGCGCCGGATTTCAGCAATGGCATCTCCCGCGGCCAGGCCCCTCTCTTTCACCAGGTAACAGGCCAGCATGGTGCCAGTGCGGCCAAAGCCCAGGGCACAGTGCACTCCCACAGCCTGCGAAGAAGCAGCTTGGTCGGGTGGAGCCTGGTGCCCTCCCCCACCCCCCTCGCCCTTCCCTTACACCCCTCCCTCTCCCTGCAGCTGCTGCTTCTGGGTGAGGCCCAGGACCTCACAGGCCGGCTCAGGCCCCTGGCTCAGGCTCTCAGGGGCCGGAGAAGTGACATCAAAGTCAGGGAGGGCTGTCCCGTCCCTCGTGGTTTGGAGGCTGCCAATCACACCCCAAGTAGCTGGTTCAAGAGCCGGGTTCCTGGCCTGCCCGCCCACAACCCTCTACCTGCGCTGTCCAGTGATACCCCCACTCCCCGCCCGCCTCCCCCCTGTCCCGCCCCCCGCGGAGCGCGGAGCCGCTGCTCATCCGGATTGAGATATGACATAAAGTACAACCAGGTTTTGAAGACGTGGTACAAAAAAGTATTAAAATATCTCATGAAGAATTTATATTGATTATATGCTGAAATGGTAATATTTTTGACTTACTGGGTTAACCTACATCATCAAAACGAGTTTCCCCTCATTCTTCTTTACCTTTTCAAAATGTGGCTGCTAGAAACTTTAAAATTGCAAATGTGGCTCCGTTATATTTGGACTAAGTGTGGCTCCGGAGAGCGCTCACGAGCCACTGCCTTCCACCCGCATGTCGCCCCAGAGCGGCCACCCTTCTGCCTCTCAGCTCACAACACTCGTTGCTTCCCTGCGGGCCCTACCCCGCACTGCGCGCCTCCGCCAGTCTTCGCGTCCTGGCCCCTGGGCGTTCCCTCTCCTCCCCGAGTCCAGCGAAGTCCCTCCCTGCCCGGCCCCGCCCAGCCCCCCCGCAGGCTCCTCCCTGTCCCCCTCACCGCTCACCCCCTGTAGGCCCCTCCCTGCCCTAGCCCCGCCCTGTCCCCGCCCAGTCCCCCGCGAGCTCCTCCCTGCCCGGCCCCGCCCTGCTCCCCGCTGACGCTTGCAGGCTCCTCGGTGCCCGGCCCCGCCCCGCCCCGCCCCGCGCAGGCCCCTCCCAGCCCCCCGCTGACCCCCGCAGGCCCCTCCCCGCCCGCTGACCTCCCCGCGCGCGTTGGCCTCGTCCACTATCCGCACGAAGCGGTCGATCTGCTCGGGGGCTGGTGGACAGAAGTCCGGGATGCGCAGCCGGTGCAGCGTGAGGCCGGGGCAGGTGTCGCTGTGCGGGGGCCCGCGCTCCGTCAGGGACACCAAGTGCCGCACGCCCCGGTCCAGCAGGAACTGGTAGTGCGCGGGCAGCCGCGGCAGCGCCAGACCCGCCAGCCGGCCCGGGAGCACCCACGAAAAGTTGGGGGGCTGCACCCCCATGGCGGCGGCAGGGCACGCGACAGCGCCAGCCCCTTGTCCCCCGCCCGCCCCCGGGGCCCGGCACCACCCACCCGCGCCCTGGTACCACGTGGGCTCCGCGCCCCGCCCGGCGACGCCCCGTCCCGCCGCGGGGATTGGCCCACCCGCCTCGGGGGCGGCGCCGGGGCGCCAGACCGAGAAGACGGGCGCCGCGAGCCGGCCGCAGTCCGGAGCAGCGCGCTCGTTGATTGGTTGGGTAGCCGGTAATGGGCGGGATTGCCGCAGCGGTGCTCACGGGGATTGGTGCAGCTACTCAAACAGCCGGAGGCAAACCTAGAGCCCTGGATGAATTGCTTTCCGCGCACGACGCCACCCGGGGTCGGGCTCTGCTGCTCCCTGGCGGCCGGTGGCAGTTATTACACCAGTGTCCCCTGCCCCTGCAACCCCAGGGCCTGGCCTCAGGGAGTCTTTCTTCACAGTGGACACCTAGCAGATCTTCCGCCTCCGGGGAGGAACCCCTTCTATGATGACCGACTGGTCTCTTCAGTGACTTGGTGAACCCGTCCAGCTGGGGCGATCACCGCTGCGGGGACTCTTCTCATTTTCTATTGCTAGAATTCTTCAAAAAACTACGGGGCTGCCATCTGGTGCCCTGAAATCTTACCCGGGTAGGAATTAGAGTCCAATGATAATAACAACCCACAGCATAAGAATTACCGTTTATTGAGCATTTGCTACATGTCAGACAGTGTTCTAAGCACTTTACCTGTAGGAACTGATTTAATTGCCACAATAATCTTACGACGTGGGTAATCTAATGCACCCTGCTTTACAGGTGAGAAAACTGAGGCTCCAGAGAGGTTCAGGAATGCCACCGATATGACTAATGTCCGGGGATTTGAAACCAGACAGCCTGGCGCCGGCATCTTTAACGCCCCAGTTTTGTTTGCTCAAGTTAAATGAAAGGATGCTGCCTCTTCACATAACCATCCCCACACTCCCAAATCATCTGCGTGAAGCAAGTGCAGCACTTCTTAATTTCTTTTCATATTTCATGACTTCCAGGCTGAGTCACCCTCCGGTGGGGAGACCAGAGTTCATCAGCCTTGCTCGGAGAAGGTGGGGACCCAGCTCTGAGCACAGCGCCTTGCCTGTGATCTGACCCGCCCACATCCTCTTTTGGACAATACGCTTGCTAGTGATGCAGACTAATTATAATCGTGAAAATAGTTAACCCTCCTTGAATTTGCTCATGTGCCAGGCCCTGTGCCAGGCGTTTTCTGGAAGAACAACACGCGGACGGTATTTTTATGTCCCTCTTGTACGGGAGTAATCTGGGGCTTAGACAAGTTGGTTAACCTGGTCAAGGACACTCAACCAGTATGTGGCTGGGCTGGCTGAGCCGGCCTCCCTGAGCCCAAGCCCAGGACACTTAGCCATAAAGATGCGCTTCCCTCCCCCTGTCCCCTCCAGCCCCTGATACACACATTGGGCCATTGAAAGCTCTGGTTCCAGCAATATGGAAAGGAACTTTCTTCCCCCAAAGTTCAGAGGCTCTGCTGACCCTGCGGAAGATGCACTTACCGTTCACCCAGACAAGGCTGAACATTGCCTCCCCCTCACTCGCTGGGTGCCACGAGCTGAGCCATTTCCCCTTTCCCCGCCTTCCCTGCAACCCGAGCCTTGATGAGGCTCTTCCTTTTGGCACTCACATTTCCCACCAACTCCTGATCACTCTTCTTGCCTATCCCCATCCATCCATCCCTTCCTTGCCAGCTGTGGCTCCCCAGGGCTTCTGGCTGCACTGACTGTGGAGAGAAGTCTCCAGGGCTCCTGGGGTTGAACATTTCTTGGTCCCCCTGTCTTGCTCTCCCATCTTTGCAGCCCTCACTCGTCAGAGGAAAACTTCCCACATCCCTCCCCGCCACCCGGTGCCCCTTCCTTGTCTCCTTGAGATCTACCTCAAAGCCTATCTTCTCCGGAGCTATTTCTGGGGAAGACAGAGATTCCCTTCTCCCTTGAGCCCCTAACAGTGACTCTCCCCTTGTGCATCCTCCCACCTGCCTGGGCCCCCTTATGGAGAGCCTGTAGGAACTCCTTTCTTCTCTACAACTGTGCCCTTCCCTTCCAACAGAGCCCCCATGAAAAGGGCCCAGGGTCCCTGCCTTGGGCTGTGTCCCATGGCCAGGGGTGCTGTTTAACTTTTTGTCTTGGGCCTCGGGAGTCTCAGACTGAAAGGAAGACCCCTCTGTGATGGTTTCCTGGCCCAGACCCTTGCCACTAACCACGTCAGCGCCTTGCACGCCCCGTATGATACTGGTTTTCCTTCAGGTGTTACCTGACAGGAAGATTTAGGCTTTTTTTTTTCTCTTTTTTCTGGGCTCACCTCTCACCTTGTATAAATATGTACTCCCAGGCAACAGTTATTTTATTGCATTGTGGTTACCTCTTTGTGTTGAAGCCAAGGCTGCATCATTCTGTCTTTGAATTTCGTCTTTGAATTCCACAGATCTAACGTGGAGTCTGATACGCAGTGCTCAAAAGTGTGCAGTGAACCAACGAATGGGGGAGAAAAAAAGAGTGCATAGGCCAGACTGAGAAGACACACTTCTGGGAGCCTACGTGAGTCTCTGGGACTTTGTGACAACGCGTGATGTGTCGCTTCTTAATCGCGCGGATTTGAGGACCGTATTGGGTATCCTGTAACACCTCCTTACGGTGTGTTTTTTACATGTCTGTGCTTTTAAGGAAAGAACACCTGTGTCGGTATGATCCTGGCTAAGTCTAATTACTAGTTTTGTTAAAGAGGATAAATAACCCTTGGTTTTTTTTAGAGCTCCTCTCCTGTTGTGCGCGCGTGTGTGTGATTGCGTGTGTGTGTGAGTGTGTTGGGGGGGGGGGTACATATTCCCGGAGAACGTTCTGTTGACACTGATGGTGAGCTGAGTAAGAAGCTTAATTTCCCCGACTTGAAGGAATTTACAACATACTTGCGAGGATTTAGACTCAAATGTCATTGTTCTCGTATAATGAAGCACTAAATTCCTCATCAAAGATAATCAGATAATATATATTAAAACGTTAATTGTGTAGTAAAAACAAGCACAAAGAAGTCAGCGGGGGGGGGGGGGGGGGGGGGGGGAGATAAACCTGGGTTAGAATCACCAGAAAGTCCTGTGACCTTACATTTTGTTCCCTCCATTGCGAAATCCTACAAGTCACTTTTCATTGGACCACCTGGGTGGCTCAGTTGGTTGAGCCTCTGACTCCTGGTTTTGGCTCAGGTCATGATCTCGAGGTTTGTGAGTTCGAGCCCCATGTTGGGCTCTGCGCTGACACTGGGAAGCCCCCTTGGGATTCTGTCTCCCTCTCTCTCCGCCCCTCCCCCACCCTCTCTCTATCCCTCTCTCTCAAAAATAAATAAACATTAAAAAAAAACAATAAAGGGGCGCCTGGGTGGCGCAGTCGGTTGAGCGTCCGACTTCCGCCAGGTCACGATCTCGCGGTCCGGGAGTTCGAGCCCCGCGTCGGGCTCTGGGCTGATGGCTCGGAGCCTGGAGCTTGTTTCCGATTCTGTGTCTCCCTCTCTCTCTGCCCCTCCCCCGTTCATGCTCTGTCTCTCTCTGTCCCCAAAATAAATTAAAAAACGTTGAAAAAAAAATAAAAATTAAAAAAAAAACAATAAAAATAAAAAATATATTAGAAGTAACTTTTCATTGACAAGCTCAACAGAACAGTTTGGGGGCATCCTGTACCCTAGCTCCCCCTTCCCCAGTCCATACAAATGTTTTGACCTACTCTTACACGTTGAGATCTCAGCTCCCTGACTGGCTTCATGCCGGTGGCAGTTGGAAATGAAGCCAGAGTCAGAGTTCCTTGCTCCAAGTAAGCCTCTGTGTCCCCTCAAGGCAAAGGACTGCTTGGGCTGGGCCCCTGGATTGCAGTCAGAATTCTCAGCATCTTAAGTATGCTGCTCTTCCTTTGTGTAAACACATTTCATACCTGGAACCTGATGATTTGCTGATTGGGCTTAAGAAGGGATGGTGTGATGCTGGCCTCCAAGGTGGCCCCAGTGAACCACCTCCTGCCTTGCCTCGTCCTTTCCCTCAGTGACAGAAGTGTAGCCGGCAGGATTCTGTGGAAATGATGGCGGGTGACTTCTTAAGTCATGAAAGACATTGTGGTTTTGCCTTGGAGAATCCAGCTGCCATGTTGTGAGGACACTCAATGAGCCTTATGGAGAGATGAGGTGAGGAACTGAGGCTTCATGGTCATATCATGCGAGGGAGCTAGCTGTTGGAAGTGGATCCTCCAGCCCCATCAAGACTTTAGATGGCCAGCATCTTGACAACCTCATGGATTCCCTGAGCCAGAACCACCCAGCTAAACTGTTCTCGAATTCCTAACCCATGGGAACTGGGAGATAATAACTATTTCTTATGCCATCAGATTTGGGTGTGATTTTTCTGCAGCAACAGGTAACTAATACGAGGGGGAATATCCAGATAGAATCAGATCGAATCAACTCAAGATGTAAAATAAAATCAGATTTGTTTTTACAAGAAAAAGTTATACCATAAACAGTTGTGGTCTATAAGTGTGTGGTATGTGCATGTTTCTTGGGGATAAGGTGCCGTGGTAGATCAATGCCAATATCCCATTTAGAGAGCCGGGCTGGGTACAGGATCAAGGCTGAACAGCTTGAGTGTGGGTTGTGTGTGTGTGTGTGTGTGGTGTTGGAGGTATGGGGGCTTATGTGGTATCCGTATAGTTAGGGATGATATACAAATTATTTAATTACTGCCCATGGCAAAGGAAGCAAGCTATAAGAACAGACCCTCCACCAATCAGCTCCGTGGCTGTAAACAAAGAGTGAAGCCACCCTACTCTCTCGTGGATGCTCATCAGCACTGAGTGTGGAGGCTTCCACACGGTCTGGGTGTGGCCAGATTACCTTGGACATTTCAATACAGGTCTTTCCACAAGATGGCACTGATAGCTTTTCCTTGTTTTTCTTTGTCGTCTTGTTGAAAAATTTCCGACTCGTATACTGTTACAGAACGTTCCATGACTGGACCCTCCCAATTCACCAGTTGATGCCTTCTATTCCCGACAATTCCATCACCTTCATGACATTGTAAATTTTTCCTTTAGAGCATTCCAGGAGTTCACTGAGACTCTAGGTTGAGATGTTGGGGCACGGTGTTTATACCAGAAGCTGTGATCAGGAGCGTTGGAGGTGGGCAAGGGCAGGGGATCGGGCTTTGGTCCTTGGCAAAGCTACCAACCCAGGCAGGTGAGAGAGCCGAGTCAGAGGAGTGGGAACGCTCACGTAGGTAAGAGCCACCTGCGGGATGGAAACCCTCTCGGTGAGCTCTCTCACATCTACGGTTCATGCTGCTACAGCCTTGGTTTTGCCTTGAATCTGAATGGAAGAGATTCCTGAAAATCTCCACGTTGCAGTTTTCATGGCATAAAGGTCAAAACTGGAAGGAAACTCAGAGCTCTCCTGGATTTACCTCTCCATTTCTAGGTGAGGAAACTCATGGGTGGTCCAGACTGGGGACCCCATCCATTCTATCAGAAGTCACTGGGTCACGAAACTGTGTAGCTAGACCAAGTTACTTAACATTTCTAGGTCTCAGTCCCCTCGCCTACAAAATATAGATGTCTACAAGAATACTGATCATTAAGGATTATCGAGAGGGCTGAACATGCTAGGAACGTGTAAAGTACCTAAGCAAAGAGCCTGCACATCATTGGTGCTCACAGCATGGAGGGTGATGCCACCATTATCCCAGGTGATTCAGAGCCTGATGAGAATAAGTGAAGTAATCACACTTATGCTGAAATAGCTCCAATGTGGAACACACACTCGTGAGATGCTGTGGTTGGCAGAGTTCTAAGACAGGTCCAAAGGCCCACACCCTTTGGCGAGCGGATGTGGCTCCCATGATTATGTTCGTTGCACGGCCAGAGGGGCGCACATGGCAAGGTGGCCTTGAGGATCTGAGGCAAGGTCTCGGCTGATGGCTACCAAGAAAGCAGGGACTTCAGTCCTACAGTTGCAAGGAAGTGAATCCTGTGTCTGAATGATCTTGGAAGAGGACCCTGAGCCTCCAATGACAGTCACAGCCCGTCTGGCATCTCAATTTCAGCCCCATGAGACCCTGGGCAGAGGATCTAGCTAAGCTGTAATTGGATATCTCTTTAGCTCCCAAGTTTGTGGCGGTTTGTGATGTAGCAATAGACCACGAACGCAGATGCCCTATTGACTTTCTTTCTTTTCTTATTGTTAGTATGCTGGCTGCAATAGTAGATCTTTGAGGCTTCGGAATTGCTGTCTTATTTCTTGTGTCTTGTCCCCTTGTTTTAAGTCTCCCAGTGTCCAAAACTGTAAACTGCACAGGTCCGTTGCCCAGTGCAGAGGCAGCAAACATAGTGAATCAATGGAACTCAGGACCAGTCAATATCTTCTTCCCTCTGGTCGCCTGACCAACCTCCTGGCCATTCTTCTGAACGCTTTGGAATCAGTCTTTCTCAGAGTGGGGCCCACAGTTGCGTGTCACCTGGGGGGCTTTGAGAAGTACAGACCCAGGTCCCGCCCCAGACCTGTGGGATCCCCAGGTGGTTCATATGCACATCTTCGCCTAGAAGTCCCGGTGTAAGTCCGCTTTGTTCTGCGGCTCTGTGGACCTCTTCTGCTTGACAGTCATTGATAGCACCTAAAACATGGCTTGGTCACGAGGGGACATCTCTAGGTGTCTCCTCCCTGGAGCTGGGAAGCTTTGACTGAGCGGGTCTGTGGGCAGAGGAACCAACCAGTGCAGACAGAGGCCTCGAAGAGGCCCGACTGGCCTGGGTAGGAGCCCGAGGTCATTTAGTAACACCGAACAGTCCCTGATGGAAAGAATCTATTGCTTTCTCTACAAGTTAGGCAGATGTCCAAGAAAAATATGCTTAGATGTACATTGTGGCTTTCCTGTTTTGTTTCAAGGAAGGGTTTGGTTCTCAGATTTCCTTTCTGGAGGCATTCTTGAAACATCATTTTCCACTCTCTCCACCTTAACAGCACATTCCAGGCATGACAGAAATTGCCTGATTTATCATCCCCCCCCCCCGCCCCCAGCCTCCCTGCAATTTGGGGAAAAGGGGAAGAGAGCCACGGACCACCATCTGTCACATCCCGCAGCCCCCCAACAGACCTCTTCCCACCCAGACCCCGTCCCTCGGGCATCTTCTTAGGACCCATCAGCCCCGTGGCCATCTGGACTGGCCTCCACCATTCCAGCCTCTACACGTTTCCCCTCTGTGCAGCTACAGTGACTTTCACAGAACAGAGATCTTACGTTTCCAGTTCTCCGAGAACGCCTGACGGCCTTCAAGACAAATCCCAATTGTGGACTGGCCTAGAAAGCTCTCTGGGATGAGGCCTCTTGCTTTTCTCTTCAGCCCCACCTTAACCTCACTCTCTGCAGCAATGTGTCCCTGTCAGACTTCGTAAAGTAAGGGTCGTTGGAGAAGCAGAGCTCTCTGCCCGTCTGTGCACCTGCTGTTCCCGTTAGCTGTCCTGGGCTCACCTTGCAACTCCTCACCTCCCTCAAGGTCCACTTTGGAACACAGCACCCTCTCTAGGACACCTTCCCCACACCCACACGATCGTGTTTTGTAGCTCTCTTTGAGCTTCTGCAGTTATCTCTATCAAAACTTTTATTACGTTACCTATCTAAAACATCTTGAAGCATTTATTGCTTTACCATACAAATGACGTGTTTTTAGTCCAAAGGCATTAAAAATATATATGCACAAAAAAGAAAAGAAATGATCACCTCTTACCTAATTATATGAGTTGGCGTTCAAGGAGAAGCCGCTGTACGTTTTCCAAGTATGAAGGGAAGCAATACAAAGCCTCTAGAGGTTTACATACCCGTGGGATGGGATGTGGTCCCACATGATTGATCTTAGCCTGGGACGTGTGCGTGAGAGGCTCTCAAAGACCTTGCCTGGAAGCCACTCTGCTACGAAGCTGAAGAATGTCTGGAAAATTCCCACCGATGATCTCAGTCTGCAGCACTGAATGTGGAGAGTCTCAAGAGATTCACCTGGATGCTGTGTGGACCCCTCTATGCATCTGCCCACCTCTGGAAAATAATGGCCTCTTCTCTCCTTTGGAAACATTGTTCCCAGCATCTCCTCTGTGGTGCAGAGGCTTTAATAATGAGGGGTATTGCTGGGAGGTTTACAACAGACAGTTCACCTAAAGATAACCACATCTTGGTGCACCACCTTTCACAGGTATTTGTGTGCGTGTGTGTATATAAGTGAATAATAGACATATAAAGCCCTCCCTTTACTGTGCTCTATCTGTGTATCTCTATACATTTCTCCCCTCTGGCTCCTTGAAGGTTTAATGAGCTTGCTTCTCTACTTTTTAGAGCAAGGATTCCCAGCACTGCTTTGATGACACCCTGGAGTGTCTTCATTTATCTCAGGGGGTGCCTTGAAATTCACAAAACAAGATTAATTTAAATTCATTTTCATTTAAAAAAAGTAAACAGACATTATATAGTAATTACAGGTACAGGGTGTGTGTTGAAATCAAACTAATAAATGCTTGCCTTAGAGAGAAATCAGCAGGATGGGGGTAGGGTTGGAAGGGCCCACAAAGGTGGTGTAGTTTGAATCTTTTTAAAACATCCCCTCCAATTACTTCCAGGTTGGTATTTCCTCCAATTAATCGTGTTTCTCCAAGTGGGAGTCAGGGCTGTGGGGGCCGAGAGCTTCCAGAGTGCAGGTCTATCTGTCTGTGCTGGCTCTGGGGCGGGGCCTGTAGGAAGTCCTCAGAAAAACATTTTGATTGATTGAGGAGGGCGCCTGGCACTGGGGTCCCAGCTCTGGGTAGCAACTCCATTCAAGTCCCGGGAGACTGTAGACGGCCAGACAGCCCGAGGGAAAAGGACCCAGCCTGAGATTCACTGCCTAACGCGACCGGTGAGAGCTTCTGTAACCGCCTTTCTGTCAACCATTTGTGCGAATCAGAAAGTTGGGTCAACGAACATCATAAGCGTATAAATGTGACCTGCTGCCGAAGGGACGGTCCCCAAGGTCATGGATGCGGGAAGGAATTTTGGATTCTTGACAAGACTAGCATCTTTGAAGCCGAGGAGCTGGTGGTGGGTTCGAATCCTAGGGCTGCCATTTGAAGCTAGAGACATAAACTGCTTTCCCCCCGCAGCACCCTCCTCTATTTGGTGGAGATAATCATGGCACCTACCTCATAGGATTGTGAGGATTACACAGGTTAATCCACGCAAAGTGCTTTGAACGGCGTTGGGCACAGTGAGAAATCAATAAATGCCGGCTCTTGTTCTCATCATCATCACAGGAGGCTCTAGGTACTTACCAGGACTAATTGGTAGTAGGAATGATGTCCGTTCCCCTCCGCCCCCATCTGGTCCCAAAGAATAGGTTCAGGCACTCTCCCTGTTGTTCCCCAGATGGGCGTAGGAGCATCGTTTGCAGAGCTGGGGTCGGAAAAGTAGGCAGAGAGTTAATTACATAACAAGGACACAGACAAAAAATGAACACACACACACAAATAAAACAAACAAACAAAAAAACCCACCCCAAAACAACAACAACGACAAAAAACAGAACAGAAAACCAGCACAGGCAAGTCTAATTCTCATGAATCCCTTCGTCACGCTTTGAAGGGATATTCTGCTTCATGGGGAAAAACAGTGCAAACATACTTAGATTCTTAGAATCACAACTGGTAGCAAGGGAAGAAAGTGTCTTTTAGCAGCATTTTATGACCTATCAATCCAGGAACGCAAGACATCATTAATCAAGAGGCAGTTTCAAAATGTGTTCATCATTACCCACTACTGTTGATGGAAACCTCACCCTATTCTAGAGAAAATGATTGATGGAAAGAGAGCTTGTGAGGCCATTAAGACACGTTCACTATTCTCTTTATTTTAGTGAAAAACTAAACATACCTTTTCCTTAGATGAGAAAGACAAATCAAGTCTCATGTCTGATCTTAGCAAAATTCAAATACGGGCTTTGAAATGCCAGTAATTCTATTCACTTCCTTTTCTCTTGTCCAAATACGGAGGAATAGACATTGTGTGATTATTGAGATGTTCAAATAGTTATGTAGGATCAGAAATTTTTCAAATTCATATAGAATTTATTTCTAGGCTTGCCTCTGACCATTACAGAAACAAGGTCGACGAGTTATTTATTTGAAATTCATGATACCCAAAGACCTTCAGCTAGAAAAGGTATCTGGTTCACCAGAATGTTGGAAAGATGGTGAGAAAAAGTTCTTGTGATGGTTACCATTGTTATATAATATTTTGGGGCCTCCAAGGCTGTAGTAGCCCTAGCCTTTCTAGTCCTTGCATTTTGAAAACTCTGTGCTTCTTCAACTCAGTTATACAAATATATACCAAATATGCCTAGGTGCACAAAATATTAGGCTATATACTTAAATGACGATACAGAGAAAAACACAGAACTTACATTTTGGTGCTCTGTGCATCACAGCCACAAGTCCAGTGAAACTCACCTCCCAGTAGCCACACCCTTATGTATTCCTCTTCCGTGTTAAGACCAGGCTCAGCCACACAACTTGTTTGGCCCGTGAGACATAGACAAGTGTGACAGAGGCAGAAGATTAATAAGCACTTTCACAATGAACCCTGTCCGCCAGGAACCCTGAGATCACTATACTATGAGGAAGCTCGGAATTCAATACCAGGTGGCAGGAAAGGGCTGTTGGGTCCAGCCCCCAAGAGTCCCTCAGCTGAATGCAGCTGCACAAGTGATCCAAGACATGACCTGTGGAAGAGTGACCCAGCTAACTCACAGAATCATGACAAGTAATGAATTGTTGGGTCGCTGCGTTTGGGGGTGGTTTATTACACAGAGATGGAAAGCAGCTCTAAAAATCGGTACCCAGAAGTGGCTTGTTGCTGTAATAAAAACCTACACTATGTGGAATTGGCTCTGGGACCGAGTGGCTGGCAGAAGCCGTAAGGGCAGCACGAGCAAACTTCTGGTGGAGCCCAGAGCAGCACGCTCACCACCAGGGACCTGTAAGATAGAAAATGCGCACCATGAAGTTGTGGCTGTTGCTTAAGTTTTCCATTTGGAAGGCTGAAGAGGTCAATTAACTTAAAAAGTTGTATTTAATAGGGTATGGGAAGAGAGAGATGTGCACTCAAGAAAGAACTGCTTTGTTCAAAAGCAGAATTTAAGTCAATATGCAGGGTCCAGGATATGCTGGGCTGGGAAATAAAACCACTTCACGTTTCCAGTCTCTGCAACTGGCAAAAGATTCTCAAAATGAGGAATGACCTCAGGGTATAGATCAAATCAAGAGTGGCTGTAAGACTTTGTGGGGACCACAGGAAGATGTAAAGTGATGTCCATCGCACTCTGTTAGCAAGACAAAAGGGCCTCTAAGAATCTTAAGGGCATTGTTTTTTTTCATAGCACCTTGACATGCTGACCAAAAATAGTTGTTGGTATAGCCTTTGTGTAATGAAATGGACCAGAGCTTGGTATGTAGAAAGCCCACACAGTTTATAAGGGAATTGGATGAGCTTAGACTAAATGGTGCAGGGAGACAGCAGAGAAAATCAGTTAGCTGCAAGCTACAGGCTCTCTCTTATTGCAAAGGAAGACCATTTCAGAGGGCGAGGTCAGACACCTCCAGGGAGCAGAACCAGTTCTATGCAAGAACGATTTCCTGCACTCAGAGTAGGAGGTCCTGCAACAATTGCCTGGCTAGATTTCAAAATCGCTATGGACCACAGTGACTGCTATGTGGCTCCCCATTCCTCCCCCTTTAAAATGGGAGTGTCTATTGGGTGTTCCATCTTAAAATTGTGTGCTGATATGTCTGGAACACATTAAATTTCTTTTAGTCCAGGTGTTCTGAATGATGAGAAGTCACACCCAAGAATCTGCAGGAAGAAATGCACCTCAGGAGCCTCAGGCACATCTGGACCTGAGACAGATCAGGAGAAGGAGATGCTGGACTGGAAGCTTGACACCATGATTGGATGAGATCTTTGGTGGTTTGGGAGGGGTAGTGCATTTTTCAAATGAGGGAAACATGAATCACTGGGGCCAGAGGGGAGACCATGGCACATGTTACAGTGCTAACCCTCAATGAATTATGCCTTGTGGTACCCACGCTGTGTGTAGCCCCCTCCCACATTGGCTCTGGGCATGGCCATAAGTCTTGCTTTGGTCAATGGGACATCAGCACCTGTGATGCAGACAGGCTTGAAAAGTGCTTTCATTCTGACCTTGTCCTCTTGAAACTGCCCTGAGATCACCATGCTGTGAAGATGTCTGATGAAATACCACATGGGGAGAGAGGCCCTGTCGCCCCAAACAGTCCTAGTTTAGCCCAGTACCTGGCTAACCCATCAGCTAAATGTGGCTTCGACTCACAGCATCACAAGATATCAAATATTGTTGTTTTAAGCCTCTCACTTTGGGATGGTGTATCATGTGGCAATAGATTAGTGATACCGGTGTCCCCTCTTACACCTGTATCACTACACCTAGGAAATGGTAGAATAGGAGGATGCTATCCACTTGGGACACATGGCTTTCTGAAAGTCATTGATGTTCTCTTGGCAACTTTGTGTACAGAATGGAGGATTGGTGATGGAGTGAGGGTAGGTGTTAAAAGTCTCAGCTGTAGGTAAAGACGCTGAATAATGGGTAGAGTGCCCGATGAACACAGGGTAGAAGGGAATGGAAGTGGTCTAGGAAACAGGGAGACCCAGTGCAATTGTAGTTCTGTGAGTTAACTTTGGGCAGGTTACTGAATTTCTGAGTCTTTGCTTCTGTGCCTGTGAAACAGGAATGTAGGTGATCGCTATCAAGATTAACTGTGATAATATGTACAGAAACATGTTTGCAGTGCCTTGGGCGTGGAAGGTGTGCACTGTATGCCGATCTCTTTCTTCTTGAGTTTTCTCTGTTCACCACACAGCATTTCATTGTGGAGTCCACTGGGACCTTGTCCTTGGGGATGATGGAACAGCAACTCCAGGATGAGGGTAACCGGGCCATGATGGCGGGATTGGGGATCTGCAAGCCAATCTAGGGACAGAGGAGAATTTCTGAGTTGTCTTCAGGATTCTCTCACATGTGATGTTCTCGGTCTTCTTGACATTGTGCACTGGCTCAGTCCCTGGAACTCTATTCCTCTCTCACCTGTGAAAATACTCTGTCCTCAGTCCCGCTTCCTTAGGGTCCTGCTGAAGTACCTCTTTGTCTTATAAATTACTGTCAAGATATGAATTCCATCTAGAAATAGAGTCAGTAACATGTCTCTGATACAACCCATGGCATATGAAGGAAGATATCCCTTATATGAGACAATGAGGACCTTACTTCTGGGTCTGGGATGTGGTCAACCCAGGCAAGGGCAATGCTGCCATCTCAGATGAGATGGTCCCCAAAAACCAAGCAGAAGACTCAGTTGGGCACTGCATTCAGGACATTTCTGGAATAAGGTGCCAGGGGAACCCCTGGCCAACTGGAAGAACACTGTGGTTGCCAGTGGTTGTCTACTTCAGTCTAAATCCCCTTTTGACTCTGCTGGCCACCAAGATAGTTTGTGCTAGCAAGAAATGATCACTCTGGTGTAGTGGGGAAAAAGTGTTAATTGACTTCAAAACATAAAATGGTGGAAGAAGAAAAATGTTGCAGCCCTTCTGGGGCAGGGAATGAGAAAATTCCCTTAGATTACTATTCCTTACAGTCCCTTTGCGAAGGGAAATCATCTATCAGGAAGGTCTTCAAAATGTACATAACAGTAGATGAGGGATACATTGTCAACCTATTCCTCCCCACCTTTTTTTCCCCCTGATCTTGCTGATTTTTAGACTGGTATCAGGAAATAACTCTTTGGTTTCCTTTTGTTGGTTTTGTTTTTGAATTTCCATTTGTTGAACAAACTTAAATGCGTTAGATGCTGTACTAGGCATTTTACATGTGTTCTTTTCCTGAATCCCCATACCTACCCTACATTGCAGGTATGGTTTTCTCCACTTTATAAATGATATTGACTTGGAGAGATTTGAGGGCAGATCTGCCTGACTTTGGGGATCCTGTTCATTCACCGCAACATGGTGGTGGGGCATAGGGCAATAGCAATGCCTTTTTTTTTAAGTCTTTTATTTTAATTCCAGGATAGTTAACATATAATGTTATATTAGTTTCATGTGCACTGCCTTTTACATTTTTTAAATGTTTATTTACTTTAAGAGAGAGAGAGAGAGAGAGAGAGAGCGAGCGAGCGCACACACATGCATGAGTGGGGAAAGGGCAGAGAGAGAATGAGAAAGAGAGAATCCCAAGCAGGCTCCATGCTGTCAGCACAGAGCCTGATGCAGGGATCAAATTCACGAACCATAAGATCATGACCTGAGCTGAAATCAGGAGTTACATGCTTAACCAACTGAACCACCCAGGTGCCCCTGAGGTGCACTGCCTTTAACTCAAGAAAGACTGCACTTATGTCTGGGAGAATGGGTCACTTCACTGATTGGATTCTGGTTTTCCTTCGTCACATAAGTCCTGTTGATTGCAAAGTGCCTTCTGGAGGCTTCTCACTACCAGAACTGCTCAAGTTCTGCTTTAATTCAGAGCCGATTTGTTTACTCTTATTAATGTTATCTTGTTGAAGCCTTCCTTGCTCTGCCTTTTTTTTTGTAAAGGACAGTATTGTTCTATCAAATCATAGAACCATTATTTTGGGGGACTTCTCACTTAAATGTTGTGCTGGTTTTGTCTTTCATAAATTAGAGTCCCGGATTTTTTTCTGACTGATATTTTCTATGAGGAACGGGTTGGACTTAGGTATAATATTCCATCATTAACCATGTTACACTATCATGTGTTGGAAAATTTTGTCAGGAATACCTTGAAGATTACTTATAAATGTAATCGACCTTGCCCTGGTCTTTGTGCATAAACCTAGTAATGGACTAGCATATCAGGGCTTGTCAGGAAATAGCCCACACAAACCGGAAAAATGAAGAGAGGTTAATAAAAGGGGCTCTCTACAAAGGTGTAAGCAAGGTTGAGGAAGACCCGCAGGGGTTGGTATGGAACCTTGGAAGCCATTGCATCTTGCGGCTCGGGATAAACGTGGCATTCAAAGAGTGCCACTCTGTGAAGACAAGAGCTGCAGCCTTGGTGGCCGGGCAGGGAGGGAGCTGGGCGGACAGAGAACCTAACTTTTCTGTCCTCCCATCTTCAGTCTCCTGCGGGTATCACCCATTGGCTGAGTTCCAGAAGCCTGGGGGCAAGGGAGCCTGTTTCTACAGCCCACAGGGCCAGCCTCCTGGGGCACAGAGCAGAGGTGGGCCTGGGGTATGGGGAGGCCAAACAGAAGACTTTCCGCACAGCTGGGGTGCAAGATCCAGACCCAACAACTAATGCTCATGTTCAACCTGAGCTTTAGACCAACGAAAGCCTTCCTGAGAATGGCCTCCTAAAAGATCAGATAATAATTCCAGCCTTTAAAAATGGGACAGTGTTCCGCTTCGTCCGATGCTTCTTTCTAATTTGTTTCTTAATGATTTCAACAATTTGCGCATGATCTGGCTGTGCATACCCCTGTTATGCAGAGTCTAAAAATAACTATTCTCGATGCTGGGGAAATAATTTTATTGTCACTAACCAGAAAAGGCCCCTCCGTCTTACCGCAAGACGGAGCGGCTTCACTTCGACTTTTCTAAATCCCAGATCATCGTTTTTGGCAGTTAGCATTTTCAATTTAATTGGCTTATCGCTGATGATTATATATAGCCGGCCAACTCCTTCAGCTACTAAGGGGTATATTTTGCAGCCATTTTTCTCTGGTGGTTTCACTAGAAAATTATGCTGTTAAAAGTAGATATTTCAGGGCGCCTGGGTGGCTCGGTCAGTTGAGCGTCTGACTTCGGCTCAGGTCATGATCTCACAGCTCGTGGGTTCGAGCCCCGCGTCAGGCTCTGGGCTGACAGCTCGGAGCCTGGAGCCGGCTTCGGATTCTGTGTCTCCCTCTCTCTCTGCCCCTACCCACTCTCATTCTGTCTCTGTCTCTTTCAAAAATAAATAAACATTAGAAGAGAATTTTAAAGTAGATATTTCTTGGGTGCGTTATTGACGTTTGTTTGTTTGTGTGGCCTAGGACATTAATAAAATGTTTTGAAAATGGTCTCAGGTATACAGGGTAGCATCCACACGTGCTTGGTAAATGCTGGCTGAATGGGAGAGTGAGGGAACTCCCTCGTAGCTTGGATTGTGTCTTTCTCTCCTCACTGACTTCAGGAGACGGTTTTTGGGAACGGTCTAGAGGAACGTTTTGGTCTTGCTGGCCTCTCCTGAAAACCCCCACTTGAAGGAGGGATGGCTAGCAATCTGGGTCTTGGCTAGGAGCTTTTATTTACTTTAAAGGGAGTGAAACTATCTTTTGTCCTATTGGCTTGCAAGCTGTATGGGAGCCTCCTTCGTTAGCGATACAGATTTCATGCAGTTCATGCGCCTGTCACATGTTAAAATTTGGACATTTCTGCTGCCCAAGGTCCAGAGGCCCTTAATAAGAAGCATGAGCAATTCTGATTGGCGGCCAAAGGATGTACAGTTCTTTTGTTATTCCAGACCAGCAATAACCAGGAGAACTTTCTTCAATGATGGGAATGCTCTATAAGTGTGCCATAAAGAATGACAGCAGCGGGGCACCTGGGTGGCTCAGTCAGTTGGGCGTCTGACTTCAGCTCAGGTCACGATCTCTTAGTCTGTGAGTTCGAGCCCCGCATCGGGCTCTGGGCTGATGGCTCAGAGCCTGGAGCCTGCTTCCGATTCTGTGTCTCCCTCTCTCTCTGCCCCTCCCCCGTTCATGCTCTGTCTCTCTCTGTCTCAAAAATAAAATAAAAAAAACGTTAAAAAAAAAAAAAAAAAAAAGAATGACAGCACTAGTCACCGTGGTCACCGAGCATTTGAAATGTGGCCATTAACACAGAGAAGAATGGCATTTATGCTTTTTAACTTCGTCTTAATTAATTTAAATGACCAGGTATGCCACCACCCCATTGGACAGTGCAACTCTCGATAGCCTAGATTTTATCCCTCGATTAAATCAGACCGTCTCTTCTTTGGCTTTCAAAAGAAAAGCATTTATCGGACTGCAGATTTCTGTTTTTGGGAGAGAGTGGGGGGGGGGAGGGGCAGAGGGAGAGAAAGAGAATCCCAAGCAGACTCCTTGCGTGGAGCCAGACTCGGGGCTCAATCCTACGACCCTGGGATCACAACCTGAGCCCAAATTAAGAGTTGGACGCTTACTGACTGAACCACCCAGGTGCCCCTGGGCTGCAGATTTCTACTGTGTAATTTATGGTGGTTTTAAAACATGTCCTCATATTCTTGGACACGCTTCCATCAAACTATGGGGACTCATCACCCTTCCCTTGAGTGGGGACTGGCCCTAGCGACTTGCGTCTGGCCCTCTCCCTCTCAGCCTGAGCTTCCCTGCAGGAATTCTGGCTGCTCCACGGCTACCATGCTGAAGTCTTGTGGAGACACCACCTACAGTATCTGAAGAGGCCCAGCTGTTCTAGCTCCTTCTTAGGCTCCAGATGATTCCAGACCCAGCTTCGTCTGACTGCGGCTCTGGAAGAGACCTTGAGTGAACACTGCTTGGCTGAGCCCAGTCAGTCCGCAGTGAGATAATAACAATAAATGATTGCTATCATTTTATTCACCTGTTTTCTAGCTGCTATTTTTGGGGGTTGTGGCATAGCACTGGATCACTGGAGCACCCTTGCACAAAAGAATGAAGCAGGGAACTGTTCTATTAAAACCCTGGGCGTATTCATTGTTGGCTTGTTTTGAGGACAAAGTCTGCTGTATCACTTTCTCTTAGACCTCAATATCAGTGAGAGCTGCCCGTTTTTGGACAACGAATACAGTTTTACTTTAATACCTTTTTGCTTTGGTTGCTAGGAGGCTCAAAGGTGAATTCTTGCCCCACCTTTATAACTAAGTAGGGCTGTAGAGAATTTCTTTCTGTGTATTTACTTTTCCTTTGGCCTCATCTTATTATCCCCTTTCCCCTTGTTTCTTTTAAAAAGTTGATTGATTGATTGATATAGTTTATTGTCAAATTGGCTAACATACAGTATGTAAAGTGTACTCTTGGTTTTGGGGGTAGATTCCCGTGGTTCATCGCTTACATACAACACCCAGTGCTCATCCCCACAAGTGCCCCCCTCAGTGTGTTGGGCATTTGTTGAACCGACCTGAGCTCCAAGCTCAGCCCATGGGTTAGTGATGATGGCGGGGAGGGCCTTGGCGGTTCATAACTCTCAGGCGGCCTTAGTTCCTAGGAAGGAAATGAGGGCCTGATGGCTGAGGGGTACGGGGCTGCTGGGCAGCAAAGCCTCAGCTCAGGTGAGGCTGTCTTACCACCCCATCACCCACGTGGCGCTCACGGTCAGACGCTGGTTCCTTACCAAGGGCCCGCTCTGGAGTTGGGACAGCGGTACAAAGGTAAAGAAGACCTCCCTGAGGGATTGACCCTCAAGATTGTGCCTGGTGGGAAGTAGCACACATGTGTAGACATAAAGTGACATGCATCATGAGGGAAGTATGGATTCAGAGTGGTGAGAGATCACTGGCAAGCAGAGGACCATGGGAGGCTCCACGAAAGAGCGCCAGGAGCCAGGCGTGGAAGGGGGGTGTGACTCAAGTGTAGATACCCGGGGAGAGGGTGGGGTGAAGGGCAGACAGGACTAGCGGCGGTGGGTTTAATGCTGGGAATTCGAGGCACTGCGGCATTTGGCAGGGAAGATATTTTGGGCGGCAGAGACGGTGACACATCTCACATTATGCTACGTGAGTACTTGCTTACTCTTGTGTTTACGAAACCAGCTCTGTCCAAGGGCATGCGACCTGCACACGTGGACGGGATGGACTCAGGGCGAGAGACAGATGCTAATTAAAGCTTCCCCAGAGCTGAGTGCTCAGAAAACCCAACAAAAGTCATGGGACTTTGTTCTGAGGGGACTGCCTAAAACCTTTTATCAACAACTAGCATGTAGACTTCAAAATGGAGAGGAGGCTGGAAGAGATCCTCCAGCATTGAGTAACCCTGCAAACGGGACATTTCAGGACACGTCTGAGGAGTCCAATGGTGTGTGCTTGGCTGCTTCTTCGATTGCCCTTTGTTTCTTGGAGCCTCCTTGTGACCACGGGAGCCTGGTGTTCCGTGGGCAGGACGCCCAGCGAGGTTCCCAGTGGGGCTCCGTGGGGATGAGTCTGAAGTCCTTTCCTGTGCCTGACTGATGTGTTACAACTAGTAATAGGCGGCTTTCCTGAAATTCCACAATTGCCTTTTGAAATAGGAAAACCCCGGGGTCAGATGGGTAGGAAATTACTAATGGTGTGAAAACTTCTCCCGGCCATTATAACCGAGATCCTTCCCCCTGCCTACAAGTGAAAGTTTAAACAGACTTCCTTTCTTGGGTAGGGAAACAGCAAAAAAAAACCCCAATGTCTGATCACGGCAAAGTTCAATGCCATTCTGCCAGACTCTTCTGGGCACACAAAACCCTAAAAGGGCAGCGGTCCACAAGCGTCTGGACTCAGAATCCAAGTTCTTGGGGCGCTTTCCACAAAGTGCTTGAAACAGTGTTAAAGCATCAATAGTCGTAGAAGCTGTCTTCACTTTGCGCCGAGCCATACGGCCGGTAGATCATTTTCACACACAGTATCTCATGTAATCCTGTTCGCAGCCCAGGGAGGGGAATATTATTCTTGTACTTTTGCAGAGGACAAAACTGAGGACCAGATGATTTAAGAAAATTGTCCTAAATCTCAGGGTAGTGTCAGTGGAGGGGTTTCTAGCTGGTCTCTGGGGTTGAAGTCTGTTTGTGTTCTTGAGCAGCGTCTGAAGATGAAAGGCAGGGCTGGAAAGAGCGTGTAGACGGGAGACTGCAGAAGTACGCCGGGCAAACACCCGATCACGTAAGGTTACGCTGTTTCCAGAAAGGGCCTATGGGCAGCTTTCTCTCTGCCTGGGAGTGTCACGTGCTGGGGTCACAGACCCCCGGACCCGGAAGTGACACAAGTTATCACGTAGTTCAAAATCCTGTTTTTCAGGGATGGACTCAGAGGCCCCAGAGAACATAACTATCTTGCAGAGACTTCCACAGCCAAGTGGTGAGAAGCTGGGATTGCTCCCCGGTTTTGCGGATCTTCTGTGGGACTTTCTCCTGCTTCGCCTTCCTGCCACAGTGTCTCCCTGGGACCAGGTAGAAAGCTGTTTACGGTGGAAGGCAGTTGGGCATCCCCTTAGGCAAGTGAGCTCATATTAACAATCGCTGGGATTCATGAGTGTGCCGAGTACTTGCACACGCCTGATTTGGAATCATCACAAGAACTCTGCAAAGTGTGCATCCTTGTGCCTGTGACGAAATGAGGCCAGGGATGAGGAGGAGGGGCTTCGCGGGGACAAGGCCGAGTTCATGCTCTTTCTGCTGCGCAGTGTGGCCTCTGTAATGATTTATCTCTTGTTCTAGAAAACAGAAATGTTTGATTTTTTTTTTTTATATGGCCAAGTATCATTTTGGGGAAACCATTAAAATTCGAGTTGTCTGCGTTTAGTCCTAGAACTATATTTGATTAAAAAGGGAGATAAGGGAGACGAATCAGTTATCGCTTTCAGACAGTCCTTAGACGTCTTGATTTTTCTTTTTATTGTGAAGGAAAACCAACAACGTTTTTAAAAAGCTGTAATTCAAGTCATATGCTTACGTAATTCTTCTTTTTTTAGAAGAGATACTTTTTTTTCTTTTTTGTTTAACCCATATTCATCTAGAGTGCTGGGGGCAGAGCCCCAGAGACTCTTCTGTATTAATTAGTTCTTCCCTTCATGTACGAATACCTTCAGGGGCACTAAGCATATTCATCATTTATACCTCAGTTAGAGTTTTCTCTGACACACCTGCTTCCCTCTTAGCATCTGTGACTTGCCTTCCAAGTTAAAAAAAAAAAAAACGTTCTTTTGTTTTTTTTTTAAGCTTGGACAATGTTGAGGGATGGAGAGATGTGACTTCCATGCCTTCCAGGAAGAATTTGGAACCACAGATGGGCAGCATGGATTCACTGGAACCACAGAACCAGCAGGGAAGGGAGCCAGAAGGTGGGGACATGGAACCGGTAGAGAGGGAGTTGGGACAGTGTCAGAGTGAAATTTCTCAATTTCCATTCCACCCCCCCCCCCCACCCCGACCCCTCATGGCTGTTCCTGGCCAGGGTGCCCCCAAATCCCGATACAACATTGTCAGCTGAACACTGTCTTAACAGTCCTGACCGTCACCAGGCACTGCGCTGGTGGGGGCGGGGAGGGGGGGTTCACAACGCATCTTTCAGTGTGATTCCACACACGTGCCTCTGTCGTTTCACTACATCCCTTTTCACACGGACCCTCTGCCTTTACCTGCACAACCCAGAAGGGTCACATCCTAGACCGCTCCCACAGAACTGGGGCAGGTACCTCAGCGTCAAACCCGTCGTGAGGTTGACTCTGAATCTGTTGACTTTTCACTTGGTTTCTGGCCCTTGGACTTGTGTTGCCTGGCTCTGGTGGCTGTGGGTTTCTTGGTCCCTAACTGCTGGCTTCGTTTATAACCTACACGCTTAATCTTGACTCCTGATAGGCGCGGGATGTCTGAGTGGTCATTTGGCTTCCAAGCCCTATTGGCTTTTCTGATGCCCAGCTCCTACCTGTAATTCTTAGATTTGTTTTATTTTTCTGCCTGGCTTCCCACCCTGGTCCAGGATGCCTCCTCAGCAGCTATCCTGACCCAGTGGGGAGATTCGATATCATTGAACAGCTAGGTATACAAGAGGACCACGGAAGGGTCGACAACCTCACGTTACCATCTCGCAACTGGCAGAATTGTCACGGCCTTTTTGATGACGGAGCCATTTTATATGTAACAAGAGTTCACAGAACGCTTGAACAGGAGAAATGTTTTGTAATCAAGGAGCAGTAATTGTTATTCTTTCCAGTTGTTGAGTTAGCTATGCCTCTATAAATTATAACGTAGTGTTCCAAATTTATATTGAGTTCCTGCGGTGTCCTGAAATTGGGGTCAGCCCACCTCTCCAAAGAAGACCAGACATGTTCCTGTGATGCGGGTTCATGAATGATAATTTCGATCGCTTCTTCCTCATTCTAAAAGCGAACAAAAGTCAGCGTCCCCACAGAGCCTAGATTTCTGAAGTAACTTTACCTGTGTGAAATCCCAACTTATCTCGATAGGATATTATCAAAGGAAGGGAAATTTCCCATCCAGGATAAGTAAAAACAAATCAAAACAAAACAAAACAAAACTCAATATCTGATCCCCAGCAAAGCTCTGGCACTTTGTCTCACAGGTTTGTTGAGAATTTATAACCATGGTTGATTTCTTGGGCATTAATTTCTTACCACTTTCTGGGAATCTATTGAGGCAGATGCAAATTAGGATAGGGTGGGTCCTCAAATATAGATTCTTTCAGACTACTGTTCTTAAGAATTCACATTGAGCTTATTTCTAAACTTATAACATTATGACAGAGAGGTCAATGAGTCAACTCTTTGAGTTTGCGATGACTTTAAGGGCATGCCATCGACCACATTTCTAACTCAAATCAAGCTATTTTAGGTGTGGCTCTCAAAATCATCGATCTCCGCAATGTCGCACTCGACTGCACTTGTAGCATGTTTTTGAGCTGCAGGGTCCATGGGGCTGGAATGCTGGCCTCGGGAAGGACTCTGGACAGGGTTTGGCAATCGTATGAACCACCGGGGTTCCTTCCCGAAATCAGCCTGGCATCGACTGGATCAACAGCAGAGCCCTATTCCCGGTCTGTGTTGAAATTCTCTGTTGTCCTTTCAAATCCTAAGTAAAGGTTTCCTCCCATTGTGTAAATCGAGAAGCCTGACAGAGAGTTGTGTTCGGCATTCTGTTTCTGGAAACCTCTCTCACAGAGGCCACCCAGAGGTGTTCGAGAGTTACCCCAGTGATGGTCGGCGCTGATGATGCAACAGAGGCTACTAGCCAAGTGTGTGTGGCAATAAAACTCATCCTAGAGGAACAGAGGCAGAGATAAGCAGGGGCAAATCTAAGAAGGATGTAGCAACAGCTCAAAAGATCTATCACTCAGACAACCAAGGTTGTAGGGAGTAGAGCAGGAACAGCGAGCGAACAGTCCTGATAAACCAATGCGGTAATTGGAAGTGTTTCTGGTGATGTGAAGGAGGACTCTGGAGGCCTCCGGGGTGAGATAAGGCAAGCAATCAACATGTCAGGGTAATTTGCTGGCAGTTCTGGCTTTGGGTCAGGTGCATAAACCTGCCTGCTGTGATGTATGAAGCCTGCTAACCTGAGGAACTTGGTCATAGAAGGACAATAGCAAAGTGGAGGCTGCTTGGGACTGACAAGAGGGGCCACCTGGCCCTGCAAATGTGACATCCACGCTGAGGAAGGCAGACCTTGATTACAAACTGCTATTGTAGGGGGAGGGGCGGGCGTGGCCTCCCCCTAGGACGGCTGGGCCTGTCTCACAGCTACTGAGTGGTCCTTGAGGATGATGGTCTCAAAAAGCTGCAAGATGGGTAGAAAGGCTTTTGTGAAAGTTCCTCCATACGAGCCAAAGGGACTCAACGTCAGCTCTCTGACCACCCACTGACTTTGCACACCCTTCCCTCTCACCGAACCCACCCAGATCACGCACCGCTCCTCACTCTGTCGATCTCGCACCTGACTCTGCACGCTTCCCACCGTCCTACGAAGTTCCCTCCAACAGCGCACACCCCTCGCCACTTGGACGGTTTCGCTTCCCCTGGGCTCAGTTCAGATCCCACCACCCAGCCCACTGACGCCACACAGATTACGTATTGCCTTGAAACCACTGGCATTTTGCCCACTCAGTATCTATTCTTCCACTCTGCCTCGAAGTTAAACCCTGGTTCTATTTCCCAGCCTCCCTTGCTGCTACATTTGGCCATGTAACCAAGTCTGGCCAATGGGATTTAGACAGAAGTCTTCAGGGGGGACATCTGGGAAGGGTCCTCGAAAGGGGGCAGAAGGCTGGGGCATAAACTTCTGCCCTTAGTCTTTATATTTTTCCCACCAGTTTTGAAAACAGATATGATGGCTCAGATCTTGTCAGTCATCTTGTGCTTTTGAGAACAGAAGCCAGCAAATACGAATGCTTGGTTCACAGGTTAGAGGGAACTTGGATTCTTGATAACGTCGTGGGACTAGAATACCTTCTCTGCACCTTGTGTCTTTCATTGCTTTCACGTGACAAAACGAACCCTTCGTGTCACTTAGGCTGCTGTATCCGGGTCTCCGTTATTACAGCTGAAGGTGATTTCTCCGGACACGGTGCCCGCCGTGCTTCTGAGCCCACGCTGTGCACACACTCACTAGCCTCCTTGGCCAATGTGCGTCCTCTGCATGCTATCATCCGACCATGATGTTGCATGAGTGGAACAACCGTCTTTTTTTTGTTTTTAATGCCAAGAGGAGTCTGTGCATTTTCCTTTCGACTTCTCCAGTTGTATAGAGGAGAACGGATCAGACTCTCTGAGGTACACAAATCGCATTCTATAAATGTTCACGGGGCGGGGTTACCAGTGGCAAACGTTATCATTTCCTGGAGTAAAGCTGAGTCACGCCCACTACACTTCCCAAAAGTCTATACTTGGAAAAAAAAAATACACATTCATGTCTTTGCCTTGTCTTGAATCTTTCCCCCTAGAAAATCCAGAAGAAATAAGACTGAAGGATATTACACCTGGAAGGCAGGAAGTGGGGGGGATGGGCTGTCCACCACAGGGCCCTGATGTGAGTGGCTCCCCAGAGGGGTGAAAAGCCGGGGGCTGGCCTGGTCCCACTGCTCAGCTGCCGGCAGGGTCCTGGGGGCTTTGCTATGGTCAAGCTCTTACTCTGTTCCAGGGCCTCCTTTGCCTCTTGGGAGAAGCCCCTTCCCCAGGCTCCAGCACGGCGGGGCAGGGAGAGGGGCTCCTCCGAGAAGCCGCGTGTGACGGTGAACGATTCCTCCACCGAGAAGTCTTCAGGCTGCAGAGAGCAAGGCGGAGAAGGACGTGACTGAAATCTGCAGGTGGGAAGTGGTTACCTAGGGCACAAAACCTCCTCAGGGTCCCCGCAGAACGAGGAGGCGTGGCCCGAGGCTCGCAAGCGGCAGATCTGGGAGAACAATGAAAAGACACGATGTTACACGGGGCGCCCGTGGGTGTCCGGACCCCCCACTGCTCGGCCTCTACTCTTCTCACGTGGTCGAAGGGCCTAGAAGAAGCGGGGGGGTGAGGGTCTGCACAACCGTCTTCACGAGGCGCATCACCGCCAGCGGCGACTGGCAGGCGGGTCCCGTGACGCCTCGGTGGCCTCAGGTTGTTTGTGAGACCTGGGGTCCTGGGGAGTCACACGTGTGAGTCACGGTCACGCGTTGATTCTGCTCTTTGCCGATTCCGTCGGCATTGGCATTCGCAGAGTCATTTCTCTGAAAACGTAACAAGGGGAAAACAATAAGCCCTAATTTTTCAGTGATGGATTTCCCGTCGTTTTCACGTCAGGAGCCCTCCGTCCGGCCCACGCGGCCCACCTCGGCCTCTGGACGTCATTCTTACGTTGGGACACAGCCCGCGATGCAGAAGCCGCAGCTGCGGGCCCTCGTTCCCTCCAGTCTGTCCCCGGCGCTGACCTGTTGGAAGAGACCAGTCACTTATCCCACCGGAGCCTCAGCTCCCTCCCTCCCTTGCAAAATGAAGCGACACTTGCCCTGAGGACAGGCCACCCACGCAAGCCACCTGCTAGCGCGAGGGGGAGTGGGGCCTGCGCAGGTGTCCCGGGCCCCCTCGCTTCTTCTCCGGTGGCGCCGATGACTCACAGCTTGTCGTGCAAGTCGGAAGGGGCGAGGAGCGGAGAGGGTTTCTGCTCTGAAAGGTGGCGGGGGGATCCGTGCGATCGTTGGTGGGGACTGAGGCTCCTCAACCCCCGGGGCGCAGGCTGAGGCCTCAGCCCTGGGAGAAAGTTACTTTCCTTCGCTGCTTTCTTTCTCCCACAAACCTCAGGCGAGTGGCTTCTGGGCTTTTTAAAGAATCAACTGATACTTACGAGGCTCAAGCTACAGTTAACGAAGCTTCTGCTGGTCTTCTCCAGCGGGCGAGTCTTCTGCGGCCTCACCGTAAGCTGGTTCGCTGTCCTCCGCCACCAGGCACCGCGGTGTTGACCCCTTAGGTGAACTGTGTGCGTGCCGGTGCGTGTGTATATGTGTGTGCGTGTGGGTGTGCGTGTGGAGGTACACGTGGGCATGTGTGCGTATGTGTGTGTTAGTATGCGTGCAGGTGCACGTGTGTGTGCCTGTGGAGGTACCTGTGGGCACGTGTGTATGCGCGTGTTTATGTGTTTGTGTGTGTGTGTCTGCGTGTGCACGTGTGTGCACGTGGGTGTATGAGTGCGTGTGGGTGTGCACTGTCTCTGGGTGTACGTGTGAGTGCGTGTGGGTGTACGTGTGAGTGTGTGTGGGTGTGTGGGTGTACTGTGTGTCTGTGTGTGCACGTGGGTGCACGTGGGTGTACGTGTGAGTGCGTGTGGGTGTGGGTGTGCACTGTCTCTGGGTGTACGTGTGAGTGCGTGTGGGTGTACGTGTGAGTGTGTGTGGGTGTGTGGGTGTACTGTGTGTCTGTGTGTGCACGTGGGTGCACGTGGGTGTACGTGTGAGTGCGTGTGGGTGTGCACTGTCTCTGTGTGTGCATGTGGGTGTATGTATGAGTGCGTGTGGGTGTGCGGGTGTGTAATGTGTATCTGCATGTGCACGTGGGCGTGAGTGGGTGTGGGTGTGCACTGTGTGTCTGCGTGTGCACGTGGGTGTATGTGTGAGTGCATGTGGGTGTGCACTGTGTGCGTGTGCACGTGTGTGCACGTGGGTGTATCTGTGAGCGTGTGTGGGTGTGCACTGTCTCTGTGCATGCACGTGGGTGTGTGTGTGAGTGTGTGTGTGCACTGTCTGTGTGTGCATGTGGGTGTACGTGAGTGCGTGTGGGTGTGTGGGTGTGCAGTGTGTCTGCGTGTGCACGTAGGTGTATGTGTGAGTGCGTGGGGGTGTTCACTGTCTCTGTGTGTACACATGTGTGCACGTGTGAGTGCGTGTGGGTGTGCGGGTGTGCACCGTGTGTCTGTGTGCGCACGTGTGTGCATGCATGTGTAAGTATGTATACATGTGCATGTGTGCGTACATGTGTGTCCCTCTCACGAGTCACAGAGATCCCGTGTCCCCGTCTTCTACCTACGTGGCTCGCAGCCAAGCTCGGACGGACCCTGTGGCGGTCCCTGCGCCCGAAAACCCTCCCGTGAGGAAGCCCCTCAAGAGGGGCCGTCGCGGGGAGTCGTAGGCGAGCTGATCCCGGAGGCGGAGCAGAGCCCCTTCCGCGGGCTCTTTGCCAAGAGCCAGTCTCTGGAGGGAGGTGATGGAGATGTGGACACTTCGTCCCAGAAGCGGCTAACGCCGTGCACGTGGGCTGCCTGTGGTCCTGTCGCCTGGTGGCCCTGGCGTGTCCCCACGTCCCGTGGTGGCCCGGGCGCCGGCTCCTCGCACTGGGGCCCCCAGGCTGTGTGGATGGCCGTCCACACCGAGGGCGGCCCCTCCCCATCCATCCTGCCCGGGAAGTGTGGGGGGGGGGGGACAGGTGCGCTCCTGAGAAGAACCAGCTTCTTTGAGAGGGTTTGCTCTCCAGAAACGGTAGAATTGTAGGATCGTTGAGACGAAGGAGGGTCTCGGAAGCCTTGTGGGGCAAAGTCCCTGTTTTCTAGACGGGGACCCTGGGGTCCGGAGAGGCTCAGTGACTCACTGCCGGGTCTGCCGCGCGATAGCATCCGTGTGGCGATGATGGTGCAGGTTTCTTGGTTTCTAATTAAATGATCGTTTCTACTCAATCTTTTTGTAATCAGGAAGAAGACAGTCTTTTGACGCACACCTCCAGGAGGGTTAGGGCAGATGCGAGAATCGGCGGATTTATTGTCTGGCCGCAGTGGCCACTCTAAGAGAAATGGCTCTGAGTTAGCTTTAAGAAGCAGTCAGGGTCCCCGACACGCACGAGTAAATTGTAATGTCCCGTCCACGTCTCCCAGGGCTCCTCATTTCTCCTTGTGTCTATGGTTCCAACTCCCAGTGTCCTCTGTCTTCATAAACCGAAAAGCACAAGAGGCGTCTGTAGGAGCTTCTAGAACATGTCTGCCTTTCCCCTCCCCCTCCTTCCTCTTCCTCCTCCTTTTCTCCTCCCCCTCCCCCTCCTCCCCTTCCCCTGTCCTTCTCCCTCCTCCCTTTCCCCTCCTCTTCCCCTCCCCTTCCCCTCCTCCTCCCCCTCCCCCTCTTCTTCCTCCTCCTCTTTCCCTTCCCCTCCTCCCCCTTCTCCCCTCCCCTCCTCCCCTTCCCTTCTCCCTCCTCCCTTCCCTTCCTCTTCCCTTCTCCCTCCTCCCCTTCCTCCCCTTCCCTTCTTCTCCCTTCTCCTTCCCCTCCTCTTCTTCCTCCCCCTTTTCTTCCTCCCTCCTCCCCCTCCTCCCCTCCCCCTCCCTGTGCACAAACACAAGGTTCTTTCGAAAGCCCAGAAAGGAAGACAGTAGGAAGGCACATTTCCCGCGTCTTGATCCTCGCTGACTGAGGGGCTGGGGAAAGGGGTCCCAGGCTTATTTCCGAGGCTACATGTCTGGGAGTAGAACACTTAGCGATGGTGTTTAGGAGTTTTCTTCTCCAAACGTAGGTCCAGAGGCACCGGCTCAGGTGCAGTGTGTCAGGCAGGTGGATGGGGAGGCCCAGGCGAGATGGTCGGCAAAGTGGGGGCAGGTCCCGTTTACGTCAGGACCCAGACACGGCCCCCACGTGTCCCTGGTTTACATGTCTCCTAAATCTCTTCGTGGTCTCCCTGTTTGTCACCTTTCCGCCTTGCAATGTGTTTGCTGAAGACACTGGGTTACTTCAGTGATTGAATCCCCGTGACATAATTCACCACGTTCCTCCATATGCCGTATTTCCTGTATGTTATTGTTAGGTACAAATTTGTCCCTGTTTAGTAATGATAATAAAATAATGATAGATATTCTGATTGTTAAGCTCTGTTCATTTTTATTATTGCTATTTTTTTCCTAATAGACTTTATATCTTAGAAGAGTTTTAGGTTTACAGAAAAATGGGAAAGACCATGCAAAGAATTCCCCGACTACTCCCAACTTCCCTTATTATGAGCATCTTACTTTAATCTGGTACATTTGTTACAGTTAATGAGCGAATGTTGATGCATTATTATTACCTAAAGTCCATGGTTTATTCAGATTTTCTTAGTTTTTACTTAATGTCCTTTTTCTGATGGAAGACTGCGTCCAAGGAATCACATGACATTTGCTCGTCCTATCTCCTCAGGCTCCCCTGGGCTGTGACAGTTTCACAAACCTTCCTGTGTTGTTGTTTTTTTTTTCTTTTAATGTTTTAATGTTTATTTATTTTTGAGAGAGACAGAACATGAATGGGGAGGGACAGAGAGAGAGGGAGACACAGAATCTGAAACAGGCTCCAGGCTCTGAGCCGTCAGCACAGAGCCCGACGCGGGGCTCCAACTCACGAACTGCGAGGTCACGATCTGAGCCAAAGTCAGACGCTTGACCGACGGAGCCACCCAGGCGCCCCAAACCTTCCTGGTTTTTGGCCAGTTGTGAAGAGTGCCAGTCTGGTGTATGGATGGTAGTGCCCTCACCAGCTAGAATTCCTGGGACATTTTTCTCGTGATGAGACTGTGGTTATGGGTTTTGGGAGGAAGATCACAGAGGAAAAATGCCATTTTCATCAAGTTCAGGAGTACAGGTGGCGATGGGATTTGTGACTGTTGGTCTATTGACTTTGCCACCTGGCAGAGGTGGTGTTCGTTGAGTTTATCACTGTGCCTTTGCCCTCCTCGCCTCGCCTCTACTCCTCCATGCTCACTGGAAGGGAGTGACACCTCCGGGGTGGGGGTCACACTCCTCCTCCCCACTAACCCTCCCCGCCCCAGCCGTGGAGTGTGTGTGTAAAATCATTTGGAATTCTCCTGCGTGAGATATTTGTCTCTTCTCCTACGTATTTATTTACCGAATCCTTTATTTATATCAATATGAATTCATAGGTATTTATTTTATGCCTTGGGCTCTAATCCAAGGCTTTTTAAAAAAAAGTTGAGGGGCGCCTGGGTGGCGCAGTCGGTTAGGCGTCCGACTTCAGCCAGGTCACGATCTCGCGGTCCGGGAGTTCGAGCCCCGCGTCAGGCTCTGGGCTGATGGCTCAGAGCCTGGAGCCTGTTTCCGATTCTGTGTCTCCCTCTCTCTCTGCCCCTCCCCCGTTCATGCTCTGTCTCTCTGTCCCAAAAATAAATAAACGTTGAAAAAAAAAAACTTAAAAAAAAAAGTTGATGTATTTATTATTTTGAGAGATAGAGAGCACCCATGCAAATGGGGGAGGGGCAGAGAGAGGGAGAGAGAGAGAATCCCAAGCAGGCTCTGCACTGTCCTTGTAGAGCCCGATGTGGGGCTTGAACCTACGAACCACGATATATCATGACTTGGGCTGAAGTTGGATGCTTAGCTGACTGAGCCACGCAGGCTCTCCAGTAATTCAATGCTTCTTTGTTTTGTTGCTTGAATTATTCTAGCTCTTTCGGTTGGATCTTGTGTCTCTCTGACATACGCTTATCATTGTGGGTTATTATTTATCAGTTTGGAGCACTGCCTTAGTTTCTGGGCTCCAAAACATTTTAAGGAATGGAAACTCAATTCACTTCAAGTTTTGAGTGAGGGGACTGCATTTTACGGCAGGAAGTACACAGAGATTACTCTCTTTATCTAATGAAATGTGACGGCCAGTTTTGCTGGACTTCCTAAACCCCTGGGGTCAACAGCACACCCGCCTGTCCCCCATTCACACTTAATTCTTTGAACTCCTGCCAAGTTACATGGCCCACATCACAAATTCTCCATCACAAAAATTAGGTATGATGCTCTATCAGCTGATTAGATCCTCCTTAAGGTTGTTGAAAACAAACAAACAAAAATTCAAAAACCGTCTGACTTGCAAACGGATTTATTGTCCTAATTTCAGTTTCTCTGAATTATACTGAAAAGACTTTATCAAGACTCATCAAGTGGCCCTTGATTTTGTCGATTGCCTTTTAGAAGTCTCTGTTTAACCCGACATACTTAGAAAGGTTTAGAAGTTTCTGAATATTAGTTTTAATACACCACTGTTAATATAATGTTTCGATGATATATATTTATTATGTACTTCCGGGGGGGGGGCAGTAAAAATAATCCTAACTCTGGAGATTTAACTCCGTCAACTTAGGGAAGTTCTCCACTATACAATCTGATGGTGATGGGTTGCTAATTATCAGGAACCACTGCCCTGGGCACACGGAGACATATGTTTACCTTCTTGTAATGAGCAAAACCACGACTCATTGTCAAACTAATCAGCCAAATCAGCTTCTCTTCTGTCAGAAAAAGTCTGACTTCATATTTAACCCGAATAAACATGCCATTATGCATTTCCATGACAACCGTCTCTCTTCTGAACACAGGGACGAGCCGGGGATAAGAGGATCCCGGTTCCTCTCACATCAATTTGAAAAGATGGCAAGTTTAACTCTCTTGATTTTTGGAATATTTACAATGTAAATGGCATCATGCATTACTCCCTCCAAATCAGAACTTCTTTTTTTTTTTTTTTTTTTTTGCAAATCTTGTTTGTTAATAAAATCATGTTCCCAAGCTAAAGCAAGTCTTAATGCATGGATAAAAGACATAAAACTTAATTTCTGCATGGTCATTATAACGATCGGGACCCGTTACATAATTTGCAGGGTCCTGTGCAAAGTAAAAATCCAAGACCTCTTATTCTTTTTTTTTTAAATATAATTTACTGTCAAATTGGTTGACATAAAACACCCAGTGCTCATCCCAACAAGTGGGGGCTTCTTATTCAAAAATTAAGTATTTCAAGATGGCCAATGGCAGAGCCTTAAAACTGGGGTGGACCCTACTGGCTGGGGTCCCTCTAAGCGCAGGGCCCTCTGCGACCCCCACGAGGCTCGTCTGGACAACAGTCTAGCTTGTAGAGACCCTACTCCCTTTCCTGATGGAGGCCAAATTCTTGTGAATGAAAGTTCCCAAGTTAAAAAAATAACATCACCAAGATACTCTGCCTGCATTTTGTTCTCTGTAAGTGTGGACACAATGTATTAACTGGAAACATCTGTGGGTTTTCCTGTCTGTAACGCATAAGACATCAATCTACCACACTCTTTACGGTGCTCCGGTGAGCAATTTTCTTAATGCCTCAGTGTCCTCATCTATAAAATGGGGATAATGCATGCACCCTGACCTGTAAAGACTAACTGGGTTAACATGGCAATACACTTAGCACAGTGTTGATAGGACTGTGTGTTATTATTATGATTGTTACTGTAATTACGCTGTCATTTCATTCACAACACAAACTACGGTTAGAACAGGGACCTGATGTAATGGCCGTGACAGAGTCAGCATAGAAAATCTTTTCCCCATCAAGAGTATGTGGGGAGCATAACCTTTCCGTATTTATGTAAGATTTTCCACCTTTCGCTGGAAAAATCACGACACTCGAGACAACACCGCCTCTGGGAGGCCCCCACTCCAGTCCTGGCGACCAGACTTAAATGTGAGGCTTACTGGGTCCTCTCCGCTCACGGCCGCCACACGCAAACGCTGGACCGCCTTGTCTGGCGAGTGGTCCAAGCACAAACGTGGGTCACCGAACGCAACACCCCAAGTGCCATTTGCAGGTACACGGCAGCCATCGTGACACGAGCCAGAAGGATACTGTTTCAGTTACTAGGGATTCTAAACCTTCATACCAGCATCAGCATTAGAACGGAACCACTTCTGGGCTGCCTGGGTGGCTCAGTCGTTAAGCATCAGACTTCATCTCAGGTCACAATCTCACGGTTCGCGAGTTCCAGCCCCGCGTCGGGCTCTGTGCTGACAGCTCGGAGCCTGGAGCCTGCTTCCGATTCTGTGTCTCCCTCTCTCTGCTCATGCTCTGTCTCTCTCTCTGTCTCTCTCTCTCCAAAATAAACAAACATTAAAAAAAAACTGAGCCACTTCCAAATCTTAGGACACATAAGACCAAAGAGAAGTGATAGCCACTCACACAAATTAACGTGCCCCTCTCCTTTCTCACTCTGAAAGGCGTCTTCAAACCACATTATTACATTTAAGAGTCAAAGTGTTAATTCCTCAGCATTCCTGACAACTGGAAAGCACACTGGAGGCCGAAGGTGCGGGAGTGGATGGTTTAACCTCAGCGTCTGTGAAGAATGGTGCCCGCAGAGCCAAGAACATGTCCGGTTTCAGTCAAGATTAATGCAAATTTGGTTAAAAACAAAGGCCACCAGGTAATCCAAGGGTTCCCATGGAAGAACTCAGGAAAAGTAGTCGACACGGCACACCGCAGGTCCGAACACCTCCCTTGTGGCAGGTACTCGTGTGAAATTCAAGATAAAGGTTTAGTCTCATCACTTAACATCAGTGTTTCCCCCCACTGTGAAGGGAATGAAGAGGGGTCCTCTTTTCCACTTACAAAAACAGGGAGCCACATTAATTTGTGTGTATTTCAGGACTCACATAAGGGTGACTCTCCAAAGCCTAGGATTTTCCCTAAGACAGTGGGCCATTTTGGTTATCCTTTTTTTTTAATGTTTATTTTATTTATGTTGAGGGGGGAGGGGCAGAGAGAGGGAGAGAGAGAGAATCCCAAGCAGGCTCTGCACCATCAGGGCTCAGACTTCTATACAGCAAGATCACGACTCAAGCCGAAATCAAGAGTCCAATGCTCAACCGACTGAGCCACGGAGGCGCCCCTGGTCACCCTTTTTATGAGCAGGGCGTTCCACCATACAGAGCCGGGGGTTTCCAGACGTGTGTAGGAGAGCAGGTGTGCGAGGCGAGCCAGTGAGCGCAGACAGCGTCACGGAAGACATTCGAGACGTTAGCTCCGGGAGGACAGGGGTTCCGCAAGAGGACTTGACTGGGTAGCCTGGTCTGACACAGGGACGTGACAGCAGAGTATTGCTTCAAAGCTGGAGACTGTCTGCAGCAGGCTCATGCTGCTGGAAAAGGTTCTTGTGCCGGCCAAGGTCAACCTGGGCCACAAGGCTGCTGTCCTCACCCTCCGTCCCGAAGCAATGCTCGGGATGCGATTAAAGGCCTTCTGGTAGATGTCCCGGTTTTCCTGACTCTGTAAGAACTCAATCTTATCCACGCCTAGAATGAGAGCAAAGAAAAGTCTGTGTCTGTGTGTGTATAAAAAAACAAACAAACCAACCACGAGGCTTGCTGACGATCTTACCAGTGCCCTTAGCTTTCCTCATGAAGAATTAATTGATTTAATTTTGGACTCTGGATGTTCTATAAATACAGTATTGTACACTGTATTCGATGTTTTCATCCTGTTGTTTGGCAGTGTTTTAGGAGGAAGATCACAAAGAATCGTTCTGAGAAATCCATGTTGCATGTGAGATTCATTACGAGTCAGTACTGGCATCTGATAGTCCCTGGAACCTGGGTTGAAAAACTTCCGTTCTGTAAAAACCCAAATCGTGTTGCTTTTCTGTGTCCAAGGGAATCGTCGTGTCTGCTTTCTTCAAGATTCTGATTCCTAAGGAGGAACCTTAGCCACAGCCTGGCAAACCTAAACAGTGCTTAATGATTTAAATTCCAACTCCTGGGGGCGTCTGGGTGGCTCAGTCAGTTGAGCGTCTGACTCTTGATTTTGGCTGAGGTCGTGATCCCAAGGTCATGGGATCAAGCCCCGTGTTGGAGCCTGCTTAAGATACTCTCTCTCTCTCTCTCAGAAAAAAATTACTCTCTCTCAAAAGTAAAAAATCAACCACAAAAAATACAATAAACTCCGACTCCTTTTACTAGAGAGTGACAGAGCAATTCAAGCCGGAAATCAAGTTGCTGTGAGATACATCTGTATCAGTTCCCCGGGCCTGCTGTAACAAAGCGCCATGAACTGGGTGGTGAAAACAACAGACAGTGATCGTCTCCCAGTTCTGGAGGCTGGAAGTCAGAAATCCAGGCGACAGCGGGGCTGTGCTCCCTTGGAAGTTTTAGGGGACGCCTCACTGACCCCCTCCAAGCCGTTGGTGGTTTGCTGGTGGTCCTTAGCTTACAGCGCGTTGACCTGCTCTCTGCCTGTCACGAGGTGTTCTCACGGTACCTCTGACTCCGCACGACCATCTTCTTATAAGGACACCGGCCGTCCTGGATGGTGCCTACCCCACTTCAGTGTGACCTCATCCCAACTGATGGCATCTGCAACAACCCTATTTCCAAGGAAGTTCCCAGCCTGAGGTCCTGAGGGTTAAGACTTAAGGGAGAGGGGAACAGTTCGACCCATCACAACACTCTATTAAAATTTTTTAGACCAAAAGGCGAAATTGGGGCACCCGGATGGCTCCGCGGGTGAAGGGTCCGACTTCGGCTCAGGTCATGATCTCGCGGTCCGTGAGTTTGAGCCCCGCATCGGGCTCTGTGCTGACAGCCCGGAGCCTAGAGCCTGCTTGGGATTCTGTGTCTCCCTCTCTTTCTGCCCCTCCCCCGTTCATGCTCTGTCTCTCTCTCAAAAATAAATAAACATTAAAAAAAAAAGGTGAAATCTTACTGCAGTTTTAGTAATCTTAAAATATTCAGATATTGGAAAATTTTGCACCACAAGATTTTTTTTTTTGCATCATAACTAATATACAACTGAATTTTAATTTCTTACATGCCAACAACAATGTATTGTTGGCTTATCAATAGTTAATATTATATTTTCAAATAATACTTCTCACTACCTAGATTTGTATTTCCAAAGGTTATTATAAAAACCACTGAGAAATAACTAATGGGAAGAATCTTGTGATATAGATTACTACAATCAGTAAAATCCAGATTAGAATGATGTAGATCGAATATGGTTATTAATTTTTATAATAAATCATAAAAAATCAGATAACATGTCAACTGTGCTCTTTTTCATTACTCAGTTTGTAGTAATCTGATGTGGTGTGAGACTAAACTTTCAGGAAATCATTTCACAAAAGGCATGATATTTCTCCCACACATGTGTGAGAACACACATAGCATACTCTGGGGTTTGGCTTTTGGAGGGAGGTAAGTGAGAATCATGTGTTAATAGCAGAAACCATCCCATTAACTTCATTAGACATCATGATTAAACTTTCTCCGTCCATTGGAGGATAGAGAAAGGTGTGTATACTTCAAAAGCTAATCAGTCTGGAAGCTACGGGGCGTAGGGTGCACCTCATTTCTTCCGGTGCAAGGGAGGCAAGAAAGAACAGCCTATGAGCTTCCTCAAGAGCAAATACTCCAATGGCTCTGTTCCAGGAACAACTCACACGGTAGTTGTAAATCGATTCCCTTGCGAAGTCCTTGGGCACCCAAATAGATCTCTTGTGACAGTTACTGGTTGGCTAAACTTCGGTCACACGCAGAAACTTAGTGGCAAAAGGAGCTGGGAAATGAAGCCTGTAGCTTTCCAGGTATGGTAGATTAGGAAGGGGAGCTAGGATGTGGGGATGTGGGTCTTGAGTGAACCCAATAAGTTTACATAATTTACCACCATCAGTGGAATCACCAACAGCGATGCTCTGCACTTCTTGGGAACAGACTTAACACTGAGTTTGTGTGTGTGTGTGTGTGTGTGTGTGTGTGTGTGTGTGTGATGTTTCACACTGTGATTTATAAATGCCTTAGAAACTGGAGTAGCTGGCCCATAGGTATAAAGTCCTGTCCCTGGGAAGGGAGGTAAGATGGTTCTTGAGTCCTGTGGCCAGAGATGACGAAGTGACCCTGTCAGTGAGTACAGGACAAGATGATAAAATCACACAGAATGATGGCCATATAAAGTCTGGAGAGAGAATCTGGACAGCTCTTTCTATGCCTGCTTTCTTAGGCTTCGTGCACTTCTCATGTCAGTAATTTTTATTTCCTGTGTCTGTTTCATTCATGTTTATTGTATCAATCGAAAACAAAAACAAAACCTAAAATAAAGTCTGTCCACTATACTTGGAGGGGGAAGGACAAAAAACCAGACTGGGGCTCATGACACACTGATTCTGTAGCGAGTCGAGGGAGTGAGGAGTCTGTGAGAGGGAGGGCTGTGGGGGCTCCGGGGGCCTTCGGGTCTTCAATTATTCAAAAAGACCATTGGGTAAGGTAGTTGCAAAGGAAGGCTATTTTTGGGTCATTTGTCTATTAGTGAGTGTTCTGTTAGCGAGGTCGTCCGTGTTCTTGGCTCCTGCCTGGAAGGTGGCCAG
Source organism: Prionailurus viverrinus (assembly GCF_022837055.1). Lineage (NCBI taxonomy): Eukaryota > Metazoa > Chordata > Mammalia > Carnivora > Felidae > Prionailurus > Prionailurus viverrinus. Next base: position 62,708,632 of record NC_062577.1, read on the forward strand.
AGACCTTGTAGTTTTCAGGTCCTCCCAGTAGGACAGAAAGGGCAATATGCTGGACCGGGCAGGACCTCCAGGCTGTGCAGTTTCAGTAGGGTCATCTGAGGTGTTTGGGTTGTGATCTCTGACGTTCAGCCTGCTCTGATGCTCAGTTGGGGTTTCCTGTCTGCTTGTGCCCAGAGCCCTGGCACCGGAGCAATGCAGAAGGGGAGGGGATTCATGCCCCAAGATAGAGACGGAATTCCTCTGTCCTGCCCCATCGCCCTTGACTTTGAATCTGCACCCCCTGAACTGGCTCTGCAGTAACACGAATGTCAAGTATGTAACCCACACTGGCTTCTCTGTTGGGGAACAATCCTGTTTCCTTTCTTGATAAAGCTTAGAATCCTGGTGCCATGATGCAGTTGTGAAGCACTATTTGCATGGGTGACTGTCCCCTTCACCCCTCTGTTGTGTCCGAGTCCAGGCTGTATCTGTCAAAGCCCTCAGTGACAGGAGATACGTTCATTCCCTAAAACAGAAGAGATGACTTTCTTCCTTTAGGCTCAGTTTTTACGTCCCCTGTTTTCTAAGAATGGCCACACAGTGTTTCAGGGACAGGGAAACACAACCGGCTGCCCCTGATTTGCCAGTTTGCAAACATTTTCTCACAGAGTTGGGATACCAGCAGGCACAGGAGACTTTTATAACTATCCCTGAGGGGTCTCCCTTTTCTGGAAAGATCCTGCCGCCTTTACCCCGGAGCCCTGACTCCTGGCCTAATGGGCTGAGTCTGGGAAGTCATTCACATATCAGCTGTGATGTGCCCACTACTGTGGGTATAAACCCAGAAGAGTAGGTCTTGAGACCATCGCATCCGCGTCACCAGAGCCCTGGGACATTGGCCTCCCTCATCCTCTCCGTGGACCCATCTTTGAGACTCAATTGCAGACACAGCAGTGACTAGACACGAATGGCTGTTGCCGTGTTGCCGGGTATTTGCCAACTTTGGCATTTTTGCCCGGGGAGGGAGAGGCTGCCCGAGGCTGGGCCTGGGGTCTGGTCTGAGGGAACTGGTTGCTCAGAGCCAATGCAGGCAACTGGCAGCTTGTGGGGGGGAGGCTAAGGGGCGGGGCAGGATATGTGGTTTCCTAATTTATACAGAGAAGTGAGAAAAGAGATCTTGGAGTGTTCCAAGTTGTGTAACTTCTTCTTTTTGTTTATTTATCTACTTATTAAACAATGTTAAGTGTATTGATTTTGAAAGAGAGAGAGAGAGGGTGGGGAGGGGCCGAGAGAGAGAGAAGGGGACAGAGGATCCGAAGCAGGCTCAGCGGAGAGCCCAATGTGGGGCTTGAACTCATGAACCATTATATCCTGGCCTAAGCCGAAGTCTGAGGCTTAACTGACTGAGCCACCCAGGCGCCCCAAGTTTATTTATTTATTTTGAGAGGGAGAGAGAGCAATCGCAAACAGGAGGGGAGCAGAGAGAGAGAGAGAGAGAGAGAGAGAGAGAGAGAGAATCCCAAGCAGGCTCCGCACTGTCAGCACAGAGCCCGACTCAGTGCTTGAACTCATGAACCGTGAGATCACGACTTGCACCTAAACCAAGAGTTGGATGCTTAACCGACTGAGCCACCCAGGGACTCCCAAGTAACGTAACTTCTCTCCTCTACTTTTGTCTCCCACACACGTGGGCAGGAAAGCCTTTGTGTCCCCCATCGAGCTGGGTGATTCCTTTGTCACCCCTGAGGCACAGCCAGAGAAGCCGCCATGTCCTTCACAGTGGTGGGTCAGGTCCTGTACTAATCTGTCCGTGGCGCAATCTCTGGGCCTAGAGCATCCCAGAGCAAGAAAATGAATCCTTCTCTCTGAAGAAAGGGCTGAAGCGTGTAGTGTTTCAGTGGGTGATTCTGATACGTATTTCGAGATCCCACAGAGCTTCCCTGGTCCAGAGTGCCTGTGTTCGGGCTGGGAGTCTCCCGCAGGGATCACCGAGCTCCTGGTAGACGGGCCACCCCTGGTGCAGAGGAATCTGAAGAAGGGACGCTCTGTGGGACAGGGACAAGCCTTGTTCCGGGGCAGGAGCAGATTGCTCGAGGGTGGGTAGTCTTGGATCAGAACCAGTCCTTGGTGGGAGACATGGGAGCTGTGAACGTGGGGGGCTTCGTGTTATCACCAGTTGAGATTGGCAGCGTCTGCGATGGCAGGACCTTCAGTCCTAACATCCTGGCCGGGAGGATGCCAGGGTATGAGCTGCCTGGTTGGCATGTTTTGAGTCCCCACCATGGCTCTGAGGTCCTTCCTGCTCCGCTCAGAGCACAGGGTGCTGAAGGGCAAACTCTCAGAGATGAAACCTCCCTCCCCTCACGTGTCAGTGGTTGTGTCCCCCACAGCCTGGGTCCCACACATCAGAACGTTGCCTCAGCCCTGCCGGGGCTGCCTGCCTTCTCTCCTCAATGTGCCATCCGTCGCCTGAAGTGAGTGCTGAAGGGTTAGCGAGCGGTCCACTGGAGCGGTCATCACTGGGGATCACAGCCGAGGAAGCTTTTTGAGCTTCAAGGTACCTTAGGGACCACATAAAAATGGTGGTTTCCTTTTCTTCCTTTCTTTCCTTCCTTCTTTCCTTCTTTCTTTTGAAAAACTTGGTACCAAGTAAGACCTTCTGGAACATACCACCCAAAAAGCAGGTGGAAACAATGCACCCGTTCGTCAAGCTGTTTAGATCTTCGTTGGTTTGTGAACGTGTTAGCTGCTTGCGGAATCCCTGACTCGTGCCCAGAGCCCCTGGTTCCCAGAAGCACAAAGTGAAAAGTGACGCTTTCCTTCACTGCACAGAGTGTGAAGACTGAGGAGCAAAAGCCACCATCCTGAAAGGAAGAGCCCAGCTCAGTGGAAAGGAAACGCAGGTCTTCTGATGCGCTGCTGGAGGGGATTCATTTTGGCTTCTTCCAGCCCCTTTCTTCGGTAACTGAGCCCCCATCCCACGTCCAGGTGGTTTCTGGCAACCGCGTTTTTATAGGGCTCTGAAATCACCAACCACCGTTGATGAGGACCAATGGGGACCGTACCTAATCTGGACTCGGTGTGTTCATTCTCTGTTTATATTTTTGAATCTGGACCAAGAGCTTAGTCTTCAGTTTGAGCAGAGTTGAAGGAAACAGAGAAAGTCAGAATTGCTTGGGTTCCTGGTTCTAGTTCCTCATGAGGCAAAATCCTTTCAGATTATGCTACCCGCTGCTTGCTGGAAAAGTCTTTTGCAAAGACCCTACACAATATTTCTTCTGCCCTAGTTTCTACCCTCAAGAGACTTAAATGAGCAGCTTTTGGTGAACAGCTGTTGCCGATTTTCAGTCGTCCAACCATTTGTTTTCTGTGTAGAGTGTCTACATCATCAGACTTTGGCTTACAAGTTTGGTTCCATCTTAAAGACGGGAGACTCCATATAAAACATTTCAGAAGATTTTCCATCTCTTTGTGAATATCTCTCAACCGATATTTCTGCTGTAATATATCATGAGGAAGATTTCTATTCTTTCAAATTTTTATCCTAAAAAGTAACAGGGATTATAGGGGAAATATAGCTTAGGGCATACCATTAAAAACTTCTGCAACAGGGGCTCATGGGTGGCTTAGTTGGTTAAGCCTCCGACTCTTGGTTTCGGCTCAGGTCATGATCTCACGGTTTGTGAGTTTGAGCCCTGTGTTGGGCTCTGTGCTTGGGATTCTCTCTCTCCTTCTCCCTCTCTCTCAAAATAAATGAAATAAACCTAAACAAACAAACAAACCCATAAAACCAAAAAAAAAACCCCAAAAACTTCTGCAACGATGGGATTGGTTCAATGACACAAACAGTAGCTATTCTAATAAAACTACTTTCATGACTAAATTAAGATAAAACAATCCAAATTTTTGCCTTTACCTTAAAAAAAAAAGGGACCAGGTAAGTCTCACCTGATGGAAAGATGTATAAGTAAAGATTGAGTGACAGAGAAAAGGCAAACACACCAAGAGGGTCTTTCCAAGACAGAAGCATGTGGCTGGGTGGACTGAGAGGAGAAACACGTGACTCCATGTTCCTCCAGGTTGCTGTACTCCCCATGTTGGTGTCCACCGTGGTGGCTGCTGTTACTTGGTGGTGGAGAATAGCAATCGGCCACCGATACTCCCTCACTTATCTGTCACACCTGAATTGGTTCACATTGCGGAAACAAGCGTTGTCATTGAACAGAATGAACCAATGGCCAACGGTGGTGGTGCTACAAGTTGCCTATCTGATGGGCAGAGGAGCTGGCACGCTGGTGGGAAGGGGGTGCTAGGGGCCTTATGTTGAAGCTACATTTGAATGGCAAGTATATTTTATATATTTTTTTACTTGACTTGGTTCACCCCTTCCAAAGTTGGCTCTGGCTTTGTTCATTACATAAGAAAATGGCAGGGCAGGAAGGGCACTGCTCAGGGATGGCCCGAAGCATTCGCAAGCTGACGGAGAGACTCCTTAAGGAGGGTGCTTGGCCGCATGGGCTAAGCTTCAGAAGCATCAACAGCAACTTCAGTTCAGAAATCTGCTTGGGGTGTTTATAAAGTTGAAAGAGATGTGAGCACCCAAGAAAGACCTTCTCCAAGCGTATTTCACACGCCTGAACAATTCTCGAGGAGGAGACATTCCTGCCCAGAATGTGTCGCTAGCTGAGAGCCTGCAGGGGGTGTCAGAAATGGGATATCAAAGCCGTAAGGCTCAAAGGGATGGGCAGGAATCAAGAGGGTTTGATTACGCACAAAGGAGAAGAAGGATACATCAAATAGACATGGTGACAGGCTTTGCCAATATGGCTGATGACTGAACTGTCAAGAGGGCAGCAATGGCCCCAGTCCTGATCTCTGGGTGTGCAGGGTAAATCCCTGTATCTCAAATTAGTCTTTCAAGAGATTCTTCCCAATGAGTTTATAGGTTATAGACTCAGGACAATGAACCTTAATTTACTGGCATCTCGTGAAGTCTCAACCAAGATGTTCTTCAACTATTCTCATTCTCTCAGACATTATGGAGTTTCTGGTACTGCCTTTGGCCAACACTGAGTGCTGGGTCTGCAGAGCATTATTTTGTCTGGGATAGCGGATTTAGTAGCTGTGGTTTTGGTTTGTTTTCTACATTTTACAGGGGGGGAGTGCATGCTGTGTTAATTGTGTGCGTCCCATTAAACTCTTCGAATTCTTTAAAGGAAGGGCTCTTCCAACTTTGCAGGAGTTGAAAGAGCCACACTCCTTTCGAGGAAGAGGCCTGAGCCGCTGCTGCTGAAGGAACGTGACTCTGCACAGATTATGTAGTGTGACTGGCTACTGCAAATAGATTTAGAAATTGGGGCTGGGTGGGGGGCAGAATTCCTCCGGAGTTTCAACTCACAAGAGTGAGACAATTTGACTTTGGACTTTAACTAATTTGTACTTTACTTATAGGGGAATTTAATTTTTGGAATTTAATCTCTCCCTGGAGATGTAATAATGAAGATTGACTTAAAATTTAGATGGATGCACCTACCTGCTGTTGGCATTTATTACGGAAATACTCTGATGTTGTCATTTAATCTCGTCACAGAACTTTGGTGGAACTATAGTTGGACAATATGAATAGAAGCAATTTGGATTGGGAAGAGTAAGGAGTTAGTTTTAGATTTGGCGTTAGCCTGGCCTGATATAGTTAATGTAATTAACCTACTGTTTGGACCCATTTCAGTTTCTGGAACACAGGCTACATTGGCCACTGGCAGTCATAGGAGAGTTCGTAAAGGAGCACTGAGGACAGCCACATGTCTGGTTGGTCACAGGTGTATTGGTTGAGCCCTATGGATGAAAAGAACGTATATGGGGATGCAGTGTTTCCTTCCCATTCCTTGTGTGATGGAAGCAGCCTCAGAGAAACGTTCCTGGCCTCACTTCCCTTCCACGCGGTTCCCCCGGGGGAGAAGTAGGGTGTTCCGCAGCTGGCTGGTGGACGCTCTGCGCGCCTCTTCCAGACATCACACCGGGAGTCCGAAGTCAGCCCTGGTGGGAACATTTACGGCACGGAAACCAGCAAACACTATGATCGGGAGTTTTCGTGCCAGAGAACTGGCTCTCCGGGACTCCAGCCTCATCCACCTGGAAGGAACGACTTGCCCATTGATGACGTTGGGATGGGGAACCGAGCATGTGCATGGCCATCCCTTTCTGTCCCCTTCTTCGTGTGTGGATGTGTGTGTGTGTATTTGGGGACCTGCCTGTCTGCAGATAGCACGTGTTTGAGTCTGCTCTCCGCTTTGGGGTGACTTTGACGGTACGTGCCCTGCACCCACGGGGGGGGACATCTGTCTGCTCCAGAACTCACCGCGGCTGCGTGAGTGAAGCTGTCTACATCTGAGGGTCAGGATGAAGCCATCTTAACCAGCACAGCCCCTTTAGCCTCAAAGCCAACGTCTTGACCTCTGTCTGACATCTTGATTTCTCTCAATTGGTTCGAAACTCAGCTAGAAAGGAGAGCAGCACAACTTATTAGCTTCCTTACACCTCGACACTTACGTTTTCTCTCTTTTCTTGTTTGGAAGTTGTACCTATATTTAGTCTTCTAATTGTAACTCACAAATATCCCTCTTTAGGGCTATACCCAGCCAGTTAAGTGTCCGACTCTTGATCTTGGCTCAAGTCACGATCTCATGGTTTGTGAGATGAGCCCCACACTGGGCTCTGCACTGACAGCACGGAGCCTGCCTGAGATGCTCTCTCGCCCTCTCTCTCTGCTCCTTCCCGGCTTGTGTACTCTCTCTCTCCAAATAAATAAACATTTAAAAAAAATATTCCTTTTTTTAAAAACGCGTATTTTTTGTCTTGAGAAAGGACTGCACCAGGAATGGAAATCTGTGTCAGATTTTTTAAAAAACTCAAACAATTGAAAAAAAAAAACAAACTCAACAATTGAAAGAAAGCTTTGTCCTCTGACCCAGATGAAAGCATAATAATGAAATTATGTTGCATGTTTCTTACATATTTTTTTTAATGAGTAGAACTTAAAAAAAACTTTTACTTTGCAATAATTTTAGATGTGTAGATGTTACAAAAATAATGCAGAGTTCCTATAAGCCCTTCACCCAATTTCCCCTAATTTTAACATTTTGCGTCACCACTGGTGCATTTGTTAAAACTCAAAGACAAGGGTTGGCATATTGCTCGTAACCGAACTCTAGTCTCCATTCAGATTTCTCTAGTTTTTACACTAATGTATGTTTTCTGTTCAAGGATTCAGGCCAGGAGACCACACTCCACTGTCATCTCTCTTTGGCCTCCTCTGGTCCGTGACAGTTTCTCAGGCTTTCCTCATGTCTCATGACCTTGACAGGCTTGAGGAGTACCGGTCAGGTCTTTTATAGAAGGTCGCTCTATTCGAATATGTCCGAGGCTTCTCTCCTTGTTAGACCGGAGTTGTGATGATGAATGAGATAGGATGAATTATTCATTAGAAATACTTTCTCAACTCAGTAGACATATAGATATTGATGTACATTATATCCTATTGTTTGTGATTTTAAAAGCCGAGTCCGAGATACCATTTACGTAGCTTTTGTAACTTGCCTTTTTCATTCAACATTGTTTTAAGCTCCATCGTTTTTGAAATAACAGGCATTTTCCCCACTATAATGTGATATATGCATTCCTGAAAATCCTCGTGTTCTGCATAATTGTGCACTAAAAATAGCAGGGCTTGTGGGATAATTAGACCCATACATAATTAGGGGCGGACCACTCGAAACGTGCACACCAACACCAACACGCCAGAGCACTAACACACGGACAGTAATGATCTTGTGAATCATGGGCACAGGACGGGCTCACAGTCCCACCACCCCACACTCCTGCAGCCTGCAGCTCAGGGCTCCTAAGACCTTCGGGGAGTGTGTATCTGGGGGTTGCCACCTTCAGGACGTGTTGGTTTTATAAAACTCTTAATCTGATCCCTGGCACAGCTTCATTATCAAAACTATTTGGAACGTAGGGAGAAATCTCTTGGTAGCTCCTGGCAACATCATGGGGTGGTTTCAAGCTGGGGATGCAGAGCGGTTTTTGAAGCCTTATAAGCCATCGACTGCCTGCGCCGGTAACCCTGAGCCAGGCCTTTCTGGCTTTTCGTTAAGGTCTTCACGTATTACTAAGAATTTTTCTTGCATTGTGTGGAAGTGTGGTCGTTACTCGGAAGCCAAGCCGAGAACTTGCCATCAGCGTTTGCCTACAATACTTACACCTGTGGGTAAACCCCTCTCATCTCGAGGTTCCCGACTTTATCGATAAGTGACCTTCCTTACCTACCTGGTAAAGCTACTGGGAACCCTGCAAGCAAGGCACCAGGCTGTTTTCCCAAGAGGTTCTCTTGGTTTCATAAAGTCAACCTTGGTTCCGTAAAGCTATCTGGTCCTATCTGAGGCTGTACAGATTATTCTCAAGTCAAAGCCTTGAGAAAACCAGTCAAAGCCTTGGTATACAACCGACGTTTCCAAGTGTGTCCTGTCACAAGGAGAAGGGATTTTTATCGAACTTGCATAAATAACCATATTGCCATGAAAATAACAATATACACCGAGAGTTTCCAAATTCTGGAGGGATCAGGCAGGGGGAAAATGACAAACGTTTCATCTTTATCCACAGAGGTATATTTTAGAAAACTGCGGATAGATTCAGAAGAAAAGGTTTTCTGAAACCTAGAAAAACAAACATAAAAGACCCAGCAGGGCTCTAAATTTTACAACCATAAAAATTATAATCACACTTAGCAGCTCATTTAGTCCCAGGTGATGAATTCTTACTCTGACTTTTTTGGTTAGAAGTTGTATGAAGCCCTCAGTTTCTCCATTAGAGTTGCGCAATTCTTCCCCAGTTCAGTGCTGTGATTGGAAAGTTATCAGAAACCTGTGCTTGTGAGTGTCCTTTCCATGAAAAGCCATGAAGATGACTTTTGCAAAAACATCAGCATAAAACAGTAACTTCTATAAATGAGAAAAAGTGTTTAAAAAAGACCATGGTTAAACATCTGTTGGAAATTCATTATTGATTGTTTCAGTGGCACGCAGCATTTTAAGATAATACCTGGGGGGGCGCCGGGGTGGCTCAGTCGGTTAAGCATCTGACTTCGGCTCAGGTCATGATCTCATGGTACACGAGTTCGAGCCCCGCCTTGGGCTCTATGCTGGCAGCTCGGAGCCTGGAGCCTGCTTCGGATTCTGTGTCTCCCTCTCTCTCTGCTCCTCCTCTACTCACACTCTGTGTCTCTCTCTCTCTCAAAAGTAAATAAACATTAAAAAAAATTTTAAAAAGCTAATACCGGGAATTATGATTGATAGCTTTACACCAGGACATATCAGGATTTTGCACATTTCCTGAAAATTCTGGAACCACTTATATTCACAACGTATACCCACACAAATGTAAACTAAGGTTTTACATCACTTATGTGATCATGCTTTTCAAGTAATTTAACATCAAATCAGGCTAACACGTTTAAAGTTGTTTTTTTTTTTTTTTTTTTGAGGAGGGAGAACAAATCTTTTGAGGTGTTCCAGGGACTTTCTGGAAAATTACACCCAGATAAAAAAATTTCACTTAGCATTTGACTTGGGAAGTTTGTTAAACACATCAAAAGGTTTGGATGCTTGACGAAATGGCATCACAGGCAATTATGAAACAATATTTAATTATCTATGTCATCAAAATCTTTTAAAAGCAAATACAGAAGTGAGCTAAGCAAAACTCACTTCTTAATATTAAGATTCAGTTAAGTCATCAAAGACTTGATAAAGACAACACAAAGCACAGGACATGGTTTTAGTAAAGAAAATATTTACTTTCTTGACCAGTTACTTAAAAGGCAAAAGAACTTCTGTCACATCTTCTCAAGTGCAGACCCATAGTCCAAGGACACTTTTTCCTTTTAGCACATGAAAGAAACTTACATAAACAACCTATTGATATTAATATGTATTTTGAAAGACCCAACAGCAATTCAATTTCTAGCCAACTTGACTATATACGGTAATATTCTCTCTCTCTGCCCAAATATACATTTAGTTTGTCCTCCATTATTTTCCTTCCCATTCTGAAATTACCAATTTCACTTCAGGACAGATCTACTTTTTTTTTTTTCCTTAACAAAAAATGCATCTCCATGCCTCAAAACTTTCATATCCAAAAACGTATCCCACTTTCCTTGGGTACAGAGTTGTGTCCCCGTATTGTATCTAGCAATTTAAACTACACGGATTAATTTGAATTCATTAACCCTTAGAACCTTTAATATCTAGTCAAAACTAAGAGGTAAGCACTTGTGAACTGTTCCACTAGCATTCCCCAGGTTGGTGACTTCATGAGTATGTTTCAATATGGCACAGTTGACACGTTTACCAACAGACCCAAAACCTTTAGTTTCTACGTAACAGAAGCCAAAGGTAGATAAGCCTATGTCCAGTCATCACCGTTTCCAGTATTTTATCTTCTTTGGAAATGATCTAGATATTTAATAAATATCCATCACTTAACTTAGCAAAACTCTAAGGTTTCAAGTTACCCCAAAGATTTGGGAAACATAATTTTGGCTGAAAAGTTCATCTATAAACTCTTATCACACTTACGTATATCTGAATTATTCGCGCTCAACAATTCCATTTAGACTATGCGTGCAGCCATCATGAGACACTCTGCCATGATCCCAAGCTCTTTTCCTGGCTGACAAATTTTCTAAGAGATAGCATGCATGTATTTGACTAGTGGACGTAGGTGGGATAAATGTTGTATGTCTGCGTTAGATTCAGTGTCGATAACTCTGAAGCCATGTATATTTTATTTTTTAGTTAAAAATCCTTACAGTTTATTTACTTATTTTGAGGGAGGGAGAAAGAGCATGAGCAGGGAAGGGGAGGAAAGAGGGAGAGAGAGAATCCCAAGCAGGCTCTGCACTGTTTGCGCGGAGCACGATGTGGGGCTCAAACTCACACAAGGTGAAATCGTGACCTGAGTTGAAACCAAGAGTTGGGCGCTCAACTGACTGAACCACCCAGGTACCCCGAAGACATGTATCTTTTAATTAAACTAACAAAACACAAACTAGCTTGTATATACTAAAGATTACCCCAGATCACATGAACTTGGAAAACACGCGTGTTAGCTTCTATGTTTCTGAGTTTTAGGAATGATTATTTCATAAGCACTTATTTTTAAGCCAATTAAATAGGGATGTTTACAAATTAATCTTCACAATACCCTCTGGAGGTAGAAGAAAATACCATCTCTCTGTGCGTGTACAAACACAGGCATACATAAACATACAGGCAGACACAGAGATCTTAGAGCCTTCATTCTAAGATTGTAGCCATGAATAAGGTACAGCAATGTAAAAGTCACTAATTTATAACGTTAATTTATTTTTGAGACAGAGAGAGACAGAGAATGAATGGGGGGAGGGTCAGAGAGAGCGGGAGACACAGAATCGGAAGCGGGCTCCAGGCTCCGAGCTGTCAGCACAGAGCCCGACGTGGGGCTCGAACCCGTGAACCACGAGATCATGACCTGAGCCGAAGTTGGACACTTAACCGACTGAGCCACCCAGACCCCCCTGAAAGTCACTAATTTATAAATAACAGTTGAATTCAAATTGTATCTCTGTCAGACAGAACAAGTTAAGGTTACTTGCTCCAATGGCTAAAGCTGTAAAGTATTAGTATTTACTAATTAGTATTTACCAATACTTATGGAGCAGACATTTAAGATGTGTATTTGTCCTTGACAGGTGATTGTATGGGGGCTATGGGCTAGTGTTTGGCAGGTGGACCTTTACAGCAGTTTGTGATTTAAAAAGCTACCCACCCCCCTTCAGTCTCAGGTGATTGTGGACTGTGTTTTAGTTGTCTCCTGGGGTGTTTACAGTTTAAAGACATGGCAAGATTTACATTTTGCAGGGACAGAGAAAGAAGGTGAATTTTCTCCTAGGGGTCTTGAAGCATATTGGTCTGTTACAGAAGTCTAGGATAATTACTATTTCAATTTTTTCTGCCTTTTTTTGAAATACGGAACAATTGACTTCCAATATTTGGATTTTTTCTTTTTCGGTGCAAGATCTGCAAATGTCTGAAGGCGAACAGGAAAGCGTCTGAGTGGACGCTGAGTAGCTCTCAGAGTTACGCTTTTGCCTCTCCGAAGACTCAAGTGACAAATGGAGAATCGTCGGTTTTAACTCTCTTTTTGTCTTGCATTCTTGCAAGCTATCGTCAAAGACTTGGGTCGCTGCTTCCACTCTCATGCTTAGAAGGGGACTGGTCCATCAGACCACTCTATTTTGAATGTGTCTTTTTAGATCAGGGAGAAAATTTCCCCTGAAATTAAGGGGGGAAATTAAAAGATTTCCGTGGTCTGGAGCTTTAGGGTATAGCGCCTATGCCTTTGAAAGGTCTGTATGAAGCATTCAACAAAAGCCTTTGGATGCTCTCCATTCTGAGAGCACAAGTCAACCTTGTACAAATTCACCATAAAGGGGAAAGACTCTGCTATTGCTTCTATCAGCCCCCAGTTCGTCCATTCCCCTATCATTTCTTTGTAGGAGGGCCTGGGAGAAATTCTGGCTACCTCTTGTCTCTGCGAGAGGGGTTTTTCCCAGGGGGCCCTTTGGCCTGTCTGTTAACTGCACTACAGTCATGGGTGGGAGAATATCCCTCTGCCGTCAGTCAAGGTCCTTATGAATGGAGCGGTGATTGGCCACTCATCTTCTGATTCCTCCATAAATGTGTCAGGGCCTTCTGAAAATGGAAGTTAAAGGGTGTTATAACTTGGAAAATCTGTTGGTATCCAAGGGAAGTGAATTCTTTGTCGCTGTGTATGTGTGTGTGTGTGTGTGTGTGTGTGTGCCTGGCAGGGGGCAGGGTGTGTGTGACCAGGATGTATCCACAAAGGACGTCACATGGAAAGACTCAAAGCTGTGACTGATTATGGAACTCGTGAAGCACCTGTCCCAGGTGCGCCTGGGCTTCCGCCTTCACTTGAGCAGCCCGTATACCCTGGGCCTCAAGAACAGGCTGGAGTGTTCTCTGTGAATCTTCTAGGGAAAGGATGGCTAAACCAGGTGGCTGGGTGTTCAGGGGATTTTCTGGGGAAAGTGGAGGAGTTTGGGGAGTTGGAATTTGCGAAGGAGGTGAGGCCGGACTTTAGGAAGGGGAACTGACGTTAAATGTGGACTTTCATCTTTGTTCTAAGTCTAATTTGTGTTCTTTCGTCTTGTTAAGGGGGTCCCTAAGAGTAGCTGTTATTCTCGTTTGTATCCACTTTTTCACGTGGTCTTTCCATAAGAGGCAATAAGGCTGAGAACTCTCCGGAAAAAAAATTAGTTTCTTCAAATACAGACATTTTCTAATTCAGAGGATACTTTGGCCATTGACTTGTCGGATCTTATATTGATCTCAATAGTGACTCAAACCAGTTAGCCTTTTCATGGCTCGACCAAGGATGCCAAAGAGCTGCACTAAAAAAAAATGCACCAAAAAAGGGCGCAAAAGACACCGCCCTCACAAGATTCAGAAAGTTCGCTCCCAGCGTTAGCCTGGGAAAGCAAAACCCTTTGTTGTCATAGGCAGTCAGTGGAAATGGCGTCTCCAGTTTCTCATGAGAACATGAGGGGCCTCGGTCACAGACTTGCATATCTGTGGCACCAGCAGGTGCCACTGAAAGGGGGCTTTTCCGGCACTAACGAGACAACAAAGGTCGAGATGACCAAGGCCCCTCATGGATTGGAGCCCTTGTGACAAGTGCCCCTGTGAGCTGGCATGGTAGGTAGGACAAGAGAGTGTTGCTTGTGGACTGCACGTCTCAGAATCCCAGTCTGTTCGACTGGCTGCTAGATGCAGACTGGCAGGTGCACCTTCCAGCTGGTGGAAACCGGAGGGATTATTTTCACTGGTCACAAAGCCAAGCTCTAAGGACATAGAACAAGATGAAAGGAAAACCTCGTCTGGTTTGCACACAAAATTTGCCTCAGCAGACGCCAGTCCGGTGAGAACCGTGAAGTCAGCAGTCTGGGAGGCTGGCTCGAACAGCAGACTTAGGGGGCCTATGCCTATGGTTCTACCCTGTGGTTTCCCTCCTTACGACAAATGACACAAAAGACGGAGAAAAAGGAAAACAGTGACCATCTGAGGGAGGAAAGGGGTCAGTGGCAAACAGGGGTACTCATAACAAATCTTTACAATAGTTGCTCTCTCCAGGGAACTAGTCCACACAAGTATTTTCTTCTGCTAATCTAAATTTAGAAAAGGAAAGAACTCTCTTCACTCTCACTCCCAACAGACGCTGTGGGCAGAGGCCCAGGAGATTGATATGGTTAAGAATTCTTACTTTCTGGGGCACTTGGGTGGCTCAGTCAGTCGAGCAACCGACTTCGGCTCAGATCCTGATCTCACGGTTTGTGAGCTCGTGCCCCACGTTGGGATCTGTGCTGACACCTTGGAGCCTGGAGCCTGCTTTGCATTGTGTCTCCCTTACTCTCTGCCCCTCTCTGGTTCGTGCTGTGTCTTTCTTTCTCTCTCAAAAGTAAATAAACATTAAAAATATTAAAAAAAACAAAAAGAAGAATTCTTACTTTCTGCCAGCTCCCATCGGGGGCCCCAGGATTTCTCAGCTGCACCATCTGGGAGCGACAGTGAGAGCCCCACACTGGGCACCAAAACTGTAGGGGAGGAGAACTTTTCCCTTCTTCCCTTCTAGGTTCTTTGGCTGGCCTGATAATTAAATTGACGTAAGACAGGTTAACAGGAGGAAAACAAATTTCGTTTCATATGATGGGAGCCTATAAAAATGGGACATCCAAAGAAGAGACCAAGCAGGCAGCTTTTATGCTTTTTAGCCGAGGAAACAAAACATTTGTGAGGAGTTGATGAGACAGAGGGATTTGGACTTTGGGTAGCAGGTTAGTGAAGAAGTAACAAGGTTTGTTTATATAGCCTTCTTGGTCCTACGTTTCCTACCTCTGGTGTTAAGGATGCCTTCTACTTCCCTGGTGTGGAGAGGGCACCTTCCACATGGGAGATTTATTTCCCGCTTCCAGAGGGACAGAGGAGGGTCGGGGTGTCCTTCCTGCACTATTTCTTACGTAACTTTGATTCAAAAGAATTGATGTGTCAAAGTGGCGTATTTTGGGGTGGCCTGTTCTGCCCCCCCTTCGGTAGCAAGTAGCTCAAAGAGTTGTCACAAGAATCAAATAGGATCATGGCTAGAGAGCACTTAGTGTAGCACCTGGCACGTAGGAAGCTCTCGAAACGGTCGTCTGCCGTTATTATCATTAGGCTGTTTTGCGTTATATCCCTGAACATAGGCTCATTATATACCATCAGAGTAGAGTTTGGCGGAATTGGTCTGAGGTACAGCAGTGGGAGGTTTTGCTAAAGATTAGGTCCAGGGTATTAGGAGGATGAACGGCAAACCTTTCAGGCAATTATTTGTGAATATCGATTCCCCTAATTGAGTTTTGGTAACTATTTGGAAGCCTGCAAGGTAAGGATATATTCTCGGGCAAAAATGTGAGTGCGAATATTCTCTGTTGTCCAATTAGGGAAGATCCATATTCCCTGACATTCAGCTAAGCAGAAGAGAGGGTTGACACTTCTTTCTGGTTAAAGAATCCAGTCAGGAGATATGTCTTAATTATAGAAGACCATCCCAAATCCCCAAGGATGTGGGCTGAGCTAATATTTTCCTCGGAATTCAATTCCTGTTACCTTACTACACATAGTTTAGTGGACAGCCTCTGGCCCTAATAATTTTAGCCAGGAAAATTTTTACAGCTGGCATTTGCATTCAGTGAACATTAAAAAGATCTCAATAAAGCATTCCTGGAATGCTTAAATTTAAACAATTTAGCTCACTGGTAGATATTTCCATGTAATTTTGTTAGAAAATGTATCCCGAGGTAACCGATGTATTGTACTACGTAGAGCTGTCAGACATGATCCAATTAAATGTTGGGTGACATCTTCCAAAAAGAGTGATTTTAGTTTGGGTGAGTTGGTTCTAAGCAATTCTTTTTCACAGTAAATGGGGAGTAAGATGAATTGCCCACTGAGGCCACTTCTAGCTGATGTTAGTACAGCCACGTCATCAGTGCTGGTTTTCCTTTACAGAAGGGGTCTTGTATCCTGTTTGTTCAGAAGTAGAATCAGGCATTAAGGCTGAAGTTAAAAGGACAGAGGGCCAAATGATACCTAAATCCTATGATAAAACTACCGGGGGTGGGGGGCACCTGGGGGGCTCAGTCGGTTAAGCGTCCGACTTCAGCTCAGGTCACGATCTCGAGGTTCGTGAGTTCGAGTCCCGCGACAGGCCCTTTGCTGACCGCCCAGAGCCTGGAACCTGCTTCGGATTGTGTGTCTCTCTCTCTTTCTGCCCCTCCCCAGCTGGCACTCTGTCTCTGTCTCTGTCTCTCTCTCAAAAATTAGTAAACGTTAAAAAAATTTTAAAAAGGGTATAAACAAATTCGTGTTTTCTCTTACAGCATCATAAGCATATTTACGTGTTGTAGCATAAAATTCACAACCGGCGTTGTAAACGGCTGTCCATTCTGTTCAGTGGATGTGGATCTACACCATCTGTTTAAACATGCCCACAATTTTCTAAGTTGTGGTTGTCTTTGTGAATAAAGCCTCCTCCACCCCCCAAGCCATCCCCCCCCCACCCCGCCCGATATTCTAGAATGGATTTCCCTGGAATGGATTTCCAGAATGTGACTGTTTTAGTTCACCAAGCACTGCCACCCAGCATTGTTGGAGAACCAGCAGGCACCACACAGTCGCTAATAAATAACCCACATTGATCTCTCATTTTGCAATTTATCTTGGTTTATTTGCTCTTCGGGCTTTGATTCATGGCACCAGAGGGCAATTTTGGAAAATCATTTACCCATCAGCTGAAGTCACTGTGATTGTGGCTCATATAAGGTCAAGCAGAGCAGACCAGAGACGGGGATCTCAGCTGCCAATACTTTTTCCACGACGAGAACCCAGATTCCGGGCCTGGGGACGGCGGAGCGGAGACATGGACAAGTTGTCACTGTATTTCCTGGTCGTCATCGGCCTCCCTGGAGCTTTTCTCCAAAGCGGTAAGCGCGGCTCTGGATGGTCGCTGAGTTCTCGTCTCTGGGCCAGACTGTGTAAGGCCATGGGGAAAATGGCCAGTGTGGGGAAGGGGTGGTGGTCTGGGGAAGGGGGCAGTCTGGTTTCTAAATCCACATAGTGACCGAATACAGCTTCGTGGCCTAACAAGCTGTTAAAAGAGAGACCACAGGCCCTAATGGAATCACTTGTGTTAAGCCCCACCCACATCGAGACTGACTACCTCCCCTGATTTCAGTGCCAGCCTCCCCCTGGAATATAACCTTTAACTGGTCAATCTGGTTAGCAAGCTGGTCAGCACTAACGAGGTTAATTCGCCTGAGAGCAGCCCTTCCTCCCCCCAGAGGACGGTGACCCTGCTTGAAGTAATCTACCCCTTGCTAGAAACTTTCTCTCCCTGAACCTTCTACCCTGTAGTTCTCAGAGCTCCTTTCTTTCTGCTGGAAGGGATGCTGCCCAATTCATGAATCAGGGAATAAGGCCAATTAGATCTTCAAATTTACTCCTCTGAATTTTGTTTTTTAACGTAACTCAACTGCCGCCATTTTCTCTCTCTCTTTTCTATCCCACAGACATGCAAAAAAAGGCCTTTGTGTTCCCCATAGAGTCCGATAAGTCCTTTGTAACCCTGTTTGCTCAGGTCCAGGAGCCATTGAAGGCTTTCACCGTATGCCTGCGAGTCTATACCGCCTTGACCCGCCCATATAGCCTCTTCTCTTACGCCACCAGGACACAGAGCAATGAGATCCTCCTCTTCAAGGACAGGAGTGGAGTATACAGCGTATCTGTGGGTGGCTCGGACGCCTACTTCAAGACTCCGGAGAAGTCTTATGCACCAGTGCACTTCTGCATTAGCTGGGAGTCCAGCTCGGGGATTGTAGAGCTCTGGGTGGATGGGAGGCCCATGGTGAGGACGAGTCTGAAGAAGGGATACACTGTGGGGGCAGGAGCAAGCATCATCCTGGGGCAGGAGCAGGATTCCTTTGCTGGGAACTTTGATACGAACCAGTCCTTAGTGGGAGACATTGGAGAGGTGAACATGTGGGACTTTGTGCTGTCACCAGTCGAAATAAACTCCGTCTACAATGGTAAGGCCTTCAGCGCTAACGTCCTGAACTGGCAGGAGCTGAAGTACGAAGCACAAGGTGAAGTGTTCGTCAAGAACCAGCTGTGGATCTGAGACCTTCTGTCAGTCCTGGCGCTGCCTCCTGGGGGTGGGGGGTGGGGTCACACCTCACATGGCCCTCGTTCGATCCGGCTCTGAGGGGGGACCCCTACACACGTGGGGGGGCCGTGTTTCCCTCTGCCTCCTCCACTCTGTTTTCATCAGCACAAGGGACAGCGCCGGGCAGAGGGGCTGTTCAGGACCACACCACCTGACCTGGGGGAGGGGCGCCTGGGTGGCCCAGTCCTTTGAGGGTCCCGCTCTCGGTTTCGGCAAAGGTCATGATCTCATGGCTTTGTGGGTCGGAGCCCCACGGCGAGCTCTGCGCTGACAGTGTGAAGCCGGCTTGGGATTCTCTCTCTCTCTCTGCCCTTCCCCTGCCTCGCACTTGTCCGTGCCTCTCTCAAATAAATAAATAAATATACTGAAAAGAACATCTGATTTGTGGGACCATCGATGTTTTTAAAGGTCTCCAAGCGAGTCCAGGGTTTGGTCAAGATGGAGAGCCATGCATTTTAAGTGTCTCTAGGAGGAAGTGAGCCAACTTTTGTGTTTTTTTCTCCCGGAAGACGGCATATGTTTACCTGAGGTCCTGCCAACATTTTAATTTCCTTTTAAAGGCAAACCCACCCCATTTTATTGTGCTTTCATGAGTTATCTGCATAACCCAGGAAGAGAATTTTTCCAGTGTTCTGACGCCCGCCCCCCCCCCCCCCCATCCATCAGGATGTGGTCACTGGAATTTAGAATTCTCTCTAATTATTTAATCCTTTGAATTTGAAGGTTTAAAAAGCTAAAGAGAAACATTTTGTTGTCGTTTCTGTTTAATTTGTTCTTTTTTCCTCAGGACCACCAGTTTTCCTCGTGTGATATTTCCATTATTTGTCTTCTCATTTATCATCGCCCAGACTTCTCTGAACCTACGTGCTTGGTCCTTATAATAGGAGCTTTTATTTTTTTAAGGCTTTCCTCCACATCAGTGATTTCTTTTGCTGTAAGGCATATTGGGATCACCGCGACTTCTAATGCCACTGAAGATCCCGCAGTTCTCGCTGAGTTTGTCTGGAACCCCTTCTTGGGTTTAGTATGTTCTTTCAACTCTCATCCTTTCATTGGGTCCCCGTTTTCGTCAGTTTGCTTGAGGGTTGATGCCTAAAACTTTCCGAGTTTCCCTGTCATTAATCTTTTCGGAATA
Organism: Prionailurus viverrinus; assembly: GCF_022837055.1. NCBI lineage: Eukaryota > Metazoa > Chordata > Mammalia > Carnivora > Felidae > Prionailurus > Prionailurus viverrinus. The sequence goes on from NC_062577.1 coordinate 62,728,124, forward strand.
AATCTTTTCCATGCCTTACGTACTGGTCTTTCACATCGTAGTGTTTTTCCACCATCCAGCAGCTCAAAGCCAGCGTGAGGGGTGAGTTCTTGAGCCCCTCCTGCTCAGCTGGCCACAGGGAGACCCTGACAGCTTCAGCAGGCCACCTGGGGACTCCTTTTCATGTGACAGCCTGCAGCTCCCCTTCCAAGTGACTGTCGCCTCCACCAGGTTCTGCCAAGCATCCCGGCGTCTCGTAGGTGTGCGTTTTCAGTTATTTGTGTCATTTCCCTATCTGTGGAATGACCGGGAATGCTGGAGAGGACACGGGTGACAACAGCATCTTGATCCTGCAAGACCGGGTCTCGGTTCTTCTGGAGAGGGTCCTAGGCTGGGGAAGCTTCCATTTCCCTCTGACCGGCTCCTCCTTTCGGGAAGAGGAGCGGCTTGTGCGGGCTTGTCCCAAACCTGACATCCACTGGTCCACAGCTCAGGGGTCAAGTTTCCTGTGCACGTGACCGCTCTGTCTGGGGCTCTGGGACCTTTCCTTCTCCACCAGGTGGGAAGTAAATAGAGATTCTCATTTCTGTTCCGTCTGGAAGCTTAGATCTGGGGGGGTGGTTCAGGAAGGTCCCAGGGGCGTTCTCTGCCAGCCACAGGTCTGGTGCCGTGATTCGTATTTAAGTCCCGTCTCTGTCTTTCAGTTCCTTTAGAGCGTGCAGGGAGGAGATAAGCCTGTCCCCTCAGAGCCGTAAATGCCACAAAGAGAGAAGGAAGCTCCTCGGTCGAGAGGTCTGTACTTTCTGCACCTATAGCAGCAGGAAGGGGGCCTGGCAGGGCTCTAGACCCAGTAGAGCCGTAACCGAAGAGGGGACCATCTCTCACAGGCAGCCGGGCATCCGCTGCCTCTGGGGACAGGGCTTACACCTGGGGCCAGCTCAGACTTGCCCAAAAGTTTCAACTCTGGACATTGCAGTGCTCCCCAGGGGCTGGGGCAGATTCACCTCAACACCTACAGAGTCCTGGTGCCTGGGTCTTTGGCCTTTGCATCGTGGGTACCAAGCACGGATGGGCAGAACCAGGTTCTGTTCCTCTCAAGATGCGTTACTCGTGTTCAGGGTCAAGGAGGGTCTATTGAAGGCCTCATCTGTACCTTTATAGGGGCCACTGCAGTTTCTTAAAGCCCCCGCCCCTTTCATCCAGGGTTTCACGAGACCACATGAGCTCATGCCCTGGTTCCATATCTTGTTGGGCAAGTTATTTAAGATGTTTTATTCTGCGGATTTCCTCATCTTCCGAATGGGGATAATGTAGGGCCTCCTTCCCTGGCACGCAGCTAGGGCTCCAGGACCGTCATCTCTGATTTGCTGGTAATACTGTTCATTGGATCACGATGGTGGATTTCAAAGATCCAGGCTCTGGGTCAGAGACCCCGTACGTTGAAGGGATCCAGCAACAGACAGATGCCGAAGAAGGGGGTCTCCGGCTCTGAGGGGGACGTGTCAGCTTGCCACGGAGACCAAAATCATGGACATGATTACAAACCTAAGGGACAAGGGGCACATTTGGAAGGACTGTCTTTGGGATGCTGTGGTTTCAGGAAACACGTTCAAAAGCAGAACAGAGAGACGGTGAGAGGCGAAGAGACTTCCGAATTTGGCAGAAAACTCTCACTCGGATTTTTAGGAGCACATCAGAAACGTCGGGATGAGGCACTCAACTTGAGAAGACAGGCTTCATGCTAGACAGAAACCACCGGGAAACGGGAAAGGAGAGGGGTTCTGTGACCCGTCCTGTGGGGCCGCAGGACAGAAAGACAGGGTTGGTGGGCAGCTGGCGGCCGCTCTCACAGCTCAGGGCAGGCTGGCTTCAAAGGACAGAGGGGCCACCAAGGAGGAGGGAGATGTCACAGGGAGCCGCACAACCTCAAATTTCCCGGCCACAGAGGTGACAAAGCAGGCATCTCTGTCACTAAACAGCCCATCACGTTGGGCCAGGAAACTCTAACCTGAGGACAGGAGGTGGCTGGGGAGGTGCTGGGGCCGGAGGACACGGGAGACCCTAGAGCGAGGGTGCTGACCGCGAAGTCACCGACCCTTTCTTTGCTGGAAGGTTGGGCCCAAACAAGAAGCTTCTCCACACACGGTTCCCTCTTGCCATTTAGCACAGAGAACAATCCTTCCAGATGTAAATGAGAGCCGCCCACTCCTGCGGCCCCTAGAACACACTGGAACCTTCCCCCTGGCCCTTAGGGCCCTGTGTTGTCTGACCTGTCTCCCTCCTGCCATTTTGCCTGTTCATCCCCTCCCCCCACCCCCGCCAATAAACGTGTGCCCGATGGCAGCCATGTGGCATCACGGGGCTTGGATGCACGGGACCAGCTGGAAAACCACAGAAACGGGAGCGACAGAACCACACTCACATCAGATCCAGTCTCGTCACCTGGGGCTTCCTTCACAGCAGGTGTACATGCGCCCGACGTGCGTGCACCAGGAGCTGGCACTTGCTTTGTCCAGAGCCTCACGGGGCAGGTTCCACATCACTCGCTTTCCTGCTCCATTAGGACTTACAGATACCACTCTCGGAAAAAAAAAAAAAACTGGGGATGCGGGTTTCCTTGCGTCCTCTCCCCCTAGATCGCAAATTCTACGAGAGCAGCTGCGTCATTACCCAGCTTCTAGGGTGGTGTGGCTTCTAATATGTCCTCAATAAATATTTGATGAATTCGTTAATTCCGGAGAAGGCGGACGCAGGGAAGAAATGGCTTGGATGCCACTGAGGAGGGAGAAATGGATGCCTGGAGCGGGAACTTGGGAGGCCACAATTTTGCTCACAGAATGCTGTGCTATAAGTGTGTGACAGCCTGCTTCTCAGAGAGGGGACGGGCGACCAGAGTCTGCACTGGATTCCAAATGACACTTCTGGGGATAAAGCAGGTAGGGAAACGGGAATTAAACAATTATTAAGAATAGGGGCGCCTGGGTGGTTCAGTCGGTTAAGCATCTGACTCTTTTTAAAAAAAATTTTTTTTTTAACGTTGATTTATTTTTGAGACAGAGAGAGACAGAGCATGAACGGGGGAGGGGCAGAGAGAGAGGGAGACACAGAATAGGAAGCAGGCTCCAGGCTCTGAGCCATCAGCCCCGGGCCCAACGCGGGGCTCGAACTCACGGACCGCGAGATCGTGACCTGAGCTGAAGTCGGCCGCTTAACCGACTGAGCCACCCAGGCGCCCCAAGCATCTGACTCTTGATCTTGGCTCAGGTCACGATCTTGTGGTTTCATGAGCTCAAGCCCTGCGTCAGGCTCTGTGCTGACGGCACGGAGCCTGCTTGGGATTCTCTCTCCCTCTCTCTCTGCCCCTCCCCTTCATTCAAGGTATAATGAAGGGGGACAGAATATGCCGCCTCAGAATACGCCTCTGTGGCATATTGGCTATTTTGAGCTGGTTATTTTTAAGAAACAACAGAGGAGGCACTCTGAAAACTGAGTCAAAGTGACCCTGTTGTAAGAGACATGTGCATTTGTAAGGGAAATCGCCATTTGTAAGGGTGTCCCCCTTTCTGTACCAGGAGGAGGAGGAAGGGGGCGCCATCTTTAGAATCTCTTATCAGTGGAGAAGGTCAGGATGATTCACATCTGCTTAACAATCTCACTCTTGTTCTCTGTGCTTTTCCTGATGACTCCCCACCCCAACGCCTTCGTTTGTCTTTGGCTGGAGTAGGTATTTAAGTTGAATGGCTTGGGTCATCAGTTTTCCTGGCTGTGTCCCACGTACACAGGAAGCACACATAGTATTACGTTTCTGTTTTTCCCCCTGTTAATCTTTTATTACAGAGGGTCTCAGCCAAGAACCTAGAAGAGTAGGGGTAAAATTACTTCACCTCCCCTATGATAACCTATGTATGAAAAAAAAAATGCATGAATCTTAAGTGGATAGCTCGATAAAATTTCCCAAGGGGGAAAATTCCCATACCAGTACGGGCTTGTACATGATTTTGGGCTCCCTTTTACCATACAGTACCTTCACCTGAATGAGGATGGTAATTGTCAGCACCCACTTCTTGTCCCTAAGCTCAAAGGGAATGTTTTCTATAATTTGTGGTTCAGTATGAAGTTTGCTCCATGTTTTTGTTTTGTTTTGTTTTGTTTTTGTTTAAAGTAACTTGCATCCTTCTTCTGGCCAAAGAGAAAGTGCAATGTTGCAAGCAGGCCCTTTGTGAGGATAACAGTCTTGTGCCTGTTACGCTAACATTTTTCCGGGCAAGCTCACGTTCCTTTGGGACGGTCAGCCATCTTGCCAGGTAATCTGCAATTTGATGGAAGGATAAGACCCTTGTTCTCCTGTGGGTGAGTTTGAGAGTGGGAACGGGATATATCCTAGAGTAGAGAGCTTCTAGAATTGTAAGGTGGTCTCATTCTCTGTTCATTCCACCCACCAGGTGACCCTGCCCTTTAGCTGCCCCGCCCTGCCCACCCGGCCTAAGTATTTCTTTTTTCCAGAAGTGAGACTAGGGGAAGAGGGTGTGGAAGGGAAAGCTTGGTGATTGGCCTGTCTCCACTTCCTGATACCAGCTCTTCTCAGGGGAGGCACCCGCTCTGTATGAGGCGGCTGCTTAAGGCTGCTGCTGGTACGGAGAGGGGCAATCATCCTCCCAGGGCAACATGGGGACGAGAATAAGGGGCCTACGTGGATGACTGCTTCCTGACACTCCCCCACTTGTGGGGCCTGGCTCCTTTTTTGCTGGAAACTTCTTCTTTTCTTTCACACTGGCGTGATCAGTCACCTCATCTTCTCAACCACTTCTCCCTTTTTTTTTGTCCTGGAATCCAGCGGTCTTCCTCACATTCTGGTGGCTTCTCTAGTTTGGTTCAAAGGAAGGAGCCGCAAGTCCACACCAGTTTGTCATACTCTACAGAACTGTCAATCTCTTGAGGAAGAAACTTAATAGTAGAGTGACAAGATCCATATGAAGGAAAGAGGAGCATTATTGAAGGACAAGACATGAATAAATTGAAAAGATATGTCATATTCCTGGATGGGGAGGCTTCATATGATAAAATCTCGATCATTCCAAGGATGTCAATCATTCCAAAAGTAATATATAAATTTAATCTAATTTGAATAAAATTTCCAGCTTATTTTAATCAAAAGAAATGAATCTGAAATTGACCTTGAAGTAGAAATGTGTGAAGAATAAATGGCAAGGAATTTTTGAAAAAGAAAAAAAAATAGCAAAGGGAACTTGTTTTTTTTTAATAGAGAGCAGAGCTTATGATCTCTAATGCCACTAGACTCAAATCAATATGGCATTTGGGTAGGAATCGACAACAGACCAATGGAACACTAATAAGAACCCTGAGACCGATCCGGGAATATATGGAGAATAGCGATACGTTTCAGTGCCGAAGAGGCAGCTCAGCAGTAATTGACGTTGGAAGGCCGTCTATCCATTTGAACTAAAATAAAGTGAAGTTTTAATTTTGTGCAATATACAAAAACAAACACCTGAAGGGCTAAGTCTTTACATACGAAACCACAAAACACCAAAAAATGTTGAACATTTTAGGGAAACGTGTAAAATCTCAAGGTCCTGGAGACTTTTCTGAGCAATGCAGGAAATCTATGGCTACAGAAAAGCCCTACGATGACCAAAGTCAGTGTAAACAACAACAGATACCAAGTGACAAACTAGGAGAATATTCTCTCTCCTCTCTTTTTCTGTGTGTGTGTGTGTGTGTGTGTGTGTGTGTGTGTCAAAGGGGTAATACCTTTAATGTACTAAAACAGCTTACAAATAGATAAAATAAATTAGGTGGGCAGTGGGTACATATGACAGGACAGTCACAGCACAGAAATTGGAGATGACCAGGAAAGATCTGAAAGGACACTGCACCATACCTGCAACCCATGAAATGCAATTTAAAGACAACAAAAGGGGGCGCCTGGGTGGCTCAGTCGGTTGAGCGTCCGACTTTGGCTCAGGTCACAATCTCATGGTCCGTGGGTTCGAGCCCCGCATCGGGCTCTGTGCTGACAGCTCGGAGCCTGGCTCCTGCTTCAGATTCTGTGTCTCCGCTCTCTCTCTGCCCCTCCCCTGCTCACGCTCTGTCTCTCTTTCTCTCAAAAATAAATAAACCTTAAAAGTAATAATAAAAAATAAAGACAACAATAGTATACTACTTTTTTAATGTTACTAGGTTGGCAAAAAAAAGTTGTTAATATCTAGTTATCACGAAGTTATGGGGAAATAGGCAGTTTAGGGCATTTGTGCCGGGAGTGTAAAAATTTATAGAAGCTTTTTGGAATTTAATTTGACAGTATCTATTATAATTTTGAAGTGTTCACATTCTCTGACCCAGTAATTCTTATAAAAACCTCTCCTGCATCAGTAAGATCAAAGTTCTTAAGGAGGTATGCGGGGGACCTGGGTGGCTCAGTCCGTTGAACATCTGACTCTTGACTTCAACTCAGGTCTTGATCCCAGGGTCGTGGCATCGAGCCCCTTGTTGGGCTCTGCATGGAGCATGGAGCCTGCTTGAGATTCTCTTTTTCCCTCTGCCCCTGTCACCCACTTGCATGCTCTCTCTTTTAAAAAAAGTTCGTAAGGAGGTCTATAAAAAGATATGCATTACAGAGCACTCACAGTAAACATTTGGGAAAACACATGCATTCATCAATAAGGATTGTTGACTATGATTGAATAGATTATGCTACATACTATAGAGTATCGTGCAGCTACTAAAAAACGAGGCTAATGTACCACTCAGTGTACCATATTTGTTCAGGGTAAAAAGCAGGTTGCAGACCAGCTTTGCAGTGTAATTCCATTTTGTGACACAAAACTATGTTTATGTCTGTGGGCATAAGTAGGTAGGTAGGTAGGTAGGTAGATAGATAGATTGACAGACAGATAAAAAGAAGATCTGTGTAAAGGCAAGACATGTTGGGAAAGACTTCATGTTACAATAAATGGGAAGAAGTGGGAATTCTCTTTATTATAAAATTTTTGTACTGATAGGATTGTGTTCATCTGTGTTCTATGTGGAAAAGAGAAACCATTCCAAATACTCTAAGTGGGGAAGGATTTAAAACAGGAAACCAAGTGTTCACAAAGTCAGTGGAAGAACTGAAAAGGTAGGCTCTCGGATAACCTCCGGGAACAGAATGATTCCTAGAACAATCGAGATGTGATGCATGGGGGTCTCCATTGAGGTCCCTGCTGGGATTCCAAGCTCAAGAACACAGTCAATGCCCCCTTACACCTGTTAGGGTGGCTACCATGAGAAAGATAAGTGCTGGCCAGGAGGTGGAGAAGAGGCACCCGGTGCTCTGTTGATGAGATTGTCAAATACTGTAGCTATTCTAGAAACCAGTATGGAGGTCCCTCAACAAATTAAAACATAGAACTGCCGTGTGATCTAGCAGTCCCACTTCTGGGCATATATCCAAAGGAAATGAAATCACTATCTTGGAGAGCTATTTGCACCCCCATGTTTACTGCCTCATGTGGTAAGTATACTCACCAAGACATAGAAACAACCTAAGTGTCCATCGATGGATGAATGGATACAGAAAATGTGGTATGCGTACACAATGGGATATCACTCAGCCATAAAAAAGAAGGAAGGAAATGTTGCCATTTGCAACAGCACGGATGGAGCTTGAGGGCATTAACTAAGTGAAATAAATTGGAGAAACATAGACCTTGATTGATCTCACTTCCTTGTGGAACTAAAAAGTCAAAACCCGTAGAAACAGGGAACAGGTTTGTGACTGTCAGAGGCAAGAAGTTGGGGCAAATGGGGGAAAGCGGGCAAAGGATATGAACTTTCAGTGACAAGGTACTTCAGCTATAGTCACGTCACGTACAGCATGGCGACTACAGTTAAGAATCCTGTATTATCAAATATCATATGACTTCACTCATGTGAGGACTTTAAGACACAGAACAGATGAACATAAGGGAAGGGAAGCAGAAAGAATACAAAAACAGGGAGGGGGACAAAACATAGGAGACTCTTAAATATGGAGAACAAACAGAGGGTTACTGGAGGGGGTGTGGGAGGCGGATGGGCTAAATGGGGAAGGGGCGCTAAGGAAGCTACTCCTAAAATCATTGTTGCACTAGATGCTATTTGGATGTAAATTAAAAAAATAAAAAATAAATTACAAAAAGAATACTCTGTTACCTTTTTGAAAATTGGTAAGAGAGTAGATCTTAAAAGTCCTGATCCTAAGAACAAAAATTGTAACGATGTGAGTTGATAAATGTTAACTAAACTTTTGGTGGAATTGTTTCTCAGCATATACGTATATCAAATCGCTACGTCATATACCTTAAACTACCAGAAAGTTGTATGTCAATTATATCAACACAATTGGAAAACAAACAAAAACCAACCAACCAATCAAAAAAAAATCCCACCCAAACCATTACAATCCCATAGTTACCATCTCAGGGTCACGGAGTTAAAATCAGAAGACAATGGCAGCTTCTTTTTCACCAGTTACCTCCCAGAGTCCTGCAGAAAGGGGCACTGGAACACCCCCCCCCCCCACGAGATCTCTTACCTCCAGGACTTTGTTATCCAGCAAAAACTATCTTAAAAAGGGAACGAGCAGGGCCTCCGCCTCAGTTCCACCTTCCAATTTTCATGTAAATTCACTGAATGGGCAGAACCTGATGCACGTCTAGAATCAAAGCCACAAGGGAGCCTGGGGAAGGTAGCATGTAGCATCTCATCATTCCAACAGAGAACATGGATGGAGAGTGAATGGACTGATCCCCAGGCTCCAGCACGGGGATCATGTGCAAAGTTGACTTTGTTGGGTCTTCCAATGTTTTGATATGGGCATATGCGTATATCGCATCTTAACTAAAAAGAATAGACATCAATTCCCACATTTCTCACTAATTTTTTTTTTTTCTGGAGTCTTGGAAGCTTGACTACCCTACGTTCTCCTACAAATGGACCTTGAGAGCTTGTTTGGAGGTTCTAGCAGGGGAGCGCAGTTACTCATATACCCTTGACCAAAGAACGGTCCTCCTCTATCAGGGAAGGTCGTCCTTTTCGACCGAGCACGCAGCTTCGGGAGGGACGCACATGGAGCGGTGAGGGAGGAAGGGGACACCCGCCTAGCCAGCCAGATCAGCCGAGTCAACCCTGGGGATCAATGGGGTGAAAGATGTTGCAGCCAGATCGCCCTCACATCCTAAAAAATTTAAAAAAAAATGTTTATTACTTATTTTTTTGAGAGAGAGAGAGAGACAGAGTATGAGCAGGGGAGGGACAGGGAGAGAGGGAGACACAGAATCCGAAGCAGGCTCCAGGCTCTGAGCCATCAGCACAGAGCCCGAAGCGGGGCTCGAACCCGTGAACTGTGAGATCATGACCTGAGCCGAAGTCGGATGCTCAAGTGACTGAGCCACCCAGGCGCCCCTGGAATTTTCTATAATAAATACATCTTGCTTTTTAAAAATTAATAAACTTCAGTTTTTAGAGCAATTTGAGGGGCACAGCAAAACTGAGGGGAAGTGCCAAGCGTTTCCGTGTGTCCCCCGCCCCCTGCATGTACAGCACCTCCCCTTTCATGATCGCTCCCCCGAGCGGTACATTTGTTATAAATGATGGATCTCCGTGGACACATCATTATCACCCCAAATCTACAGTTTATATAAGAGCTCACTTTTGCACATTCTGTGCCTTTGGATAAATGTATAACGACATATCCATCATTATAGTATCATACAGAGGAGTTTCATCGCCTGAAAAATCCTCTGTGCTTTGCCTGTTCATCCCTCTCTCCCTCTGACCCTCAGCCGCGGCCACCACTGATCTTTTCTCCTGCGTCTCCGTAGTTTGCCTTTTTCTGAATGTCATCTGTTGGAATCATGCGGTGTGCAGCCCTTTCAGATTGGCTTCTTTCCCTTAGTAGCGTCCATTTAAGTTTGATCCGGCTTTTTAAAAAAGTGGAATGAACGTTACACATTTTTAAAAGACACGGAAGAGAGGACGAATTCCTGGATCACGTAGCCTTTGAGTTAGTGCTGTATTCTGACCCGTTTCGTGAGCTTCTGCGAGGGACACCACGAAGGTGGCTCTTGGGAGCCCAATGGCAGCCTTGTTGTTTCCAGACTGATGCCCTGAGTGGCCGAAACGAGGTGGCGGGCAGGACATCCCTAAAGTGCTTTGTCTGCCTCTGGGAAAGCGGCGGGATTTAATTTACCCCGGATCCTGTGCAGCCCAGTGGGTCAGTAGAAACCATTCAAGGAGCACAATGTGGGAATGCTTCAAGTCCCTTCATCTCATTTCCTGTCCCCTCCTCTCTGAGAAAGAGAGATTCTAATTGATTGGTCACGTTTGAAGACTCTGATGGTTTCTGGCTCGGCGAATTGGAAAAATGCAACCTCTTCTACCTTTTCTCATGATCTCTGAGTGTGGAAGGGCCAGAACCTCGTCCTCCCTCTGCCTCTCCCGGCCGAGGTCAGTCTGTCTGCCCTCTGACTTGGTTTCATGTTTTGCTCTCACGGTCTCAGGGCTCTCAGATATCTGGACAAGGGGCCCCGCATTTTCATGTTGCTCTGGCTCCTTCGAATTATGTGGCTGCTCTTGCCTGAACGCATCGCCTCGCCCCTCCCTGGGTTGTGGTCGCTCCTTTTGGAGGTCCCTGATCCCAAGTCACTTAGTGTGTCCTTCAATGCCTGTTAGGAACCTGTGTCCCTTCATTGCTCTTTTCTTTCCTCTTCCTCCTTACATTGTAAGCACACTCCGACCCAAACGGAGCCATTTGCTGGTCCCAAATGTATCACGTGGCCCCCTGACCCTGCCTTCGCTTGGAGTATGTCTTATACTTGAATGCCTGTCCCTGCCTCACACATCGGGAAAACCACACATCTCGAAAACCCGCACAAATGTAAGCACTGTAGGGTTACTTGCCAGGTCATCAGTGCGTTGAGGGCAGAGCTCGCTGTCTGATGAGATGAGCCAGTAAGTGAGGGTATCTCTCTCGAAATGCAAAGCCCAGTGCCCTAGATCATGTGCTCCCCAAATGTTTGCTGAACTGCATAGATACAAAGAATACTAGGCAGAACTCTTGTTGCAAGGGAGGGAACCTAGCTCAAATCATCATAAGCCAGATCAGGAATCTACCTGTCATGGAAGTGAATTGTCAAAAGAAAGAGGCATGGCCGGGTCTTGGGGGTCGCTGGCCCCTGGCTGGACTGTTGCTAGGGCTTTCTCTCACCCATGCCGCCCTCTGTCTCTTTCTGCATGCTCTATCCCCTCGCACCCGGCTCTTCCCTAGGGCTGGAAACATGCCGCTAGCAGCTTCCAGTCGCACACCTCAGGCCTTTGTTCTGGAAAGTTCAAGTGACCCAGGAAATGGCCCAGACCAGTTCAGGCTGGGCCAAGAGCAACCATCACTGGACCAACCACTGATCCCAGGTTCTCAGCTTCCTCGGGCTGTGCGTGTGAGAGGGAGTGGTACAGAGGAGCAGAACCCCACAGATTCTAGCTTCTTGGACAGATTCACCACCCCACCCCCCACCCCCACTGCCCCAGCTTTATTGTGATGGAGTTTATTGTGATGCAACTTTAAGTTGTACACGGTGTTGATCTGATACGCTTACATATTGCCAACACGATTACCACCGCCGCAGTGTTGGGACAGCTCTTCCCCTTTGGCTCTGTTATTTTTCCCTTTCACCCCCACAGTTTCCAGTTTGCTTCAAATTCCAGCCAGCGTTTCGCTCGGTCAAATATGTACCCATAGCTGTGTTTAGTTTCCCTGCTTCCGATAAGACAAAACTGCATCGCTCAGTTTTCCTATTTCACCGTCACTATTCATTTCCCTCTTTAAATTAGGAACATTTAAAAATTGGATTTTGACGTGAGAACATGGATCGGTTGTTTAGTAAAGACAGGTTGCGAGGTGAGCTGGAATCCCCGCAAACAAGGAAGATCATTTGGAGGGTTCAGGCAAGCGGCTGTCAGCGAGGGTGTGGCGCCCATGACATTGTCGCTCAGGAACTGAACAGAGAAGACGACAAAACCACCCCTTGTCACAATGAATGAATCGGCAGCAAATAGCAGCGGTCAAATTATCAAAGGCCGAGGATATGTTCGGAAAACTCTCCAAATATAAGTTTTCTTATGTTTAAATGTGACTCAACATAAAACGTTCACTTCTGCATCACAGAAGCAGCTGCATTCTCAACTTTCAGGGGCTCCCTTCTAAATCTTAGAAAGAATATTCATCTCCCCAAATGTAATGATTTCCGACAAAAACCTGAAATAGTTTTTATAGTTTTGCTTTCAAAATCATTTAACTAAAAGGAACTTATGTAATTTAGGTTTGGCTATATTTTTTGCACAATTGTCCTTGGGAAATTTTTGGAAGGGAGGAATTAATTAAATTAATTAAATTAATTAAATTAAGAAAATTTAGGGGCGCCTGGGTGGCTCAGTCAGTAAGCGCCTGACTTCAGCTCAGGTCATGATCTTGTAGTTCATGAGTTTGAGCCCCACGTCGGGCTCTGTGCTGACAGCTCAGAGCCTGGAACCTGCTTCGGATTCTGTGTCTCCCTCCCTCTCTGCTCCTCCCCTGCTCATGCTCTGTCTCTCTCAAAAATACATAAACATTAAAAAATTAAAAAAAATAAAATTTAGCTAAGTTTTTAGTTAAAAAAAATCTATTTATTTATTTGAGGGGGGAGGGGCAGAGAGAGAGAGGGAGAGAGAGGATCCTAAGCAGGTTCTGTGCTGTCAGCACAGAGCCTGACCTGGGGCTTGAACTCATGAACACTGAGATCATGACCTGAGCCAAAACCAAGAGTTGGATGCTTAACTGACTGAGCCACCCAGGTGCCCAGTTTTCAGTTTTTAGAAGTTATTTTCTAAGGGAAATATATTATGAGCAGGGAAAAGGTTTTAAACATTGCTTCTCAACCCCACCCCTATCCCCCCTGCCCTATATAGTCATACTGAATTCATTGAAGGTGTTGGTCAGAGTTTACAAAATCAAGACTGATTTCTTATTTAGCTCCAGAGAAAATAAAGATGCTTCAGAAAGGATACAGATCTGGATGAGGTCAGTTGATTAAATTCTTATCTGAATCATTGAGAAAGGGCCCACAAGTTTGACTTCCTTGGCAATTTGTAAGAGCCCAAATACTCTCGATAAATAACAGAAGGCAGAACTATTAAAGTTTATAGGGCATAAAACAAGCATACTGAAATTTGAGAATTAGAGACAGTTGATTATGGAGACTGAGCCATTTGAAATTCTTTATTCGTCTGGATGTGACAGAAATGATAACTCTTGTGGTAAAAGGAAGAAACATCATCCCCCTCCCTCTTTGTTGAAACCAAATTTCTTTGGCAAGTCTTTTCCCCAAACAGTAAAATAAACTGGCTCGGTGAATCAGCCGGTGTTTTATCTCACAAACGGCGAATGACAAAAGCTACTGAATTTCTCAGGAAGAAAATACGCTGATTAAAAGGTCCACCAAGTACAAGTTGCAAACATTGGCAGTGCGGTATCCTGGCATCTCACCTCGGCGATCACTCGGATGTACCAATAAAGCGTCAAAGCAAACCAGCCGCCTCTCTGCCCACCAAATGCAAACCACCACCACCGGAAGCCGATGCCATTTGTACCCAAAGGAGTGAGCCTGGACTCTTGAGATACGGATCAAGACAGACCAGAGCAATCCCAGGCTTGCTGAATCTGGTTCATCAGGTGTCAGTTCAGCTCAATTCGGCTCCGGTCTTAAGAGTGACACGTTGAGTAAGGGGTGCCCGGGTGACTTACTCCGTTAAGTGCTTAAGCGTCTGACTTTGGCTCGCGTCAGGATCTTGCGGTTCGTGAGTTCGAGCCCCACGTCAGACTCTGCGCTGACAGCTCAGAGCCTGGAGCCTGCTTCTGATTCTGTCTCCCTCTCTCTCTGCCCCTCCCCTGCTCTCTCTCTGTCTCTCTCCCCAAAATAAATAAACTTAAAAAAAATGGGGCACGTTTAGTATATCGGCCTCTTCACCTGCAGGGCAGTGGGACGGGTGGGGCATGGCTGGGTTATTTAATGAGATTTTGAGTAATTTCACACCTAAATGGAATACGAAAGAAAAATCAATATGGTGGAAATCGGAATGCCAAACAAACACTCAATTCTGGATGAAACACAAAAGTGGTAAGACACTGCATCTTTGCGACAGGTTTGCTTCACAGGGCAACCTGCGGTCTCCTGCAGGATACGTGTTCACTCTTACCTATTTTAAGGTGTGTGTGTGTGTGTGTGTGTGTGTGTGTGTGTACAAGCCACGAGCTCTGGGTTGGTGTTCTGAAGTCAGGGTTTGAGGCAAGTTGACAGTCAAGGGGTGAAGCCTATAACGGGAAGCGAGGTTTTTGGTGGAGAGCGGAGATCGAGGGACAAGAGAGGCAGAGGCTGACAGTGTCCCCATCACCCTTGCTGTGGGCTGATCTCTGGTCCTCAGGTTGGGCCCGTAGGCAAGTTCCACACAAAAGTAGAATCTTGACTCTCCCATCAAAGATCTGGATATTTCAGTGTCATTCATCATGAGAAGAGCCCCATCTTAAGTCGTAGGAGGTGAAGGTGGAAAGAGACGAATCTCGTTCCCATGTTAGGGCCCTGCTTGCCGTGTAGACGCAGAGGAGAGAAATGTGTTCGTCCTCAGCTCCTGCCTCAGGGCATCCCCCTGAGCTGGCCGAGAAGGGGGCTGAGGGCGTCTGAGGAGGATAAACCACACCCTGTGGCTCCCAGAAGAGGCATATCCAGGAACCAGATGGAGGGGCCACTGTGGGTTGTTTTTGGTTATTTTTGAGAATTTAGTAATGTGTTCCTGAACATAACAACAGTATGGGCTTAGTTGAGTTGTGGAGAACTGAGGGAAGGATTTACGTCCATTCTGGGGTTGGGTCACAAGGGGAAGAGAGGATCCTCCAAGGCCATGATGCACTGACGGCAGAGAACCTCTGAGGAATGCAAACTTCAGGGAGCCAGAGCGCGAGCTACCAAATCCAGCCATCCTTCTCATAAATGGATTCTTTCACAGTTTCTTACCCTAAGGGCTTCGAAGAGATGAGCAGCATGGGAGACCGGCAGAGCACCCTGAGGTATCATAGCAGAAGCCTTAGGGAGAAGCGACCAAGGATGGAAGCCTGGCTTTTGGAAGTGTCGGCGATTATTTATTTCTTCATTAACCCCTTCTTCCCCTTTGCTCGGGCAAAAACGAATCACTCAATGTCTCCTGAGATAGAAGGCTGATTAGAGTGCCTGGCACATAGTGAAATAAGATATTTATGGAGAGGATGCGTGAATGAATGAAGGAATGAATGAATGAACGAGTGAATGCCTCAGCCCTTACAGCTCACAGGTGAGGAAATCACACTCGAGCAACTATATTCCAATGAGATACATAAATAGTAACAGATTAGTGAGTAATGAACTCACAGTGACTTATTCTTTCCTTTGAAACAAGGCGGGGTGGGGGGAAGAGTGTGGATGGAGTGAGGTCAGGGAGGTACTCAAGGGTGGTTAGATTCTGGGTGGAAACTGAGGGCGAACACTCAGCCATACAGGGAGGGCAAGGAATGCAGACTGGATACTTCATGTATCTGGGGAGACATCCAATGCCCCCTACTTCATGGGGAGAGATGGCAAAACTCTGCTGCCTTGAAGACTGAACAGAGAGCATGCACCCCGGCACCTGGTGAGGGCGGCTTCAGAAGCCCTCGGGGTGAGCATCCCCGGGGTGAAGATGTGGCTTCTCACAGAGGGCAACAAAAGAGAGAGGGATCTTGTGAGCTTCAGAAAAGTGCAGGAAAGTGAAAGTCCGGGAAGGGACTAAACTCACATGAACACCACTAGGGACCCTCAGAAGTGAGTGAGTCTAACTCTGGCGTTAGGGGACGGGCCATGAAAGCTTTCAGCTGATGTGATTCCTAGGTGGGTGAGGCTCAGGAAAAGCCAGATGTTACGGAAAAGTCCATAGAGACTGATACGCCAAGGCTTTGCTTTGAGCAGGTACATGAACACATACCGAGACTTGATAATCATGTCATCGAATCCCAAAACACTTTGGGATTTGGGAATATCAGGGGACACAGAAAAGAGCATCTAGACATGATGAGAACAGACACTGTTTATCTTACAGGGGTTAAGGATTCTCCCTTTCTTCAGTGGGGTGTAGCAGAAGAGGGAAATCGTTACACCTGGTCTAACCTGAGAGGCCAAGTAATGACGATCGCGTAGGAACCAGAAACATATTGTTATTATTACCGAATGTGGATCCTCAATGGATCCCTTTGGTGTTTTTCTAGAGGTTTTTTGATAAAGATCTTTCACGTGTCCTTGTATGGAGAGAGATTGACCGAAAGGACCCAGGGTTTTAGTTTAAAATAATGGTGTCCAGAGAGAGTAAAACCAGGTAATAAGCACCATTTATAGGACCCTGTCACTGTGAGCCTGTTTCTCCCTGGGCATGCCACTGCTGGTTTGAATGACTGCTTATTACTTCATCCGTCACATGGATGCACTGTAATTCACTAAGCCATCCGTTTATGCAGTGAATATAAATCTTATTCAATAAACTCAGGTGGGCAGGAAATGTCACATCTCTATTTGCTTTAAATCAAGTCACATGAGCCTCTGGCTTCTGTCCCATACGGAACGTTGCTGAGCATTCTAACTCAGTTACTATTGGGGGTTCCTATTCTGATGACCCCAGGTCATGGAAGGGTCCAGGAGCGTGACACGAACACTCAAATGTCAGGGAAGCCTGCCGGGTACTGCTGAGATGCCCACCGTTCAAGCCCTCCCGGGGCCCTTAAAATCTGCAACTGTGATGCGTCTGCCGGGTAGACCCCAGGTGTCTTGGTCGAGGCTGGGAGTTCTAAGAATCTCGAGGTACATTTTGCAGCCATCCTGTGAGAGACTCTGCTCCCTCCCCACAGGGCTGGTACCCTCATGCCCACCGGACCTGCTTCTCTTCCTCTCCCAGCTGGGGGTGTTCATTTCTCCCCCATTGCCTCCCTGTGTCTGTCTCCCTCACCTTCCTGCACGATCTCAGCAGGAGCTCAGGGTTTGAAGAACACATATTCGATAGGAGATTATCTCCAGCAGCCTGGCTCGCTTGCTGTTACCAACCTTCCCTCGACACAAGGCAGCTCGATGCTGCTTGCTTGGAATAAGATAATTCCAACATACCGGGCAATGGGGAGAGCAAATTACAGCCTTAGAGGGGGGTATCGCTGCCTTGTTTATTCAGCAAACAGCAATCCACCCCCAGCCCTGTGGCCGACTCTGGACCAGGACCTGAGAAGACGACAGTGACACTGCGGTAGTGGGTGGCATGCGAGAGTCAACGGCCAACGGCAACACAGCGGATGCATTTGGGAGGGTCCGGGAGGTGAAGAAATTACGCTTAGAGAGTGCTTCACATAAGGGAGAATGGAAAAACGGACCAGAGGTAGCTGGTCAAAGGGGGATGTGAGTCAGAATGAACGTGTGCAAACATCTGGGGTAAGAGAGACATCGGCCCGTTTTGAGAACTGGAAGAGGCTGGGCTGCTGAGGCTCAAGGTCGCGGTGGCAGGAAATACGAAGCTAGAGGATTGCACTGGTCAGTGAGGGGCTTGAAGCGCAGGCCAAGGTCCTTAGAGGGGCGGGCCTTGGCTCACTCGATGCCAATTCCAATCTCATGTTCTTGCCTTACTTTTCTATAGTGACTGGAAGTGAAAATACTCAACTTCGAACCCCCCTCGGAGTTCGGAGGGCCACGTGGCCCAGTTTTGGTCGATTGATACCCAATTCAACTCTGTGCCGCTGCGTCACTTCCTGACTCTTCCTGCCTGCAAGGGCAGGTCCGAGGTCATCGTGGGGACGGTGGCGCAGGAAGACTTCCCTGATGGCATTGTGGAGCCACGACCCAGTGCTGAACTCCCTCCTCCAGGCTTGTGGAGCCAGATGGATAAGCCTGTGCTTGGTTGAACCTCCACGGCTGAGTTCCATGCAGATGACCTCTACCCGAAGGCAGGGGCCGAGAGCATATTAAGTGTGGGAGCTGACGCTTCTATGTTACAGTGGTTGCCCAGCAACTTTGTGACCCCTGGTTTGGAGGGGGGCTAAGGCCAGCTGTGGGGCGCCAATGAGAGGGTCTCTGGACATCCACTGAGAAGTGCGGTAGGGTGGTTCCCTGCAGGTAACTTCCTACCTGTTAGGAAGACAAAGCAAATGAGAGCTTTCTGGCTTGAGTCCTCAGGCAGAATGAGTAGCCTAATTGTTTACTTCTCTAAATAAAGTTGCGGTGTAAAAAAAAAAAAAAAAGTGTTTGTTTTTATATTTGGATAATTTTCTCAAAATGGTGGATGCGATGAATTTTCCCCAGGTTTTCAATCATGACTGTAGAGATTTGGAGCTCCAATAATGCCCGAGATCCCTCATAAATAAATCTTGTCAATTTCTCAGCTCGGGAATGACCCTGCCACCTTGGCCCCCGAGACACAGCCTGAAGAGGCAAGTTGGAAGGTGACTCACACACTAGCTGATGTCCCGAGTCAAGCTGCCTGAGACGTTTGGGTCCCGGGCCTCAGCCACCAGCATCCTTCCGTAGAGAACACCAGCGGGAAGAGTGAGGGGGGCAGAGCCGCCCTTGTGTCCTGGTCCTGATCGTGCAAAGCCGGGTGCGGGCTGGGGAGAGGGTGAGTGGAGCTGCGGGCACCCACAGCCGCGGGGGGCAGCGGCGAAGCAAATCTCTAGTTTCCAACATTGTCCACTATACATATAATAGGTAATTAAATTTCTTATTTCTGCCTTCTTTTTTCCTTCCATGCCCCTGAACACAAAAGGCTTTTGTGTTCTCCAAAGGAGAGAGGAAGACTTCCTATGTAACCGAGTAAGCATAATTAAACTACACCCAGCGGCCATCTGAGGGTGCAGCCCCTTTTGGTGTTCCTGAGCCCAAGTGCTCACTCTTCCAAGGGGGCGAGGCTGGTGTAGACGGTCACATTGAGTGAGATGGCAGTCCTTCCCTTTTCCAGGGCTCTGGGCTATCCTTGCTTTGCTGCACGTGTGTGGGAGTTGAGAGTCCCTGCAGGGATTGCGAAGCTCTGGGTGGAGGGGACACCCGTGGTCAGGAACCTGGAGAAGGGACACTCTGTGGGGACAGAGGCAAGCACGGGTCCGGGGCAGATTCCTTTGGACAAGAACCAGTCCTTGTATTTACAGTAGCCAAACTATGCAAGGAGCCCAAGTGTCCCTGGACTGATGAATGGACAAGGGAGATGTGGTGTATATGTACACAATAGAATATTACTCAGTCATAAAAAAGAATGAAATCTGGCCATTTGCACAGCATGCCTGGAGCTGGAGAGCATAATGCTAAGTGAAGTAAGTCACTCTGAGATAGACAGATACCGTATGATTTCACTCACGTGCGGAATTTGAGAAACAAAATAAACGAGCAAAGGAAAAAAAAAAGAAAGAACAAACCAAGAAACAGACTCTTAACTACTGGGAGCAAACTGATGGTTACCAGAGGGCGTGGGGTGAGGGGTGGGTGAAATAAGGGTGGGGGTGCAGGGTCGCACTTGTGATGAGCGGCAGGTGAGGTATGGAAGTGTTCAGTCACTATGCTGCACACCTGAAACTAAGGTTACACTGTATGTTAATTACACTGGAAATAAAATAAAATACAATAAAATACAATAAAGTAAAATAAAATAAAGTAAAATAAAATAAAGTAAAATAAAATGAAATGAAATAAAATAAAGTAAAATAAAATAAAATGAAATGATATAAAATAAAGTAAAATAAAATAAAGTAAAATAAAGTAAAATAAAATAAAGTAAAATAAAATAAAAATGAAATGAAATAAAATAAAGTAAAATAAAATAAAGTAAAATAAAATAAAATAAAGTAAAATAAAGTAAAATAAAATGAAATAAAATAAAATAAAGTAAAATAAAATGAAATGAAATAAAGTAAAATAAAATACAGTAAAATAAAATAAAATAAAGTAAAATAAAATGAAATAAAATAAAGTAAAATAAAATAAAATGAAACAAAAAAGTAAAATAAAGTAAAATAAAATAAAAGAAAGTAAAATAAAGTAAAATAAAATGAAATGAAATAAAATAAAATAAAGTAAAATAAATTAAAATAAAATAAAATAAAGTAAAATGAAATAAAATAAAGTAAAATAAAGTGAAATAAAATAAAATGAAATAAAATAAAGTAAAATAAAATAAAATAAAATAAAGTAAAATAAAATAAAATAAAATAAAATAAAGTAAAATACTCTTCCTGCCCTCTCCTAAGGGAGTCAGCCTGAGGACACTTTTCTATGTGATGTCTCCCTTTGGCTGGAGCATAAGCCCCCATAAAGTCTTGCTTGAAACTCGAAAAAAACAAAAATAAAGAGACCAGTCCTTGGCGGAGACATGGGAGGTGTGAACATGTGGGACTTTGTGCCATCAGCAGCTGGGACTGGCAGTGTCTCTACTGGAGGGACCTAATGTCCTGGGCCGGAGGGCACCAGAGAATAGGGTGCTTGGTAGCGTGCTCACCGAGCCCCAGCTGCAGCCGTGGGCTATGACCCTCTCGGACAGCAGTGGTCCTGAGGGTGCCTCCTGGAGGGGACCCCAGCTCCGCGTCTCCAACTCTGAAGCCTTTCTGCCTTTGTTCGCTGCACTGTGGACGCTGGCTTTCCCTTCTCTGATCTTCATTAACATCGAACAACGCACCTCATTACCTCTTTCCCCGTTAAATCTATTTGCTCTTAGAATTAAAAAAAGAGAGCTGAACAATGATAGACAAATACAGATGTGGTGAGCAAAGAGGCCTGAAAACAAAAGCGATCATATTATCCGTATGTTTCTTCTCCGGTGAAAGGTAATTCGTATGTGATGTGCTTTTGGGGGCAGGATTCAAAACTGAGGGATTCATTTTTTATGTTGAATATGATTTTACACATTTTTCAACATCCTTATTTATTTTGGTTTTCTATTGGTGCTGTAACAAATCATCACAAATTTAGTGGCTTAAAACCTCACCAACACAAACGTATCACCGTATAGTTTTGCAGATCAGAAGTCCCAAACAGATGGGTCCACGGGCTTTCCCAGCAGCTGCAGTCTGCCCAAATTCCTGTGCTCGGGGCGTCTTCTCCGCTCCCCCCGCCCCAGCCCCCTTAAGGGGCAATGGAGAGCATTTTCTCTTCTCTCTGACCTCCCGCCTCCCTCTTGTAAGGACCTTTGTCATATTGAGCCCACCTGCAAGCCAGGATAATCCCTCCATCTCGAGTCTCCCCCTTAATTTAATTACATCTGCAAAGAGTTGCCTGGATGGGTCACTTGATTGAGTGTCCGACTCTTGATTTTGGCTCGGGTCATGATCCCAGCGTCATGGGATCGGGCCCGCATTGGGCTCCATGCCGAGCGTGGAGGCTGCTTGGGATTCTCTCTCTCTCGTGCACACTCTAAGATAAAAAAAATTCATTACACCTGCAAAGTCCCTTTTGCCATATAAGGCGACATATTCATAGGTTTCAGCATTTAGGACATAGACAGCCCTGCAGCCCATCACATTCATTTTATAGAAGATGTGACGGAGACCTTAAAGGAGAGTTTTTAAAAAGTCTGGGCTGCTGCTAGCTATATGGTGCTTTTGTGAGAATGGGTGGGGTAAGTCAAGGGGGCGCACACGGGCCAGTGAGCTGCGCAGGGAGATCAAGTCCTGACTCACACCCCCTGTCGCGCACCCGTGGGCCGTGCCCATCCTGCACAGCACACACGGCGGCTGTGGCTGGTGAGTTTCTACACTGGGAGGAGTAACGTCCATCTCATGACTTCCTGCTCGGATTTCCCCATCTCACCCCTGCTCCCCACCCTTTCGGGGCCGTGACTCTCTGAGGCCACGGATTATCTCAAAAAGCCGGCTCAGGAAATTGAGGATGTGTATTGACTAAACTCTTCAAGGGACCAGGTCGTGTCACCTTTGAACCCTGCCTCTGAGTACCTTCCGTTCAGCTCCTGGACGCCAGGCTGCTTCCTTGGCCGACAGTATTTCCATAATCTTCTTCCTGTGTCATCCCACCCATGTGCGTAAACACCCACATCCCAGACTTTTACAGGAGGACTGCCTGCATCTCCCTCTGTGGCACCAAGAGTCTTAGCCATTTGTAAAAGGGCAAGACACATTGGCTCTGAGTTTTATGAATCCTCTGTGGCCATGTTGCCTTTCGTTACCATTATTCCAGGTAATGGATACCATTATTCCAGCCCTGCCTGGAATGGGGATTCCTCCACACTGGCAGGGTCCAGTAGAACTTTCTGTGAAATGTTCTAGTCTGCAGTTCGATATGGTAGCCACTAGCCGTAGGTGGTTGCTGAGCGCTTGGAATGCGGCAAGTGGGACTGAGAAGTTGCATTTTAAATTTACGCTTTAAAATTAATTTAAATTGAAATAGGTCCAGGTGGCAAGCAGCTACTGCATTGGACAGCACGGATCTACATTCTTTTCTTGAGATAAAGGAAAATAGTGTAGGAGGTAGGAAGTGGTATTCTCAACCATCAATGCTTATATTTAAGGAGAAAAAAGGAAGTTTTTTTTTCCTGTCCAAGTTTAATATTACATTTTGATAAGGCCGACGAACGTTCATAAGCTCTACGTACGTGCACTTAGTTTTAAGCTTATAGATTTTGAACCAGAGATGAGGTATGGTACATTTTTTTACCCTGCATGGTTAATGTACAAAATATCCCCAATTCCGCTGAGAAAGAATGTCATCCCTAAAACACACTTTGATGAACTCTGAACATGAAAACATTGTATGGGGGCGCCTGGGTGGCTCAGTCGGTTGAGCTTCCCACTTCGGCTCAGGTCATGATCTCACGGTCCGTGAGTTCGAGCCCCGCGTCGGGCTCTGTGCTGACAGCTCGGAGCCTGGAGCCTGCTTCAGATTCTGTGTCTCCCTCTCTCTGTGACCCTCCCCCATTCATGCTCTGTCTCTCTTTATCTCAAAAATAAACAAACGTTAAAAAAATTAAAAAAAAAACATTGTATGATGCCATATAAATGGATTAAACAGAAGTGAACACAAACACTATTCTTCAATTTTTCAATTTATTCTATGTATCATAGTATGATAATGTGAAGAAAAATATTTGAATTTATTTTTAAGTTCGTATCTTCTGGCTGCTCTCCACTGAGAGGGCTTAGAGGTGAAATGATAATTAGTTTGCCACCAAAGGAAAAGTGTCTGGAGTGTTTTTTTTTTTTTTTTAATGTTTACTTATTTTTGAGAGAGAGAGAGACAGACAGAGCATGAACAGGGGAGGGGCAGAGAGAGAAGGAGACACAGAATCTGAAGCAGGTTCCAGGTTCTGAGCTGTCAGCACAGAGTCCGACGCGGGGCTCAAACTCACGAGCTGTGAGATCAGGACCTGAGCCAGAGTTTGACGCTCAACTGACGGAGCCACCAAGGCACCCCGAGTGTCCTGGCTGTCCTTAACGTCTCCCCTCCACCTGAGTGAGCGGAGTGAACAGGTTAAGAGGTCAGGAAGTTGACATAGAGACCACCACTGGAATGAGAAGAGAAGACCCTGGAAAGTTTAAGAATTGTCTCCCCTCAAGTGGGGAACCCTGATTTTCTCTTGTTCATACCCAAGGCTGATCCACTGTCATCAAGTTGTTTAAGGTATTCTGGGGAAAATCTTTACAAGTAGGCCCTTTATGGTTTTATCCCTTCTTTTGTGTTCAGTATTTTTCTTCAGACTCATTTTCTCTTGTATTTTTTTTCTTTCTCTTGAATAGAGGTGAGTTTGTCCATATTTGCTATTTAGTTTTTTTTTTTTAAAGGCGGGGGGGTGGGCACCTGGGTTGCTAGGTTGGTTAAGCGTCTGACTTCGGCTCAGGTCATGATCTCACGGCTCGTGAGTTCAAGCCCCGTATAAGCTGTGCTGGCAGCTCAGAGCCTGGAGCCCGCTTCAGATCCTGTCTCTCTCTCTCTCTCTCTCTCTCTCTCTCTCTGTCCTTCCCCCACTCACGCTCTCTCTCCCTCTCTCTCTCCTTTGAAAATAAATGAACATTAAAAAAATTAAAAAAAAAAACAAAGAGGTACGCCCAGAGCACCTTTGGACCCTGCTCCTGTGCCCCCATCATATTCCGTCTCTCGAGACTGTTGTGACTGGGTGGAGAACGCACTCCAGAAGCACGATGTCTCTTGTGGCATCTCATGTGTCGCCAGTTCAAAACCGTGCCCCAGATGGGTTTTATTTTAGGGATCGGAGATGGTGGAGGGGCCTTGTGCCTGACGAAAGAGAAAATATAGCATGTGGAGGGTGTTCGAGATTAGGATGTAGGTAGGGTGTTCACCTGTAGCTTCTCTGACAGAAACAGAAGTGTGGCTTTTCCTGAGAGGTCAAGGGTGCGCTGTGGCCAAAATAAGATAGTGCTCTTGAGAGAATGGAGCAGGTGGATCTGCGGAGGAGGTCCTAGGACTGAGGAAGGGACCCTGGGATGAGTCAACAAAGGCGAGGCTTGTAGGAGATGGGGAAACATGGGAGCAGCCCCCGCCCCGAGTTGCTGAATTAAGGAGGGTTGAGTTACACATGCTTGGGGTCAGCCAGGCAGAATGACTTTCAGCAAGTAGGACCAGTAGGAGCGGAACTAGGGTCAGGCTCTAGGAAGCCACAGAAGAGGTAAAGCGGTAACAGAGAGTCGTGATAAGGGACACGAAAGGCAAAAGGGTGAGGCTAAATATTTGTGTGGAGGACACCTAGGGCCATTTGCGTTCCATCTACCATGGAAAACACTGGGGCCCTCAACGGAGGGGAAGAAAGGAGGCTTCCTCGATGTATCAGTACAAGACATGAGGGGGACTGACAATGGGGGCTTTCTGTGACATTTGTAGCACAGACGAGATAAGCAGCTGTCTACAAGAGATTACGGTGGTAGAAATCCCCATTGGAAATGCATCCTGAGACGTAGCTGTCGTCCTGCACGCCCAATACAAAAAAGACTGTAGGTTACAGATAAGTAAAAGGATAGGATGTGTCTATGAGGAAATATTTAAAAAGAGAGCAATGAAAACTGGAATACTTTTGTGCGTTTTTCAGGAAATGCTGTATTTTTCCATCCATCCACCTGCTGTTCTAACTCATACTATAGAGAGCCTTCTACTGAGCCCAACTCTATGCACGAAGCAACTCTCTGTCCAGCAGGAGAGGAACCGTAACAACATACAGTTGTGCTCCCGTGATATGTGTGTGTGTAAAGAATGGTGGAGTGATTTATTCTTTCTAGAAAATAGTCAGGAGGACATCAAAAGAAGAACATCCAAGGCGGTGGTAAGACTTCAGCAAAATCAGAAAGTCAAATAGAACTTTGCGTGGTGCAGAACTTGGAGAAGACAATTCTTCTAGGCAGAAGAAATAGTATGAGTGGGGACAGAGATCCGATGGGGTGTGGGTTGGACTTTTAGTGACACATCGACAGTGGCCACAGGGAGGCAGTGGGATATTGCATTCAATATGAGTGCTGCTGAGGAAGATCCATCAGGTGCCGGGCGTCCACACCCAGTGCGTCTGAGCGTTACCCAAGGATGGATAGGAGAGAGAACTGGACCATCTGGGTTCTTCCTGATGTTCAGATGATTACGAGAGAACGTGGGCATCTCCAAATCCATTTTGGTTTGTGTCCTCAGTTCAGAAACAAGCAGGGCAGGAGACAAGAAAACGGCAAGTTGAGAGTTTTGTGAGTTGCTATGTCACTGGAGGGACTCTTCCAGACTGCAGACAGTCTCAATCATGCCAACACTGGGATTCAATTTTCAAAACTGAATTTCGGTGTTAAGAATGGGTAGAAGGCTCTTGAGAAAACGAGTTACTCAAGGGATTTTGGCTGAGTTGGGATGGAGGTTTGCTTGGCCAATGGGGACACAGGGACAGGGGTGGCAGAGAGAGGATGGAGTGGCATCTCAGGTATTGGTTCCCTGGTCAGGACTGTAGGGCTCTAGGCAGAAACTGAAGGTCTCATGAGACTGTAGGCAGAAGTGGGAGCAGGTGTTGTCAACAGAGATGGGGACACACAAGCTATGCCGCTGCCCAGGTAACAAAAGCACGAGGCAGAATGTGCAAGAGAGACATCTCCTTCTTCTTTAAAATATTTTTTTAATGTTTTATTTCTTTTTGAGAGAGAGAGAGAGAGAGCACAAGCAGGGGAAAGGAAGAGAGAGAGGGACAGAGGATCTGAAGCAGACTCTGCTGACAGCAGGGAACCCAATGTGGGCCTCGAACTCTTAGACGGTGAGATCATGACTTGAGCCAGAGCCGGATGCTCAACCGATGGAGCCGCCCAGGTGCCCCTTCTTCTAGAGAGTGAGGTGCAGCTTCTCTGGGCCACCAGACCCCAGGATGAGGGACAGAAGCACGCTCTGGTGTGCTTTGACACCCGGAAGACACAGAACATGTGGCATGGACATCAGTGTTTTCCTGGCCATTGAGACGACAGTAAGACATCCCCTCGGGTAGTTTCAAGGTGGGAAGAATAAAAAATCGCCAGAGGCCTGTTGGTGAACTCATGTGGGACATCACTGGGGATCCCTGGAGCAGCTCAATGAGGCTTGTAGTGGTGCAAGAGGGGTCCTGAGCCAGACATTGTGTGTGTGTGTGTGTGTGTGTGTGTGTGTGTGTGTGTTTATCATAGTCAGATATATATAACATAAAATTTATCATTTTAACCACTTTAAAATGGACAATTCATGGGCACCTGGGTGGCTCAGTCAGTTAAGCATCCGACTTCAGCTCAGGTCATGATCTCATGGTTCGTGGGTTCGAGCTCCACATCGGGGTCTGTGCTGACAGCTCGGAGCCTGGAGCCTGCTTTGAATTCTGTGTCTCCCTCTCTCTCTCTCAAAAATACATAAACATTAACAACGTTAAATGGACAGTTCAGTGACATTAAGTACATTTATAATGTTGTACAACCACCGTCACTAGCCATCTACAGAATTTTTAATTGTACCAAACAGAAACTCTGTCTCCATTAAACTCTCCCTGCCAATCCCCCCCA
The DNA here is from genome assembly GCF_022837055.1 of Prionailurus viverrinus. Lineage (NCBI taxonomy): Eukaryota > Metazoa > Chordata > Mammalia > Carnivora > Felidae > Prionailurus > Prionailurus viverrinus. The sequence goes on from NC_062577.1 coordinate 62,755,191, forward strand.
CCGTCAGCTTCTGTTAATATCACTTCCACTTTCTGCCTCCATGACTCTACCCACTCTAGATACCTCACAGAGTGGAATCATACAGTATTTGTCCTTTTGTCTGGCTTTGTCACTCAGCATAATGTTTTCAAAACTCATCCATGTGATAGCGTGTATCAGAATTTCCCTCCCTTTTAAGGCCGAATAACATCTCTTATATGGATAAACCACATTTTGTTTATCCTTTCGTCTGTTGATGGGCATTTGGATTATTTCCAAGTTAGTTAGATCTTAATGATTACTATAGGTTGGTGATATTTGGGAAATTTTGTTTTTGCATCGATGTCAATCGATAGAGAGAGTACACAATTATATAAACAAAAAGGCAGCAAGGCAGAAAGAGACTGCCGGCAGCTGGTCACACTAGGTGGGGCAAAGTATGAAACCAAAGGAAGAGATCTAGGTTGAACCAGATATAAAATGTTTCATCGATTGCAAGGGACAGAGGCTATCATTATTTAGTTCGTAAGAGGAAATTGGAGAATTTTATTGGGGCCTGTAGTAGAAATATATCCTTAAACTTCTAGGCACGCCGTCCTTAAAATGGATGTGGGCTTCAACCTTCTCTGTGATTCCTATGTGGTCTTTTATAAAATATTTCAAAAAGGGACTTCACAAACACACACACACGCACACACACACACACGCATGCTGAAGCTTATAGGAATTTAAATTAATTGGAGTGAAAATTTGGACCTTTTAAGTGGGTGACGCCAGATACAATGTACTACTCAGAGAATTTCTTCGTCATGTTTGTTCCTTTGCATATGTTGTGTTTTAATGTTTTCGTCACACCTCAATAAATACATTAGGCATATAAGGGTAACACAACGATTCACTCGCTCACAGCTGTGCATTACACCCCTGTTTTGCAACACGGTCAGGGCATACCGAGCCTGTGCCCTCACACAGTTACAGTTTTGTGGCTAACAGGACAGAGTTCAGAGTAGTATGGAAGATTGGGTGCCATGGAAGAGGTGAGGTGATTGACCCAGATCTCAGGCATCAGGACAAGTTCCTGGAGGACATTCAATCTAAACTGAGACCTAAAAATGCATCAGAGTTGGCCAAGTTTAGGAGAGAGAGTATGTGAGTGTGTGAGTGTGTGTGCGTTGGGGTGGGATCGTGAGGTGAGTAGCATTCCAGGCAGAGGGAACAGTATGTGTAAAAGCCCAGAGGTAAAGGGGTCACGGTACCCTTGGGACAGGAAAGTTCAATGTGGCTGAAAGACAGAGACAAGTGAGACTAGAGAGTTCCTAAGGGCCTGTGGGTGTGTTAAGGAGTTCAGCCTTTACCCTGAGGTCGGTGAGAAGCTGTGAGAGTATTTTAGGCACCAAAGAGGGGTGACAACCTTCCCATTAGGGAAAGCCAGCGTCTGGAGGGCTGAGGATGAGTTGGCAGAACAAGGCATGGGCAGGACGAAACTCAGAGCAGAGGTGGTGATGCCCTGGACGAGGCTTGTGGTAGTGGGCAGGGAGAGAAAAGGAAGGGTCTGGAAACTAATCAGGGGACTAAGTGGACAGAGGAGAAGGGGAAAGTGGAATAATAAACCTGGGCTTCTGGTGTGGGGTGCCCTGTGGGTGAGATATTTAGGATGTTTCCGTCTTTTAACTATCTTCATTGGTCATACATTGAATATATTTAACCATGGTACTGCCTCAGTACTCAGGAGAGGTTCTGAGACCAAAATACGTACTTATTTAAGGAATTTTTGTGAAACTCGATATTCTCAGCTTCCAGTGGTTGCCATAGAGACTCAGAGCCCCAGCCCCGAGTCCCTATCAGCCCATGTAGATTTCCTAGTTCAGGAATGGTCCTCATTCCTCCCACCCCCACCTCCAGAACCCTAAATCTTAGACCTAAGAAGTAGTTTTATAACGTTGTCTACATATTAATGGAGTTGCCTGTGCTGTCATGGGCATAATCCTACAATAGAGCAGATGCTGGGATTTGAGGGGTCTCAGATTTTGAAGCCCTGTGGTTTTATGGCCACTGCCCTTATGAAGAAAACAACTATGTTGGCCTAATTTAACCAGAATCTGGATGAACGTGGAGAACCAATTGATTGTGTTTTCTGGTCGGTTGTTGATCCCTGAGTGCCTCCTGGCCCTGAGCTGATGCTCCTGGCTGAGAGCAGATCCTCCTGGTATTACCCTCACTGCTCAGGTCCTAAGGATCTGGGGTCCCCTACCCAGTAGAGCAGGGCTCCTATCCTGCACATCTCTCCATCGCCAGAGAACTGTCTAGAGAGTGGACTCTGCCCTGTGTGTGTATTGGAGATGTGGCAAAGTAGGAACTACTAAGGGGTGAGAGCTATATTCCTGCAAGGAATTGTAGAAGCCATCTAGACCAATAGATTTCAGCCCTCCTTATCAGACCCAACCGCTATTTAACGATTATGTGTAACACCCCCCCTATGATCCTGAAATGAAATCCATAGAAAATATAATCTAGCAATCATGTAAATTAAGCATGCCAATAGAATGCTTATGCTATGAAATGGAAAAGCAATGAAAGTAATTTGTGATAAAACACTGTGTTTCCATATGAAAAGGCTTAGGCATGAAGAAGGTAGAAGATACATGGAAGCCGTCTGGCACTCGCACCCGAAGTAGAATTTCTGTGAGTGCAACAGCCACGCACATGTCCCACGCGTGAGGGGAAGATGTGTTCACTCAGAGATCACAACAGCCTTGCGATTTTCTGAACCGGCAAGCAATTCTTGCAAAATTCTGAAGCAAACCAATAACGTCTTTCCTTCGTAAACATGGCGGCTGCATTCCTGGAAAACCAGCTTCGGTCAAAATCCTGTAAAATATGTTTGATGTTTACATGCAAAACAAACAGGGGGAAGTGCTAGGCTTGGGAAATTATGAAGCTATTAATATTTTTGTTAATTAGATGAAAGTCCAGGAGAACACATAAAAGCCTCCAGGGGCAATTTTGTTGCACATGGTTGCCCTAGGATTTTAGGACTTGGAGTACGTGCCCTTTACTGCCAGTAGGTCCCTCATCATTGTAACACTTGAAAACGCCCCCCACTCAGTGGGTTGAGCATCTGACTCTTGGTTTCAGCTCAGGTCATGATTCCAGGGTCCTGAGATTGAGTCCTGCTTGAGAGTCTCTCTCTCTCTCTCTCTCTCTCTCTCTCTCTCTCTCTTTCACTCTCTCTCCCCCTCTGCCCCTCTCCCCAACTCGTGCAAGCTCTCTTTCTCTCTCTCTCTCTAAAATAAAAAAAAGAAAAGAAAAGAAAATGCCCCACCAAATGTCCATAATGGTCTTTGGAGAGTGGGATCACCTCCTTTGAGATCCGCTAATTTAGAGAGAACTTCTCGCTTTGCAGGGGACCTTACCAAGGTTCAGGTAGCATGACTGATTTTCTAAAAGTCATGTGGTGAGTCACATTTAGATGTGGGGCTTAAATCCAGTGTTGGGAGTTATTCAGTGTTTTTCTCCCTGTCTTAACCCACTAACATGTCGGGAACTGAAGGAACAGCTTTATTTGTGAGTTGCTAGAAAATTTAATCCAGTTTTCTAACCGTCCATTCTTCTTACCATGAACTTTGAAGAAAATGGCCGTTTCAAAGATTATTCGTTCAGTTTAAATAATCCCGCAAGATATTTATTGGCCCTGTTCACATTTCCCACATTTGTTTGAAACCCTTATGTCTAAGACCTCATAAAATATATGAAGTCGCACTTCCTTTAGAATTTAATAGATATATTTACATTTTTGCCCAACTAAAATATGCTCCTAATTAAAAGGTGAAATTGTGCAGCAGTGTTTTAAAGAAAACCAAGTCTCTTGCCTTGCCATTTTACCCCCAGCCCTATTGCACTTTGAGCTTTTAAAATTACTTGTGTTTTTGGAAGTGACCTCCATTTCTCTAAAAAAAGCCATATTACTATTTCTTATTTTGTCCATTTTAGACATTATCTATAGACTTTCTCTCATGATGGAAATGGAGTCTGCTGGTCTTTCCCACTCCCCCCAGATGAAGGCGTCTCACTACTGGGGTTAATCTCTTGGCTACTTTGTAACATTTTCAAAAATTCTAGTCTGTAGAATTTTTCTCTTTATTCCTCACTTTCTCTTTTGCAGGGTGAAGAAAATTAATGTCCCTGCCCTTTCTTTGACTTTCTCCTTCCGTGACTACGTTCCTCTCTCTTCCATGGTTTTAGATCGCCGAATTTAGTAATACTTACAACCTATGAACACAACGAAAAACTACAAACTCTGTCTACAGATTAATCCTCAAAGCTGAAACTCAGGAGTGTTTACACGGTTTTGATTTTGTGAATATCGTTCACTGACGAGCCGAATTACATGCTGTCTTTATACTTCTTTCCAGCTGTTTATGTTGTGGTGGTTGTTTTTGGAGTTTCTAGTGGCCCCTTTCTGCGGGTGTTCCACTTTCTTTCTTTGATTTTGTATACACACACACACACACATATATTTTTGCTGGATTTTGATTTTGTATATATATATATATATATATATATGAATATATATATTGTGTAAGTAAATTATTATTTTTTATTTAAATACAGTTACTTTTATATAAACAAATTTTATTTATATAAAATTTATTTATATTTATTTAATATTTATTTATAATATATATAATATTTATATATAATATTTATTTATAGAAATTTATAATATATAAATAATATATAAAATATATAATATATAACATATAACATATAATATATATAATATATAATATATATAATATATAATATATATAATATATAATATATATAATATATAATATAAATATAATATTTATTTATATAAATTACATATATAGGTATATATGTATATATATATGTATATATATACCTATATATGTATGTATATGTATATACGTACATATATATGTATATACGTATATATGTATACACACATACATACATTGCTGGAGCACATCTCAAGGTAATTTCCGCAGAAAGAGTGTGGTATAAGGGAGGTGAAGTTCTGGGTCTCTACATGGCTGCAAATGTGTTAATTCTGCTCTCCTTCTGAATTGATTAGCTATCAAATTCTAAATTGAAAATAATTTTTGCTTTAGTACCTTGGAGGGTTTTTAATCTCTTAAAATTCATGCTTATTTTCCAAGTCTGATGTCAATCTGCTTCTCCTTACTGAGTGAACTCTTTTTTTCCTCCCAGGAAAGTTTTAGGATTTTCTCTGTATCCTTTGTACTCTGAAATTTCAAGAATTTGGGGCTAGCAGCGGGTATTTTTCTCTTCATTCACCGTATCGCACACTGAGCGGCCCATCTTAGTCTGGAAAATTGTTTACCTAACACTGGCGATTTCTTATATTATTTCTTTAATAAATATCCACTCTGCTTTCTCTTTCTAGAATTCATATTGGTTGGCTATTGGAACTTGGGAGTTGATCTTTTCATGGCTTTATTTTCTGTCTCTCTGTTTAGGTTCTATTCTCAGAGAGATTTACTTCATTTTATTTTCAATTCTTTATTAATAATTTTTAACTTGGCAATTATACATTTCTGTTTCTTTTTTTCTTTTTTTTAAAAATTTTTTTTTTTTCAACGTTTATTTATTTTTGGGACAGAGAGAGACAGAGCATGAACGGGGGAGGGGCAGAGAGAGAGGGAGACACAGAATCGGAAACAGGCTCCAGGCTCTGAGCCATCAGCCCAGAGCCCGACGCGGGGCTCGAACTCCCGGACCGCGAGATCGTGACCTGGCTGAAGTCGGACGCTTAACCGACTGCGCCACCCAGGCGCCCCTTTTTTTTCTTTTTTTAAAGTTTATTTTTGAGAGAGAGAGCGAGAACGAGAACGAGAGCGAGAGCGAGAGCGAGAGAGAGAGAGAGAGAGAGAGAGCGAGCGAGTACGGGGGAAGGGGCTGAGAGAGAGGGAGAGATTGAGAATCCCAAGCCGACTTCTGGATGTCATCACAGAGTCACAGGCGGGGCTCAAACTCGCGAACAGGGAGATCACGACCTGAGCCGAAATCAAGAGTCAGACTCTCAACGACGACGGCACCACCCAGGCGCCCCTTGCGCATTTCTAAGTCTTTCCCTTTGGCTCTCTGATTGCTCCTTTTTCACATCTAGAGTGTTGTATCAGGGGAGGGGGTCGAAAAGCAGCAGCTCCTACAGGGGGCCCTACTCAGCACAGGTCCTTGCTCTCGGGGGTTAAGGGGCACCTGGAGGAATGAAAGTTGTTTGCGAACGTCCCGGGGTAGCTGCCGTGGAAGCTGTGATGGACGGAGCGATGGATGGGGTGTGAAGGCCCCTCCGGCCCCCCATCCTGCCACAGACTGTGTCTTGGGACCCTGGGGTGGAGAAAGTGCCACTTTCATTCCTGCCTCTCGGGATGGTTGACACGGTGTAGTGACAAAGAATGACAAACAGGAGGAGCGCCCTGCCCACGTGTTGGCGGACGGGCGAGCTGCCCTGCTGGTCTGTGTCCACCCTGCTCAGCTGGCCTCGGCCCCTGACTGCCGCTTTCTCCCAACGCCCCTGTTGGAGGAGGTCATAGAGAGGACGTGACCCCTGGGTGACCTTCAAGCTGCCCCCCCCACCCCCACCCAGGGGTCCCAGGCTTCTTGTTCCCTCTCCTGTCCTTGGACTGTACTTTCTGCCCACTGTTCCCATAGCCGGAGCTGTTTCAGGAAGTCAGCCTTGAAAGATAAGGTGTCCTTGAGGTTGTCTTGACTAACCCCCCCGAGCCCCTCTGCATAACCTTTTCAGGTTCTGGCTGGGGCGTGTGGAGGTCTATCTCTCTTGCTGGTCACCCAAGACCAGCCTCGGTGAGTAAGCTCTCTTCTTCCCCTGCTTAGTAAACCTGCCACCTTCCAACCTGGGGTGACCCACCTCTTTCTTGGGTCTTTCTTTGCCCTCTGCGTTCGGGGGTCAGTGTCACATTGGCGGGACGGCTCCAGAAGTTGCCACCCCCCCTTCTCATTATATGAGATTACACTGTCCAAAAATATTAGCTTTTCCCTCCTGCTAGAAGTTCTTTTCTGCTCCCTAAATAATCCATGCTGCCTCCAGAGTTACTTTTCTCCTTTCTCCTCTTAGTCTTTTGCTCAGTGTTGCGGTCTTTCCCACCATACTTGAAATATGTATCATATTTAATAGCAAGACTACAGAAGAAAATCCAGTGTGTGTGTATGTGTGTGTGTGTGTGAGTGGGCTTTCGTGTTCAGCTGAGTTTGTGCGCTGGAGATCCATAGCTAACACAATCTAAAAGGCCCCCCAGACCTTTGGGAACCCGGACACTACCACAGCTCCCTTGGTTTCATTGTGGTCAATTTCTTTACAAAAGCGCCCATCCACCGTGTATGTATTTTTGGCCTGGATGTAAGATGCATATCTAGCAACCATTGTGATCGAAGAATTAGGGGAGGGGTTCGCCGGGGGTGATGCTGTTGTTTTCAGGGTTCAGTTTCCAAAGCTGGTGGTTCCCAGTCTTGGGGGCAAGGCATCTAGAAGGTTTTCTGCCTCAGCGGCTGCCCCTTCCCCCCAACCCCCCTCGTCCTTCATACATTGCAGGACATGGTTTCCTTTGCCCAGCCTCAGAATTCCTCATTCGGTTTTTCCTCTTCCAGAAATGTATCGAAATATTTCACTTGCTAATAGCTTCCCTCCTGTTCTTTTCATGGTTGTGGGTTTATATCAATTTTGTTCCTCTAACATCTTTTTGATGTGGTCTTGGAAGACAGAGCAGATAAACATTTGTGCACAGTTTGCAATTTTGACTGGAAAATCCTTTGTATTTCTTTTTTCCCCCCATTTGATATTCTGAAGATTTTTCACATTAAACATCTTTTTTCTTGTGCAGGTAATACATGTATATACTACAAAATTCAAGAGGCCCAAAAAGGTTATATAGTAAATTTAGTCGCTCAGTCCTGTTTCCTAAGCACCCAATTTCTTGTGTGTCCTCCGAGAAATATTCTATGCAAACATACTCTGTTTAATTTTTAAAAAATGCAAGCACAAGTACACAAACACATTGTTTCATACCTTCCCTTTTGCACTTACTAATGTCTTCCAGATCATTCCATACTGATACAGCATAGAGCTTTTTAAAAAATGCTTTTAATTTCTGCAAAGTGCCTTACTAATGAACACATTGTAATTTATTTAACATTTCCTTATGGGTTAACTTAAAAAAAAAAAGAAATGTAATCGGCATACAATATCCTATTAGTTTCAGGTTCTGACAGGTTAATTTATGTTCTCCTATCTTTTGCTTTTGTTGTTATAAACAAAGCTACAATAAATTTCCTTTTATGTACGTTATCTCACACACACATGAGTCAATCTGGATAAATTTCTGGACGTGACATTAACTGGTCAATTGCCAGCTTTCTTGCGTGGTGGGGGGGGGGGGTGGGGATGGTGGTGGTGTGTGTATCAGTTAATGGTCACTGCAGTAACGTAGGGATTGTCCGTGTCTCCAAGCGTTTGGCCACTGTACCAGTTAAGATCCAATCAGAAGCCAGTCAGAAGTTATTTCAGCAAGAGTTTCATACTAAGAATTGTTGGCTAGGGATAACGTTGAGAAGAGAATTAAGGCAAGAAGGGAATAGTAAGGTATAGAGACGCAGTGACTGATTACAAGAAGGGACTGGTGAAGAAGTTGACATTGTTAACATTTAGAAGCTTTTTGTTTCAGCTGCGCTGTGAGCTCCGAGAAACCCTATGGACCAGGACTAGACTTCTCAGGAAGGAGCGCCAATTGGTTCGAGATGGTTCTCCGGGAGGGCAAAGGTCACGCCGACTCTTCAAGCAGTTGCAAAATGAGCCAGCTGCCCACCAACAGAGGCTGCAGGTGAAAAGAGATGCAGGAAGAACGTGGCCTGGAGCAGGAGGCCTAGGGGGCGGGGCGAGTCCCTGCTCCTCCCCGCACCTACTATTGGCTGAGCCGGGGCAGGTGACACCGGGCAGGTGCCTCGGGCAGCAACCACAGGAGCTCCGCCAAGTGTAAAAGGCTTTTGGCGGGACCACCCGGAGCTGGCGGGGAAGCCTGGCAAGTCCACCAACGTCTCGCTATTTGCTAACGTGACCGGTGAGCGCTCAGACCTTGTCGTTTTGCTTAGCGGTTTTTCTTATTAGGACGAAGAATAGTTCTTAATATTTAGAATTGATTTTCCATTTTATGGACTATGTTTTTTATCTGCTTTACGTTGGTTTTCCTTGGTTGTCAGTTTTATTCTGCTTGAAAGAAGTCAGGTTTTTGAATACATTGTGGGTTGCAAATAGTCATTTATGTTTTGATATATGGTGGATTTTGCATGTATGTATGTGTTTTATTTCTATAGAGTTGAGTGGACCAATATTTGCTTTTGTGACTTCGTGGTTTTAGTTCACCTTCAGAGAAACCTTTCCAACCTTGAAATTATAAAAACATTTTGCCGTTTTTTTTCCAAGTGCTTTTATGGTTTTGGCTTTAAAATTTAAGTATTTGATCGAATCAGAATTTTTCCTGTTATAGGAAGTATTAACCTAAATGTGTTTTTTCCTGCTTGACTATCCAGATGTCCAAACACCATTTATTGAATGATCAGTATTTTCTCCATCAGTTTGAAAATTTACCTTTATTACAGTATATATATGTATATATATATATATATATATATATACATATATATACACACGATCTGTCTGTATTTTGGCCTATTTTTGGACTTCCTAACCTGTTTCATTGATGTTCATTCATGTACTAGCTACACAGTTTTAATTACTCTAGCTTTATAACATGTTTAAATATCTGAGTACCTCTTCCTCATTTTCCCTTTGTAGAATCTTGTTCTTGATTTTTCTTTCTCCCCTAGGAGCATAAGTTGCTTGTCTAATTTTAGACCCTGCTGGTAATTTGAGGGACTCGTGTAAAAATACGGACTGAGTGCTGACATTCTGAGTTTTTCTGCTTCTAGAACATGGTACGTTTGGTAGTTTTTCTTTTGCCCATGAAGTGTATTCTAAGGTGCTTGCTCTGTGTCTCCCCCTCCCCTGATTTGCAGCCTCATGCACCTTGGTGCCTTGCCACCCCAATTTTTATCTTCAGTGCACAGAGCCGCAGCCCCACTCTGCATTGTTCAGGTAGAGACTTTGTGGTTTTATGGAAGATGGGGTTTGCCCTTTTCTTTTCCTTGTTGCTTTTGGGTGACTCATGAGAAAATCGGGGGGGAGGGGTAGCTCTTTTGTTATTTAAAATGCTGATGCTGCTTCCTGTACATGCTCAGACACTCCGGGATCCCATTTCATTGACTGCCAGAGATCCAGTTTCTATAGCAGTATTTCCGGGAATCTGTGGAATGAGAAATCGTGCCTTAGATACACTCGGAGTGTCCTTGTGGTCTCTGCGAGGGCCTCCCTGGAGCTTTTCCCAACCACTCTGCAGACCAGTTTCTCTTGTGTTAGTGCCTTCACCGATCCCACCTGTTCTCAAAGTGGGGTGACTGTTTCCCTGGGGTACAGGAAGGCATCCCACGGAATGACAGGAACAATGATTGCAGAGTCTCACTTCATGTCTGCTTCCCTAAAATGGTGCCTGAGAATATGCCAAGCGTCTCCAAGTTCTCTCCCTATTTCCCCTTCCACTTTCCCCCTTCTGTGTATCAAGGAAAGGCACGCTCTGGCGCCCTTTCTTGATCTTTGATCTTCAGTGCATTGGCCTGGGGCAGAAGAGCATCTTAAGGGCAACTCAAAGTGCCTGTGATGAGCCCAGTGGATGGTGGCAGGGATCGGTAGCAGCTGGGGGGTGGGGAGTTCCAAGTCTCCAGCTGGGGGGCTGGGGCGGTGGTGGTCTCAGTTAGCTTTCATTAAAGCTGAAGACTTGAAGGGCTTGTCAGTGGACAGATGACTTAAACTCTTTTTTTGTCGACTGGTGATACTGTGTACAGCTTGTAAAGGAATAAAGAAAAGGAAGGACCCCACTGTTGTAAAGCTCCTCATTTGTGCATCTATTTACGTATATGAGAAATCGTCTCAGGTGCTTACATCAAAGATAATAAAATTTGTAAACTTGGTCTCTAGGAATGAAAAATGTTCATCCATGTATGTCTATTTAAAAAAAACACATCTCTTGTGCTCGCTTCGGCAGCACATATACTAAAAAAAACACATCTCGGGGCGCCTGGGTGGCTCAGTCGGTTAAACGTCCGACTTTGGCTCAGGTCACGATCTCGCGGTCCGTGAGTTCGAGCCCCGCGTCGGGCTCTGGGCTGACGGCTCAGAGCCTGGAGCCTGTTTTGGATTCTGTGTCTCCCTCTCTCTCTGACCCTCCCCTGCTCATGCTCTGTCTCTCTCTGTCTCAAAAATAAATAAATGTTAAAAAAAAAAAAAAACTAAAAAAACGCATCTCATTAGGAAATGCATTTCCTTCAAAACTATACCTTCTAAGATGATCAAAGCCACATACAAATAAAAATTAGAACGATCTACAAAAATGTCTAGTCTTTAGATCCTTCTGGCCACTGGAAATGAAAATACCTATTTTTCATTAATTTTTGTTGCAGAGACTTACAGGGTGATCAATAAAATACTTTCGGGCATAAAATTTACATTGTGACAATTCTCTGGGGGAAAAGGAATGGAAATGTGTTCTAGGAGGGAAAGGAATGCTGTAAAATTTTGGCTGCAAAAACTTGTTTATATATTTAAATGGAGTACACGAAATGTCAATATTCTGTGGAATGCTTTTAACAAATGATATAACAGTTTTGTTTTAAAAGGTTAATATTTATAATATGCCAGAGTTATGGTCTGTGTGATTGTTTAAACTTACGATGAGAAACCTTAATTGCCAAATCAAAAACCTGTGAGGGCACATGGTTTTTCCCCCTAAAGTTTTAGAGGGCTCTCAAGCAAAAAAAAAAAAAAAAAAAATCTAAACTCTAAAATCCGGAAAAACCAAACTGAAGGCTTTTGCCCTAAACCTTTACTGCAAGTGAATGCCCAATTTTAACTTCAAACTTTGAGCATAAGAATGAATGAATGAATGTACAGGGAAGACCAGTTGACCCCAGACCTAGTTGGGGAGTTTTGGAGCACCGACTACTACGTATGAGGGCCCTAGGGGACCCATCCTTGCCCTCCTCTGGGCTCTTTCTCCATATAGAGGCTTTTGAGCCCATGCTAAAGGGGGAACTGCTACCCCTGCCTCAGGGAGTCCCTTTGAACCTAAACCATCCTTTTAATCTAGGACCGAACTTCTAGAAGCACAGGGATATGGAATGGTTTCTCACCTCTGGTGAAGCTCATTTGCGTATGTGCAAGCTCGCCCAGCTGCTAGGGTACCAGCTTGACTACCCATTTCCTTTGGGAAGCTGAAATCCACCCCAATTCCTACAGGGGGTGGTTCCCCCACCCCCCACCTTAGGCTTCCTAAAGGCTACAGGACATAGTAGACCTTTATCTTCGATATCCTCTAGATAATACATTAACAGTGAGGGGTACCAATCTGGCCAAGGGTTGTCTTGTGATGAAATGTTATTTTTGAACATCTTTTCTAGCCATCTTCCTAGTTTCCATTCTCTTCTGTGTAAGGACTTGAATGATAGAACAGGCCTTCCCAGAATCCTCAGCAAGAGACCTTCGCACAGGGAAGATAAATTTACCTATTAGAGTACAATCTGCAGAGATAAAGCTACATGAAATGGCACGTGCAATTTATATCCTTTAACAACACGACCTGCTCAGCTGAAACCTTTCACATTTGATTATTTCAGTCTGTTCTCCAAGTTCAATAGGAGGGCTTAAAATACATCAGGAAATTAAAAGGACCTTCACATGACCTTCTATCCTCCCCACCCCCACTCCCCCACTCCCATCTAGAACCAAGGGTGGCCTGTCCCAAGAAGTTGGTTTCTTTTGGTAACTCTTGTAAGGGACTACATCCCAGACTAACCAAAGATGACCTTGTGTCCGTTACCAAGCTGGAGAACGCAAGGACTCACCGGTTAGTTTCTCATAGGGTCCCTGCAGATGTTTATCCTGCACACGTAGAGTCCCGTAAATGACTCAGAAGAAGAGGCTTGCTGTGGGGCTGGGTGTATGTCCTTTTAAACATTTTGCAAAGGTTGTATGAAGTGATGCATGGATAGGTTTTAAGTGTCAATGAACTTAAAACCCAAGAACCGCAAAACCCATAACCATCCCCACTAATCCCATTTACCGTTCCAGAGGTATTTTATTACTTTCCTACATATACCCTTCTAGAATTCCTCCTCCCTAACCCTTCCTTAAACACAGGAGTACAGGTTTTTTCAGCAGCTTTCCTAAGTTCCACATGTCTTGGAGATCATCTCCCTGTGAATGTAAGGATGGCTAACTTTTTTTTTAAAATTTCTTTTGAAACTCATTCTTCTATATGGTTGACTTTCCTTCAAGGCTAATAGCACAGTCTGATCTTTGGGGACATCCCATATTGGCTAGCTCACTTCTTAAAAATTGCCTTGTAGTATAGGGATCCCATAACATAAAAGCTTATTTTGAAGCTGCCCTCTTGATAGACCTTCGTTCCAATTTCCTTATAATCTTACAACTCACACACGAGCCTTTATACATACATATAAAGGCTTTTCTTTTTCTTTGTTTGCCTTTATTCCTGATTAAGGAATATCTTTAATTTCAAACTGTTCAGACAGATTCATTACCTGTGATAGACTTTGCAAATATTTTCTCCTGTATCTAAGGTTCTAATGATGGTGTCTTCAGTCTTCAGAAGTTAAAACTCCGGTGGCCAAATATGTCCGTTTTTAGCATTTCTGTTTCATTTTGGCTGTTTATACCCCAAGAGTCTATTAAAGTTTGTTACGTTTATATGGATAATTTATCTTTGAGCACATTGGGAGGTTGGACACTGATTGGGTCCCTGCTGCTCTTTTCCCTACAAATCTGAATGCCACCTTTACACTGTATTTGTTCTGGATCTCTGTGGTGTTCTATCGATCTACGTGCTTTAGCCTCAAAAATCTAGGCTTGATAAAACTAATATGTATTGATACTTGGTAAGAAGAGTGTCTACACTTTTATTACTTTTCATAGAATTTCTTAACTTTTTGTTAAAGATCTTATTCAAGGAGTTATGAACAGGTTTTTTTTTTTTGGTGTGTTTTGGCCACATTAACTGTTTTGAATTATTTATGCAAATAATAATTTTAGGTTTTCCCATTTTTATTGTAGTAGTGACGATTGCTAATACCTCTAGACAGTTTAAACAGGAGGGAGGAGAGAAGGCCTCTGTTTTATCCCTCACTTGCAAATGTACTTCATGCTGAAATCTTTTAAGCGTTACAGGTTCACTGTCAAAAATGCTTCTCAAATGATGATCTTGTATTTTGCTAACCTGCTAATTTAATAGTACTTAAGTTGTATTCTCAGCATTGCTACTTAATGTTTCTTTTCCTTAGTTGATGAGGTATTCTGACTTTTTATCCCCCCTATGAAACCATTCTTACGTTCTTGAGATGAATACTGCTTGGTTATAAGGTGTATGTTTCTCATTCAGTATACTGATGAATTTGATTTAATATTTATATAAACTTTTATACACTCTTTAAGGTCCATGTTCAGTTTTCTTAGACTCCTCTTGTCTGCAATTTGTATTGTTACATTAACATTATAAAGTGAGTTAGCGTTTATCTTTTTCTGTGTTCTGAGACCGTGTATGCTGGGAATGATCTATTCACAATCTAGAAATTGCCTATAAACCGTCTGGGACCAGTGTATTTTAAGGGCAATGGATCTTTGTAGGCTTCTTAATTTCTTCTATGGTATTGGTCTTCTAACATTTTATTCCAGTATTTTCCCCACCTCTGAAAATTCCTACTCCTAGAAATTGTCTAATTCTTCCGGATTCATTTTGCTGGTATACACTTATATATAGTAGTCTGTAGTTTTTTCTTTTTTCATTTCTATTATGATTTATTCATGCTTTTTTCTCTGGCCTATTTCATCGGTCTTTTCCAGTAACATAAACCTTTGCTTCTAATACCCGAATTTGCTAGTTTTACTTACATTTTAATAGTTGCTTTTATTTTCATTAGTGGTTTTATGCCATTGTCTTTAAACTGAGCTTTTAATTCAAAAACTTTAATGGCTTTTAAATAAATGTGTTTATAACTAAAATTTTTCTGTGTTTACGCATTTCAGGCTGCTGTGTGTAACTCTGTTCGAAGTCTAAATTATAATTTTGATTTTAAAGAGCTCTCTTGGGAGGCAATGGAAACTGTAATTTGATTTCCAGTTCAATTGTATTATAATCTATGAATAGGACACAATGGCAGCTTTCTGGGATTGGCTGAAATACTCTTTGTGGCCAATACATGGTCAAATATGTCTGTTCCTGTGAACAGTTACAAATTCTTGGTTTGTATACAAGTTTGGGCACGTGTATATGTATGTATATATGTTTTTAATTTTAGATATTTTTTCCAAAATCTGTTTTCCAAAAAGATACTGCATTATATACTTCAGATTGCTGAGACTAGATCTTAAATGTTACCTCAAAAATGATGATTCATGATGTGATAGAGGTGTTAGCTAACACCCTGATAGTAATCACATTGTAATACACACATCAAATCAACATGTATACCTTAAACATAATGCCAATTATCTCTCCATTAAAAAATTTAAAAGGTCTGGGGCACCTGGGTGGCTCAGTCGGTTAAGTGTTTGACTTTGGCTCCGGTCATGATCTCACGGTTTGTGGGTTCGAGCCCCGCATCGGGCTCTGTGCTGACAGCTCGGAGCCTGGACCTTGCTTCAGATTCTGTGTCTCCCTCTCTTTCTCTGCCCCTCCCCTGCTTTCACTTTCTCTCTTTTTCAAAAATAAACATTAAAAAAATTTAAAAATAAAAATAAAAACTTCAAAGGTCAATTGGTTACATAGCTAGTAATATAGTTTTTGCTAATTTCAGAACTGTTTCTGAATAAATATCAATATAAAATATTAATGTTAATACAAAATGTCACTTATTAAAAAAAATTTTTTTTTTTAAAAAACTTTATTTATGAGAGTGAGACAGCGTGTGAGCAGGGGCGGAGCAGAGAGAGAGGGAGACACAGAATCCCAAGCAGGCTCCAGGCTCTAAGTTGTCAGCACAGAGCCCGATGTGGGGCTCAAACTCCCGGATTGTGAGATCATGACCTGAGCCGAAGTCGGATGCTTAACCGACTGAGCCACCCAGGCGCCCCGTGTCACTTTCTTAATTGTATTACGAAATAGCATCTTTTAAAAGCTTTTGGTCTTGAACTCTGATCTCACATTGTTGTACTAATTTTCTTATTTGGTGTTTATTTTTTTCCTGTTCTTGTCATTCAGTCTTCAGCTTCTCTCTAAAGGGCATGCAGTTTTATTAACATAATCAAATCCTTAAGTTTTAACAGGTTTTTATCTAATCATATGTAACGTGATTATGGATACTGAGTTTGCTATTTAGAATTCTGTATACACCTCCACACCCCTTGCCTTTGGGTTGACAAGATTTTATCTTCCTATTTACCTTTAAATCTAGGAGCTTCTATTCCTGAACTGATAAATGTTTAAAAATGTTTAAATATGTGAAAACACCTTGAATTAAGCAAATGAGCCAGTTTTTCGTTCACCAGATCCTCCAAGCACTTCTGCTATTTGGACTTGGAGTGCTGGGTTACAGTTTAAAGTTCTACAATCCAAATAGCTGAGATTCTAGATCTCCAGTCTCCATTATAGAGCGAGGAGGTGCGAAGTCCTCTCTCTTAAAAAGCAACTGTGGATCCGGAGAGAATCGTCCAAAACCACCATTTGAAACACTCTGAAAATTCACTGAAAGCCTACAAGGCGCGCAGACGCTTTTACTCGGGAACGCTGGAGTCCCGAGTCCAAGAGCAGCGGGCGTCTGTGGTGCTGTCCGGGGATCCCCGTCCCCTCCCAGGTCCCCAGGCCCCCCCTGCCCCCGAGACTTGCTGTCCCCACCGGAAGAGGCTGCTTTGATGGGCAGCGCGATGCTTAGGTGGAGGTCCCAGTGGTGAGCTGATGGGGAGGACGGGGGTCTCTCACAGCCTGAGACTGTGCTCCTGCAGGGAGCCGGCGGTCTAGACAGGAATGTGAACAGGAATCTGGAATGTGAGCATGCCACAGCGGAGTTGATCAGGTCTCCATACACCTCGCTCTGCTGGCAGGCTGTGTGAACAAGCAGCGGAGGCTGGGGGAGGCCCGGAGTCCCCAACACGTCTGCCCAGCGGGGCCAGGGAGCCCGGGGGAAGGTGAGCGCAGGGGGATCTCCAACCGTCTGCTTGTATGTGCGCCCAGCCCACGTGTGGGTCCGGCAGCAAGCTGGGGTGGCGCTCAATGGCAACCCCGCAGTTCTCTGTCTGAATAAACTGTCCAGACACAGGGGTCACCCCTAGGGAGTCAGCCTTAAACACGAAAACCAGGGGAAATACACGAAAGCAGCAAAAACTATAACCACAGATATTAATGTTGGTACACAGCGGGGTAGACTTCAGATCTAGTTCAGATGAGTTACTGAAACAGCAACCCCCCGGGGGGAGGGGCGGGACACGTCAGATCAGGTGTTTGTACATTCCGTGTAAGTTCCCTAAGCCAGGCAGCCTGCAGAGAAACACAGGTGACTTCTAGGAGAAAAGTGGACAATAGATTGTACCTGTGTCCCCAGAAGCTGGATTTGGCAAAGATGTCAAAGCAGCTTTAATAAACATTAAAAACAAAAAAAACCAACCCCACAAAACTCCATGTTTCTAGCATTAAAGGAAAGCATGATAAAGTGACTCGATGAATAGACCATCTCAGAGATGGAAATTTCATTCAGTTTCTGTTCTAGAGTTGGGGTACAACAGTTGAAAGGTTGTCCTCCTTAGCACATTCGTGATGGAAGCAAAGGAATCCGTGAACTCCAAGTAGGCAAATTAATCTGAAGAACAAAGATTGAAGAATGCCCCCCCCTCCGAAAATCCTGTGAGCCTCCAAGCACACGGATGTTACTCTGTTGGGGGGCCTCAGGAGAGGAGAGAAAGGAAGAGAAAAATGGGTAGAAACCATTAAACTATGGCTTCGAAAACCTACAGATCCAAGAAATGCAAACTCCGGTAGCAAAACACAAGAATATCCCCGTCTAGGACACCATAGTTAGTTGGACGCAAAGACAAACGAAAGCAGGAGAGAGAAGGAGCCCATCACCTACAGGGGAACAGCACGGTTAATAGCTGACTTCTCCCCCTGGAGGGGTATGGCATGCAGTGTTCCCAGAAAATGCCGTCAATCAGAAATTCTACATGCAATAAACGTGAAGGTGATAGACATTCCTAGATGGAGCACGCCGAGAAACTTCTAAATTCACCAGTAAGGGCATTCCCCCCTCACCCGCCTTCTGTTGTGCATCACAGACCAATAACCTACTTAAATTACTGCAACTTCACAGTATATTTGGATGTTTGACAGGCCGACTAGTCCATTCATTTTCCCCTTCCCACGTGTTCACAGTGGTTCTTGTGCATTTAGTTTTTCAGGTGAATTTTAGAGCTAGCTTGTTATATTTCCTACAACTCTACACTATTGAAAACTTGACCGGAATTTTGACTGCACTAATCTATTAGGGAATAAAATCCACATCTCTTCTTCAAGCCCGTCTAAAGCATAAATGACCTAACTATGGGCATTTAGCAAAAGGAAATTGGAGTCACTCAGAAAAGTGGAAAAGTGGATTAAAGTGAGGGAGGTTCGTGGCTGTGACTGTTCTGTGTTCCTTAGCAGCAGAGTTTGTGGACCTGCCCCGGGGGTCTTTGCCATGAATGTGACTCAGAAATCTGCCTCTGTGTTCCCCTCTCTCAGTTTCAGATTCCTGGGGAGAATGTTCTGGTCTCCCCCTTGGATCCTGTCTGCCCCTTCATCAGCTGTGACCAGGTGGCAGGGTGTGGTTGTTGAGGTATCACCACTGGGCCCACTTGTTGGAGACCACAGCCAAAGTCTTAGGCTTCTCTTGTATCTCTCTCTTTTTTTTTGAATGTTTATTTCTGAGACAGAGACCGAGCACGAGTGGGGGAGGGTCAGAGAGAAGGAGACACAGAATCTGAAACAGGCTCCAGGCTTTGAGCTGTCAGCACAGAGCCTGACGCGGGGCTCGAACTCACAGACTGCGGATCATGACCTGGGCCCAAGTCGGACGCTTAACCAACCGAGGCACCCAGGCGCCCTATGCTTCTCCTGTATCTGGAGGCAATGTCACCTGCCACGATGTCCCTAGATCTTTGGGTTCTGCCATTATTTCTCTAGTTTGTTGTGGGACTTATGGGTGGGTGTTGGGGCTTCTGCACCATATCTCTAACCCTTCCTTCTTTCCAACCTTTTAAAAAAAAATTTTTTTTTTTTTTGGGTAGATTTTAAGGGTTGGTGTTGCAGCCCACTGTGTAATTTCGTGGTTGGGTCCAGTTTACTCAGCCTATATACTTTGGGATATTACATTTCAATCAAGTTTAGCCTTGCGTTATCTCAGTTGACTTTTCTGTGGGTGCTATAATCTAGCACCCCTCGAAGATACAAGTTTTAGGTTAAATCCCTGTTCTTCCCGTTAGCTCGGTCTCCTTGGGTAGAAATGTGGTCTATGGAGTTTGGAGTCTGTCTGTCACGTGCTGGTCTTCTGCACATATCTTAGGATTATTGGCTCTTTGCTCCTCGTGGGATCAAGGTGCCTTTCTGGTCTGCTCTATTTATTTTGCTATGATTATGGAGAGAGTTGTCATGTGCTGCTCTGTGGGAAGAGGGGAAGCACGTGCCATTAAGTGCTGGCACCCTGCTGAGTATTCCAGGAGCTGACCGTCCCCATCTTTACAAAGTGTCAGACACCAGGGATACCTTCCTTGTCTCTGCTGCAAGCCCGACTACTGGGTGCTTCCTGCTGTCCTGCGGGGCGGGGTGTGTGTGTGTGTGTGTGTGTGTGTGTGTGTGTGTCTGTCTGTCTGTCTGTCTGTCTTATCACTCCTGTTGGTACTTCAACAAATGACCCTCTGAGCTGACCTCGAGCGTCCTCCCCTTGTCCAGTCATGGCCCATTCTTGGTGTTCTCCAGAGTTGTGGAGCAGTGCTGTTTTGGCCCATGGTTTGCTTTTATGTCCAGTTTTCTACTTTCAACTGTTCTTAAACAGGGGTATGAAAAAATTCTGGAACATCGGAGTGGTTCTTTTTTTGTGTGTGTTCCCACAGTATGGGAGAAGAAGGCTATAAAGTCAACCATCCTGAAAAACTGTTTTGGGACTATTTCTAAAGGTCTAAAAACCAAGGAAAATCGTTTAATCATCTATTTTTTTTCAAATGTTTATTTGAGACAGAGACAGAGCATGAGTGGGGGAGGGGCAGAGAGAGAGGGAGACACAGAATCCGAAGCAGGCTGCAGGCTCCGAGCTGTCAGCACAGAGCCCGATGCGGGGCTCAAACTCACAAACTGTGAGATCTTGACCTGAGCCGAAGTCTGTCGCTCAACCGACTGAGCCACCCAGGTGCCCCTAATCATCTATTTCTTAATATAAATTTTAATAGAATTTTAAAATATCCTAAAAACATAAGTGTTTAGAGTAAAAAGTAGAATTTCCTCTCTTTCTTCCTCTAACTTCCTTTTACTGTGCTCCAAAATACCTTGGGGGTGCATTTATCTAGCATTTATTTCTGCATTCACCAAAGTATGCACACACGTATACATGGGGCATCCTATTCTGTGACTTTTTTTTTTTAAGTTTATTTATTGTGTTGTTTTTTTGTTGTTGTTGTTGTTGTTGTTATGTCTACACCCAACGCGGGGCTTGAACTCACGACCCTGAGATCAGGAGTCCCCTGCTCTTCTGACTGAGCCAACCAGGCACCACCCACCCACTTTTTTTTTTTAAGTGTTTTTGTTTTGTTTTAACTATTCTGTGACTTCTTTCACTTCCTATATCATTTCTTCCCATGTCACTATATACAGATCTTGTCCTTTTCAGAGGCTAGATAATATTCCGTAATATAAGTAAACTGGGATTTTATTTTTCCTATATTTATGGGCAGTTAGGTTTGTTTATTTACAGTTCAACAGCTGTCCGCTGAACTTCCAAATTCCAGCTCTGCTGTGTAACTATGGGCACCTTGCTTCTCCTGTTCACAGCATCTGTAGGATAAGGAAGACCTCTAAATCAGATGTTTAGAGGAGTGAAGGGTTTGTATAATAAAATGCTCCGCCAGTGGCACGTTGTAGATTCTCCAATGCTAAACCGTTATAACAGGAACTACTGTTGAGGTGCACGTGGTAGAGAATTTGAGTCCCACAGCCCGTCTAGTGGGGTGGGGAAACCGCAAGACCCCCCAGTCCTATGGCCAGACACGTTGCGGTAAGTGACGTGGAGAATGCTCTGTAAACTAAGAGATCTGAGAAAGTAACCAAGGAGCCCAATGTAGGTTGGGGTTCCGTGCTTTGAGAAAGCTGTCCCTGAGGAAATTGGCTCTAAGAGTCCCGTAGGATGACTGAGTTAGCAAGGAAAGTGTCCCTTCCAGGGAGAAGATCCAGAAGTGGGAAGAGCTGGCCACGGGCTGAATCGTATCCCTCCCCAAACTTCTATATTGAAGCCCTAACCCTCGTTATCTCAGAATGTGACTGTATTTGGAGATGGGGCCTTGAAGTGAAATGAGGTCCTATGGGTGGGC
This sequence comes from Prionailurus viverrinus, assembly GCF_022837055.1. Classification (NCBI taxonomy): domain Eukaryota; kingdom Metazoa; phylum Chordata; class Mammalia; order Carnivora; family Felidae; genus Prionailurus; species Prionailurus viverrinus. The sequence continues at coordinate 62,776,894 of NC_062577.1, forward strand.
CTCCCCCAATATGGCAGGTGTCCGGGCAAGCGACGAAGGCACAGATGCACGCGGGGAAGACCGTGCGGAGACTCGGGGAGAAGCCAGCCATCTGTAAGCCAAGGACAGCAGCCTCTGAAGGAACCCGCTTGACCCCTTGACTTGGGACTTCCAGCTTCCAGAACTGTGAGGAAATCCATTTCTGTAGTTAATCCATGTAGCCTTGGGTCCTTGTTACGGCAGCTCAGTTGAACTCCTACAGAGGTCAAGTCCATCCCTCTAGCTGCTTTCTGCATTTGAGTGGCTCGGTGGTAACTTTCCGTTTTCTTCTGTTCTTGAGCTGCCACCTAAAGTAACCGTTTCTTTTTTGTGGCCCTAGCAATTTTGCTGGGCTGACGGACCTTCCATCTAAACTTTAAGGTAATTTTCTTTTGTAGGTTTATTTCGCTTCCTACAAACCTTATTGCGCCCAAATTACTGCTCCCACAGTCAACATTGTGCTACCAGGCATCCTCCAGCTTCGAGCAACGCCACTCTCAGGCCTGCCGTTTTCCCATAAGCTTCTACTAGCTTCTCTTGCGGCCCTGGGTTTTGCTGTCCACAGAGATCTGGCAGAATTCATAAGCCGGAATGGACACTGGGATTCTGAGCAGCGCTTTACGGCCCTCCCTGTCCTTCCCAGCCTTTGAGACTTGTCACTCTTGGACCCGAGGTGGCTTTAACTTCATCCAATAGATGTAATAGCGAACAAAACAAGGAGACCTAATACAATACCAAATGGTCTTGAGCGTGTACGTTCATATATCTTCGTCTATCGCGTATATTTATCACAAACACCTAGAAGTAGAATTGCTAGATTAAGGGCTATAAGCCTAACGTTTTTACTAGATGTTGCTTAATTGCCCTCCGTAAAAGCTGTGAAAAAACTGACATCCCTGCCAAATGGGCGTATAAGTACCTCTTTTCTCTCATTTCCAGTATTTCCCATCTGATCCTTTCAAACTTCAAAGGTTTTGCCAACACCATGGGTAAAATATTCCATCTAACTGGTGTTTTTATTTCACACTTCCCCAATTTCCAACAAAGCTGGGCATCTTTCCTTGTGTTAGTGGCCGCTTGGATTTCTGGTGTGAGTAGCCTTTACAAATTCTTTGCCCGTTTTCCTACCTCATTTGTCCCTCAGTTTCTAGCTTTTTATATGTTAAAGCAATTTTTGTTATATCTGTACAAAATATTCTTCCAAGTATATCAGCTGGGCTTTAAGCTCTGGTGGGGTTTTTAACTGTATAGAAAATTCAGATTCTTCGAGTATAATCTTCATAGGTTTTCTTTTTGTTTTTGTTTGTGTTTTTTTTTTATTTTTATTTTTTTCAATGTTTAATTTTGGGACAGAGAGAGACAGAGCATGAACGGGGGAGGGGCAGAGAGAGAGGGAGACACAGAATCGGAAACAGGCTCCAGGCTCTGAGCCATCAGCCCAGAGCCCGACGCGGGGCTCGAACTCATGGACCGCGAGATCGTGACCTGGCTGAAGTCGGATGCTTAACCGACTGCGCCACCCAGGCGCCCCTTGTTTTTGTTTTTAAGTTTATTTATTTTGAGAGAGAAAACACTAGTGGCAGAGGGGCAGAGAGAGAGGGAGGGAGAGAGAATCCCAAGCAGGCTCCACCCTGTCAGTGCAGAGCCTGATGTGGGGCTCAATCCCATGACCATGAGATCATGACCTGAGCCTAAATCAAGAGTTGGATGCTCGACCACCCAGGTGTCCCTGTTTTTTAAGATTCTACTTGGATTATATTTTTGCTTTCTTTTTTTTTTTGTTTTGTTTTTTTAAGCTTAACTCCTTTTGGATTCAATTTTATGTATATTGTGAAAGGAGGGTCTAGGTGTAATCTTTTTCCTTTCATGGATAGAAAATTGCTTTAGTATTTAATACTTTAAATTTCTACGGTATTCATATATAGGTGGATCTATTTCTGGGACTTTCAGCTATTGGTGAACACTTAGAGCAAGAAGATAAGTTACTGTGGCTTCATAATTTGATATTGACCAGGCTCATTCTCCATTTTCTCTTTCCCACATTTCATTCTGGTTCTTGTGCATTTAGTTTTCCAGGTGAAATTTAGGATTTTGGAGGGGGGGAGTATAATAAGCTGTTGGAAATTTGGTTGGAATTTTATGACTGTACTAATCACTTTATTTGTAGGAAATAAACAGCTCTTCTTCAAGCCCCCTCTAAAGCATAAATGACCTAACAACATGGGAGTTTGGGGAAAAGAAATTGGAGTCACTCAGAAAAGTGGAAAAGCATATTAAAGTGAGGGAGGTTCGTGGCTGTGACTGTTCTGTGTTCCTTAGCAGCAGAGTCTGTGGACCTGCCCCGGGGGTCTTTGCCATGAATGTGACTCAGAAATCTGCCTCTGTGTTCCCCTCTCTCAGTTTCAGATTCCTGGGGAGAATGTTCTGGCCTCCCCCTTGGATCCTGTGTGCCCCTTCATCAGCTGTGATCAGGTGGCAGAGGGTGTGGTTGTTGAGGTCTCACTGCCGGCCCACTTGTTGGAGACCCTAGCCAAAGTCCTATGGTTCTCCTGTATCTGGAGGTAATGTCACCTGCCACGATGTCCCTGGATCTTTGGGTTCTGCCATTATTTCTCTAGTTTGTTGTGATCCCATTTCAAAATTCTGCAATCTGTAGACAAAACTGTGATGTAAATGCCACCACATCTTCTATCCGATGGTGAATGGAAGGAGGAAAAAGACTCCTTTTTTAGAAAGATAAGGAAAAGGAGGTAACTACATTCAGGTGATCAACGGAAAGTGGAAGGAAGCCTCAATCATGTTTTTTGGTCACAAACATTCTTGAATTTGAACTTCCCACTTGGCTGTTCCCTGTTCTCCTCGTCTTAGGACCTCATCTGGATTTCTCCCCCCCACCTCCCGAGTGGATTGACTTTGGGGTGTCTAAGCCATCAGTTTTCTCCAAGGATTTGGGTTATCTTCTCAGTCTGTAACATTGGACATAGTAGAACAGGGAATTTTCTGTCAGTACTGGTGCTGTGGCAGCTCAAGTCACAGGTCATTCAATCAGAATGTGTGCTTTGGTGTTGAGTGTTTAATACAGCCCAGCTCGGTTCATCAGTCTCAACACGAGGGACTGCGTGGGGGGAGGA